>NC_136506.1:74415301-74765301 GCF_053919585.1 Euprymna scolopes
AAATTTATCGGACCATTAAAATTATCAAACCCTACTTTTTATCTTAATTAACTTAACACTCTTCATGTGACGTGTATTTAGCTAGTGAACGGCTCTGATTTAACTTTTTTGTGTGGGTGAGGGGGACGATTATTATAGACTACAATTTATAAGCCTGGTTTGGAAGGGGGGGTCTGTGCCTTTCGACTTTTGAGCTAGGATCAAAGTATAGAACATTTTCTATCTTCAGTTCGAGGAAGAGAAAGTATCCTCAATTGAGGTCATTTTTATTTTTGTCAGAGTGCTCATTTGGAAAATTAGGATAAGCACCAGATGAGAAAAATCGGCTTTGTTGTCTAACTTTGCCCACATATGAAGACAACTGTTTACTAAGGGAGACAACTCTTTGCTTTTTTTTTTCAAATAGAAGTAATAATTGCTGGAATCGTTGAAATAATTCTATGCTTCAATTATAAATAATAAGTACAGAACAAAAATGTTTTAATGCGCACACGCATGAACACACACATACATACATACACACACACACACACACAAATGAGAGGAAAAGATGATGAAACACTAAGGTCTTATATGCGATATGAAAAGAAACTGGAATCTTAGGAAGATCTCCTTCATTCTAGTAATTATACAAGCAACCGGGCACATGAAAAAGAACTTCAAAAGCTACTCAAATATACTCAATGAACCAGGTACAAGTGAAATACAAACAATTGTATTTAAACGGGCAGTTAGAATCATAAAACTATATCTCGGTTGGAATGTATGAGATAGCCGGTGAATGTCTATTATCCTGTAGGAGTCCCCATCCCCAGCTGGAACAAAATGATAAAAATAACACACACACACAGTTTTGCTTTGCGCTAAGTAGAAACTATTATTTCACACACACACACACATAAACACACACATACATACACATACACACACATACAAACACATTTATGAATATGCAATTCCCACCGCTGCATACATAGAAAACGGTACTGTTAAACCTGACATGATGATATGAGATAAGAGGGGTAAAGTAACGTGTCCGTAATGATGCTGGCTTAAACAGACATGAGAGGGAAAAGATAAAAAATTACCAAAGTTTTATATACGGCACGAAAGAAACTGGAATTTTAGGAAGATCTCCACCATTCCACTAATTATAGGAGCAATCGAACTCATTAAAAAGAATTTCAAAAACTACTTTACCCAGTGAACGAAGTGCAAAAGGGGTACAAACAATTGCACTTAAATGGACAGTCAGAATCTTCAAAAAAGATCTGTCTGCTCGATTGTCTGAAATAGCGGGTTAATGTCTGGCATCCAGTAGGATGCCTCATCCTCAGCCAAAAACAAAATGATGAGGAATTTGAAAATAAAAATGGAGAGAAACTGTCTACTAGATGCCTACTCGGCTGTCTTGGGTCTCTCTGTACAAGGGTGTAGCAGTATGGCAGAAATAAATAACATTTCAGTTTCGCGCACATTTGCCGTATACACCCACGCAAATTCTGTGGAGAGAAAAGTAAAACTCTGTCTTTTCGTGCGGACGTAAAACAGAGCATATCACATGGCATAGGGTATCCGCTTTCTGTCCAATCAGCGCTCAAATAAAACACATTTCTCAAATCTTTTCTGACAGCCTCGCTGGAGCCACACAAAGGATATAAAAGACTTTTGCGCGCGTAAATTAAACCAATATCAAAAACAAACTTTACCATTTCTTCTCTCGTGCGAGGACAGAGCACACATACATAAAAAAAAGATGCTTCCTTCAATAAATTTCAATATTAAATGTTGAAACCGATCTTCATGTTGCTAATTAGTGACACCTTTTATTTTATTTTATTTTATTTTTTATCAAGGGTTGAAAGATTTATCTATGCTCACGCCACGGCTGTGATACCAGGCATCGGTGAATAACAACCAAATCCCTTACATAGGACACCACTTCTATTAATAATCGACAGCTTTGAATAACTAATGAGAATTTATTTATATTTAAAAAAATTTTTTAAATAGCTAAAATATTGTGAATAATCAATGAGAAGCCATTGATAATGAGGAAATTATGAAAAAGATGAAGAAAAATAAAACTTAATATTAGAAGGCCGGCATCCAGGATTGAAAAGGTCCCTCTTTACTCGTTTACACAACTTAACATCTTACAGCCATAAACAGAGGCAAACCAGTGACAGACATAAGGCCTTCGTAAACAGGCATCGGCTACGTCCATCGTAAAACAGGCCTGGTAACTGAAAAATGACGTCATGCCGGAAGTACAAGCAAGCAAGACCTGTCGAATTTATTTTACCAAATGAATTGAAAACTTTTTAAAACTGTATTCAAAACAGAAAAATAAGGAACGCGATTTATATCCAAAATAAACTTATTCAATATTCAAAGAAAAAGAAGAATTAATTCAAAAGAAAATATGTGTTGTGTCTGCGTTAAACGTAAATAAACATTTCGGGTGCAAGTCTATAAATGGTCCACAAGTAACCTTTTTTACTATAAAAATCTGAAAAAAATCTTTATAATGTACGTACTTGTCACTGCATGAAAATGTCATATTCCAAAAATCACGTAAATCGATCAAGTAGTTTTTTTTTTATTTAAGAAAATCAAAAATTATGAGACATTTTATCGAAGAAAAACTTCACGCCATCTTGTTTTTGAATGATACACTAGCAGTGTCAGAAATTTCGTGAAAATAGTGAATAATTCCACCCCATCTTTCCAAGCTTATAACTCCTCGAAAAATGTAATTCAAGCCCTAATTTTTTTTTCAATTAAAGGAGTAAGGACCAAGGTTTTATTTAAAAAAAAAAAAAAAAAAAAACAATGTGTTTTTTTTTTTTAAAAAGGTTTTAAACTTCGGACTTTACAGGTAAATTTCTAAAAAACTGATTTTTTTTTTTTGTTTTAAATTTGAATATATTATTTATTGACCTTTTCTCTTCAATTTGTGATATATAAACCTATTAAACATAAATTAATTATTTACTTTTTAATAGACATTTCAAAATGAGAGGCGTAAATTATTCGACCCCCTATCTTTCTAAGCTTATAACTCCTCGAAAAATGTAATTCAAGCCCTAATTTTTTTTCAATTAAAGGAGCAAGGACCAAGGTTTCATTAAAAAAAAAAAAAAAGACAAAAAGAAAAAATGTGTTCTTATAAAATAAGGTTTTAAACTTCGGACTTTACAGGTAAATTTCTAAAAAACTGATTTTTTTTTTGTTTTAAATTTGAATATATTATTTATTGACCTTTTCTCTTCAATTTGTGATATATAAACCTATTAAACATAAATTAATTATTTACTTTTTAATAGACATTTCAAAATGGGGGGGCGTGAAAATGGGGGGGCGTGAAAATGGGGGGGCGTGAATTTAAAAAAAACGTTTGTCTAAAATATTATATTCGGTTTATTGGAAAGAACATAAAATTTCACATTGACCCTGAAAATATCGTAAAAATAGAATCAATAGAAAAATTTTGATAGATTTTTAAAATTTAAAAATTTAAAAATATTGAGTTTAAAAATTGAAAAATATTGAGTTCGGAAAATTCATTACTGTTTTAAAAAAAAAAATAAAAATATTTTTATTACTTTTAAAACAACTGTAATAGTTTATTTTGGAAGTATAATCCATAAAGAAAATAAATAACCCACTTTTAACAGAGAAATTACGAGATTTTTATATTGTATTCGCAGTTTCGTGTTAGGGGTGTCAAAAATTCCTACAAAAATTCTGATACTGCTAATGATACACTGCTAGCGACACCTATTGGGGATGTTTGGAATGTAAGATCAGTAAGGGGCAGACAATCAACTTTCCACACTATAGAAAAAAAACTTGGAAAATTAAGACATTTATAAGTTTTTGAGGATGTTGAAAACGAAAATAACGTTTAAAATTCCAGCAAACGAGTAGTTTCCAAGATATGAAGAATTTTACGTAAATTGAGCACCCACACGTTGACGCTCCTCCAACAAAAATTCGGCAAATGTGTATTTCAGCGGCGTAAATTCAAGTTTTACACTAGTGGTGGCCATAAAGTGGGTGTTCATTTTACGTTAAATTATTATAGAAAAGTTGGAAACTACTCGGTGTGTGTGTGTGTGTGTGTGTGTGTGTGTGTGTGTGTGTGTGTGTGTGTGTGTGTGTGTGTGTGTGTGTGTGTGCGCGCGCGCGCATTTCTTGACCTTTACTCCCGATCTGAAATGGAACACGTATATCAAATCAATTGCCAAAGTCGTTGGAAAGATGGTGGGATCCTTCTACCGCTCCAGTAGATATCTCACTCCTGATGGAATTCTCTACCTATTTAAAAGCCAGGTTCGGCCAACGATGAAGTACTGTTGCCACATCTGGGCAGGAGCCGCTAGAAGCAGCTTATCCTGTCTTGACAGAGTTCAAAATAGACTTCGTAGCTTAGTGGGGGATGCCCTTTTCTCTTCTCTGCAACCCCTTTCCCACAGAAGAGACGTAGCGAGCCTGTCCCTGCTTTATCGTTATTTTCACGGCAGGTGCTCATCTGAACTTCGATCTCTGGTCCCCCCCCCTCTCGCCAGACTTTCGCGAAAAATACTCGTCTTACCAGAACCACTATCAATAATTACCCACACTCTATATCCGTGCCTACACCTAAATGTAGATTCCATGAACAGGGCTTCTTTCTTAGAACTGCTCGCCTGTGGAACTCGATTCCGTTTGCCTGCTTTCCAGCTGACTATAATCTGATTGTCTTCAAGTCCAACGTGAACAAGTTCTTATTGAACTATCCCTCTAAGTAATCCAATTTACAAAATTCCCACTAATGTTTACTATACTAAAATCACAATAACTAATATATACCTATTAACCCTTATCCTCGCGTGGCCTCTGGGTGACCCCCCCCCCATGTAAAAAAGTAAATAAATAAAAAAATAACTGTCAATTTTCAGTCTATAGACTCGAAGTTTGACATAAGTAGTATTGAGATTTGGGAAAATCTTCTTAATCAGTTTTTGGCCAAAAATTTGGCTGTCAATTGGGTCAAAGTTCAACGATTTGACCTTTAAAAACTCTACCAAACTCTTCCACTAATTTTCGGTCTAAACACTTGAAATTTAAAATGTAGGTTACTTGACATGGATCAAACTTTTTAATTTGATTTGAGCACAAAAAATAAATGTTAAGGGGTCAAAATTGGGGTCTAAGTTATAAAAAATTTACCTCTGCGGTCTCTACGAAATTACTCAGACAATTTTTGATCTAAACATTTGAAACTTACATAAACTATATTCACGCGTAAGAAAAGTTATGAACAGTATACATAGGGCCCGAGCAAAGCTGGACTGAACTACTAGTATCAAATTATTCTTTATCTTTCTGAAGATAAAATACAATTAGTTTGGGACCAATTTTATGAATCCCTCGGCATTTTTATTTTTTATTATTATTATTCAATAAATAAAACATTGGCCGTCGTACTTTATTCTGTGACGTTGAGACGTCTCATGGCTTTTAATGAAACAGCCTTCTATTTTTCGTTAGCCGTGCCCTGGCCTCTGTCTTCACCATGTGAAATAACAAAAAAGAAATGTATGTGGTGTGTGTGTGTGTGTGTGTGTGTGTGTGTGTGTTAAATAAACAATACTCTACTAAAATACGGCATAATCACGTTGACACACCGGTTCCCGAAAGATCACCAAAGTTAAGCAACGTTGAGCCTGCGCAATACTAAAATGGGTAACCATTTGGGACTTTCTGGTGCTGTATATGCTCTCTCTGCTCATCTCACATTATTTCCGGTCGTCCTAAACTTCTTGCCACTGGACTCAATTCAGGAGAGGTGTGGTTAGGGATTGTGTAACCCTCATCTCACAATTACAAGCGCAACCCTAACCCTTACAGGTATTTCCCTTCTATTTTAGATAGTCTCAAACTCAGCAGGACTTAAATAGTCGGCAGGTTTGGGGAGACTTACACTCCATTGTTAGGCAACAGTCTCTCTGTCTTCGAATCAGCATGTCCCTATTTGGGTACTAGGCCACCAAACTAGATGGAGAAGCCACTGCTTCCTGAACCTTGAGGGACGCTTTGAGTTTAGTGTCTGTTGCCACACCTGGTGGCATCCCATTACTGAGGGCGCCCCTCAATAAGTAAACTCTCTCTCTCTCTCTCTCTCTCTCTCTCTCTCTCTCTCTCTCTCTCTCTCTCTCTTTCTTTCTTTCTTTTTCCCCTCTCTCTCTATATGTGTGTGTGTGTGTGTGTGCATGCATAATATTTGAAAACTCAGTAATTCTTAATTTTATTTCATATAAGTGTCTAGCCTTTTGGTCAAGATCAAAGTGTGGTATCTGTTCTTCAGATTCTGCACTTCTATTTCTTGTTCTCTTTCGGTGGAGGAGAAATCCTTCACGACTGAGACAATTTTTATTTTTGTACCTTTCTCCACGTTAAAAACCGACCCTGGTGTCTAACTCTGTCCCGTGGGGAGGCATAGTAAATAGGTACAAGTAGTTTTGTCCGTCTATTTAAACAGACAAGACTGTCAAGAATCATGAGAGGATCACAGCTCCAACAACGAGAAAAAGCAGCAATGAGAAATGGGATTAGCACTACTCCAGACCAGTCCACTTCCCATCAATAAGATTAAGTTAAGACAATTAACTATGAAAATGGTTAATATCAGTCTCTCCCCCTCAACAAGTAAACTCTCTTTGAAAACTCAGCAATTCTCCACTGTGTTTCATACATGAATAGTTTTGGTCGCCTAGCTAAACAGACGAAGCAGTTAAAAACCATAAGAGGATTTCGGACACTCATAAAAAGACGACGAGAAAAAAAAAACAACGAAAAAAAAATCAGTACGTGCATGTGTAAGAACATTTTATTTGATTTGGATTCTTGATTGCTCACCGGTAAGAACGTACATGTTCAAGTACGCGTTTACGAAAACTACCATGTGCGACCTCTTTGTTTAACCTAAGATGTTACACTTGGGCGCATTCTAACGTAAAATGTGTCCGTTCTTTCTGTGCGTCTAGCAATGAAATTTGACATTTCAAACTTGAGTGTGACAGACTGGCTGAACGACAAACCGGACTGATCATAAAACTGCGAGGGCACAACCATAGAAATCAAGATAATCTTCAGTGAATTAATAAAACGGATCCAAAGAAATATATTCAATAACTCTTTTTGTGGCAACCGCTTGAGACAAGGTGTGAAGCCACTTAATATAAGGAGCTAACAAGAACAAAAGATGATTGACGATGACGAAAGATGAAAGAGAGGAGATGTCTATTGATTTTAGTCTTGAAAAAAAAAATTATAGGTAGGAGGAAAACAGTCAGCAGGAAGAAAGTTCCATAAGCCTATGGTTCTTGGAAAGAAGTTCTTCCAATAACAAGCTGTATTACAATGATGTATCAAAACAGCGAATTGATAGAAACAATTAGATCAACGAGTCAAATGAGCTGGAATAAAGAAATCAGGGAATATATCAGATAATTCTGAAGAATAGATATCATATTAGTATTTAGAGAAAAGACTGAGACTAGCAATATCATATCTGTGAACTTATATTAAAATACGTTCTTTTTTTTTTTTGTTCTTATCCAGAATTCAACCTGATTAAAATAAACAAAAATATAGGTAATCTTTATGATATACATACTCATTATGGAACGAAAATGTCATATTCCAAAAATTACGTGAACTGATTAAGTATTTAAATCCAATCCAAAAATAGCAATTGTCACCGATTTTAAAATTCCACTTATTACAATTTTATCATGATTTTTTTTTAACAAATTGGAATATTCATTTTGACCAATTGGACTTTAATTTATGAAAAGAGAAAATATTTTTACCGATATTACTGCTGCAATATTTTTTAGAGATTATGAGGGTAGATATTTGTTTGGTGTCCACCCACCACGGTGTGACACAAGGTCGGAAGGTGGAAAATAGGAAAGCTCCCCTAAAGGAGGGGCACTCTTGCCTCAACAAAAATTGCCTGGGCACTCCCATCGGCATTCCCCAGTCAGGGCGCCTCAGGTGACAAGCAATAAATTTGCTCCACCCAAAAGCCAGATGGTAAGGCCTGGGAAGGTGCACCTCCTGGGTGATACCTAAGTGGTGTACCTCAGTCTGACAGGTACTGGGCCAGTTCTCGACCCAACACCTGTCGGGCTAAGTGTCAAGAATGGATCCTCGATGAGTACTCTACCCAGTCTCCCTGCAGCCGAAGCCGCTAGAAGACTCATCCCCATCACAAGTAATGAGGTTACACTTCCTCAGAGTTAGGAGTTTCAATTTATAAACGCTGCTGCTGCTTGAAACTGACAAATCAAATTAATTTACATTCTGCTATCAAACAATCAGAAACCAGAATTGCTCCATAAAAATTAAACCTTTTAACATCCCAGCGCATATGTTTTTCAGATCAACATGAGAAGGGTCTTTTGCTGTTTGGTTGCAAAATTATAAAGTCCAGAACCTGTACAGGACAGTTGTCCACTGAGAATTCGTCATCTCCAGGACTTGTATAGAATAACTACCCATCGGAAACTCTTCTGAAACTAAATATGGCTTACAACTCAACAACAACTTACAACTTGGCTTAGAACCAAAAAAAAACGTGACAGAGTAATTCTAAATTCTCCATTAGCAACAGATTACGACATCTTACTCTGGATGATTCATCGAATATAATTTGGATTTTACCTTCAATGTACGAATCTTTAACTTTCTTTTTTCTTTTTTTTTTTACACGGTGGTCACCACTTATCAAGGCCCGGAAGCCACTCAGGGATAAGGGTTATTGCAAGTACAGTACACTAATCTGGAACCTAATAACACCATCCTATTCTATTCAAGGATTAATATTCTATTTGGATACCAAAATCCCATATTCTTTTGTTTCTACACTTATTCACTTTCTCTGTGTCCCTTAAAGGGATGTAATCTTTAAAATATATTTTTTCTATGTATGTGCTGAATAGCAATATTATATCAAACCACATTTTACTAATGTCTTTTCCTCTGAGGAGATGAGCCTAGATCGAAAATCCATGAATTAAAGAAATTAATATAAATGTTGTATTCTTTGTCCAAACAATAATCTTTTGTTTTGAAAATTATATTTTTTCTGAATGAAATTTAAATATAAAAACTATATATATATATATATATATATATATATATATATATATATATATATATATATATATATATATATATATATATTAAGTAATGTGATTTATAATTTAAAATTTAAAAATTTAAAAAAATTTTAAAAATTTAAAAATCAAATTTTAATTAAATTAAAAATCAGTTTCATAAGAAGGAACAACAACAAAATCAATTATCTGTACGATCGTTTCGGAAATCCGTGCTTTTTATTGTGGTATACATGAAGTTATGTAGAACAATTATATATAGTTTTTTGGTAAGCAAGGTCTCCTCATCAGCAAATTTAGGAGGGTTTTTATAGAATTTAAAAGACACCATAAATAAACCTAGCATTAAAAGTAAGGCAGATGAATCTGAAAAAATTGAAATAAAAGGTTTGGATTTAAAATTTATAAGAAAATTAATATGGGTTAGAGATAGAAATAAGTAGAGAAAAATATATATTTTTGAATTTACATAATAAATTTGATTTAAAAATATATAGAGATAGTTACCTTTTAGTTTTTCTTTTTTTGAAATCAGGAACTGTGTTTAAAGTAGTCATTTAGATGTTTGCTATAGCTTTTTATTTTATTGAATGATGAATTTTAAAAGGGCGACGCTCGTGCAATAAATTGTTTCCGTTAGCGTATTTTTGATTTAAAGACGCTACAGTTTATATATAGAGAGAGAATATTTTTATTACAAGGTTTTAAGGGGAGATAATTTTCATGTGTTCTTGACTTTATTTATCATTTGTTTTACGGGTCTAAGGGAGGTAATTGATCTAACTTATTTTTAATTTAATTAAAATTTGATTTTCAAATTTTTTAAAAATTTTTAAATTTTTAAATTTTAAATTATAAATCACATTACTTAATACTGAATTAGCTCTAGGACATTTAACTATCGAGCTTATTATATATCTAAATTACAACGAGCACTTTCTATTTCCTATATTTTAATTAACTAGTAATTTCACTGTTACATTAAAATACACTCAGCTCTTTAGACTATTGTTCTAATCTCCTTTAAATTATATAATATATATATATATATATATATATATATATATATATATATATATATATATATATATATATATATATATATATATATATACTGATTTTTAGTGATTTTAATAGTAAATTGTAGCCATCAAAAAGGACAAAGCTGACTTGGATTTCGGTAGTTCGAATTAAGGTGTCTCCAACTTATTTATTAAACATGGCGGATCAAAACGCAATGTCTCGGTTCGTAATAAAATTGGATCCAACTAAGAGTAAAAAATTAATAATAATAATTACGTGATCAATTTACGTGACATTTTCGTTTCATAACGGGTAACTACATCATAAAAATTTTATTTATTTTTGTTCATTTGTTTTTTATTTATTTATTTATTTATTTTTTCAATTAAGTTGAATTCTGGACTTGCACTCTTTTTTGTTTGTTTTGTTTTTTGTTTCTTTTTTAAGATTCGCTATTTTGCTATTAAAGAAAAAGTAAAGAAACGTTTTTCTCTGGCATTGTGTAACGAACTTCGATTAGGTCAAACTCAGAACGAGACGCCATGTACGTCTTATCGATTATTTTGTTCTAAAATGATCAAGTAACAACAACGGAAGCTGGCTTTTAGAAGCCGTTTGTTCGGGAGAAACAGAGTCCATTCGTGGCTCGGTGGTGGTTGTTCATCCCACCATCAACAGGTGCACTAAATGACCTTAGCAATTTGCGTAGTGATATTCGTAGCAGATTCGACACCGCTTCGCTTCACAGTGGGATTACTTTTTGTTTACATAGAAGTACTTAAAAAAAAAAAACAAAAAAAAAAAAACAAACAAAGAACTTGCGTTTTCATGTGTCCTGTTTTTAATTAAACGTGATGTTGTAACATTTTTAAATTGGTTATTTTGAAAAGGGAATAAAATATAAGGAACCTAGTCTTCGTGTTTTGCAACTATAAATAACCAGCGAAAATATTCTCTCTCTCTCTCTCTCTCTATATATATATATATATATATATATATATATATATATATATATATATATATATATATATATATATATATATATATATATATATATGTTATTTGTTTTTTTTTTTGTTTTTTTTTTTTGCGATACGTCTTAAATGAATTGGTAATAATTTTCCCTTTAACCAATTTGTACCCCCACATGGGGAGCGGCATAAATATTATTTTTAAAATATAATTATCCACTGACACGTGTTTCGTCATCTACGACTCATCAGAGTGGCTGAATCTAGAGAGAGAGAGAGAATATATATATATATATATATATATATATATATATATATATATATATATATATATATATATATATATACACACACTTGTGCCCGATATTATTCATACCCCTCGGATCTTTGAGATTTCTATAAGAATATTGCTCAAACCAGAAGGTAGACAATATTAAAGGGATTTCAAACAATAAATCAAGCATAAGCATTTAATTTAAACTCAACAAATAAATAAATTATGCAAGTTTGAAACAGTATACAAAGAAAAACAATAATGGCACTAGTTCAAAATTATTCATACCTCTCTTACTAATAGTCAATAGCATGCCCTTTATTCTTAATAACTGCCTGTAACCGTTTTGGATATTTATCAACAAGGGTTTTACAAGCATCAACACTGATTTTTTACCATTCTTCAATGCAGTAGTTCTCCAAATCCCTCAAATTTATAGGTTTCCGCTTTTTAACCTTAGTTTTCAATATGTGCCAAAGGTTTTCGATAGGGTCCAGGTCGGGACTCTGGCTAGGCCATTCCAAAATATTAATTTGATTATCCTCAAACCATTTCTTGACTATTTTGGCAGTATGTTTTGGATCATTATCCTGTTGAAGGACCCAGTTTGGTCCTAAATGGAGCTTCTCCGCATCCTGTCTAATGTTTTTCTGGAGTATCTCCAAATATTGCTCCTTCTTCATGGTTCCATCTATCTTGACCAACCTACCTGGACCACTAGCCGAAAAGGAGCCCCAAAACATTAGGCTACCACCACCATGTTTCACCGTGGGTATGGTGTTCTTTGGGTTGTAAGCTTCTCCTTTCTTCCTCCAAACGTAAGAAGCATCCATATGGCCAAACAATTCAATTTTTGTTTCGTCAGTCCACAAAATACTTGAGAAAACGGACTCTGAAGAATTCACATGGGTCCTAGCAAACTTTAGACGTGCTGCAAGGTGTTTTCCAGTGTGCAATAGAGTTCTTCTTGGTTTTCTTCCTTTCAGACCATTTTCATGCAGAGTCCTTTGCAATGTTTGCCTTGATATTTTTATGCCAGAAGACTCCAGATTTTCTAAAATGTCCTTAGTAGTGGTGGTTGGATTTGCATTAACACTGCTTACAATATCCCTGGTGGCTCTAGCAGACAGTTTCCTTTTCCTTCCTCTACCAATCAAGTTGTTTGTTGTGTGGTGGCTCTGGAATTTTTTGATGATGCTCTGTACTGTTGCTGTAGGGACCTCAAATTTCTTGGGAATTGACTTGTAACCTAAACCATCCTTATGTGAATTCACAGTTTTAGTCCTAAGATCATTACTAAGCTCTTTTTTCTTCCCCATTCTAATAATTTTTATTCTTTTATTGGTTTTCAGTTGATATCATTTTAATTTCTGAAAAATGCAAAAAACGAAATGAAATTAATCAAAGGTTGTATAAAAGCATTCAAAATAAGAATCAAACAGGAAACAAACAGTCAGAAACTCGATTAATACTGAAAAAATAAGGGGGTATGATTATTTTTGAACATTGCAGATTTAATAAATAGCTGTATATTTCTTTTATTACAAGTATCCCGAGATTTTAAAATGACGAAAATGATCAGAAGAGGTTTATTAAGAATATGTATCAATATGGACGTAAACAATATATTCTTACACAGTTACACCTAATAAACTCAATTTTCAAAGAGGGGTATGAATAATATCGGGCACAAGTGTATATAAAGTAGTAGTGTTTATGTGTCTGTGTGTACAACTCTTCTACAGCCCACACCATTGGGCTAATTATGACCAAACCTAGAACACAGGAATGGTGTACACCGTTTTTTAAGGTCAAAGGTCAAGGTCATAGCCTATGAATATATACTCTCCTAGAGCCCACGCCACTGAACCGATCATGACCAAACTTAATATGATGATGGTCTCCGAATAGGGATGGTGCTTAATATTTTTCAAGGTCACGGTCAAATGTTAAGGTCGAAACTTTGCTATACCATTGGGTACCTGCTTCGTGGGTAACCGAGCTTACAGCAAAGTCCCACGCAAAGCGTGGGTATCTTTGCTAATATATATATATTGGAAAATATGCTTATTCCACTATATTTCACCCTTTATTTATACCAATCTTTTAATTTATGAAGCTCAATGTAACTATAGAACATCTATAATATAAATCTTACCTGTCTGTTTAAATGTATGTATGTATGTATGTTTGTATATCTCACAAAAACTTTTGACAGAGGCGACAGATTTTCACGAGATCAGTATTATTTTGAAGCTCGATCCTTCAGACAACAAATATCGAAAAATTGGCCAAAAACATTCATTCCTTCACCCTCAACTGGGCACTTTCTACAGGGAGGGGTCGGTTTTTTTGCCGATAATTTTGAAAATAATTGCTACTTGTTGATTGTCTAGCCTTGATTTAAACCTATGTCACTTCCGGTTTGGCGATAGACGCAATGGCTAACGCATCACTTTTTTTTTTTACTTTCTTTTCCTCCTCCGTCGTATGGGTTCGAGCCTGCCCGCCTACTACCACTTTTTTTTGCACTCGCAATTTTGTTCCTTTTTTTTCTGCTCAACCAACACATACCTCCACTTTCTTTTCCACCTTCGTGTCATGGGCTCAAGCCTGCCTGCCTACTACAACTTTTTGTTTTGTTATTCAACACACATCTCCAAATACCCGGGCAATGCCGGGCACCCAGGCTAGTATACATATCGATGGCAAAAGGTCTACATTCCAAATTTTAAGATGTTGTCCTTCTTACTGTTTATTTCTTTAAGCATGTTAAAATGTTTAATTCTTGACAGCACCTGTTTTGAGCACAGAACCATTCATGTAATTTTTTTAATATATTCCACCCATGAATAGGGAGTCAACTTGGTTCATTTTACTACTTGAGAATATTGGTAGAATATTGGTAGAAGTCCTTCATGTAATAATGAAACATATTTAGCAGAATTGATGTTTCCTTTGCACTCTACTAGGTCTGAGTCACCATCACTCCAAATTGCACCCTATACCATAACCAAGAAACCCCTAAGTTTGGTTTCAGTCTTTTTAAGTCAAACTTTTGCTGAGGGAGCCTCCGGGTTTGTATTACTGTACACATAGATTCGAAAAAGTTCTCAAAAAACAAATATATAAAAATATAAATGTTATCAAAGGCAAGATAAGTTACTTTTCTACCTAACTAGATATGTTTTCAGTGTTTTTATTTAATGTAACATGTTTATTCAGCTCGAAAAACATACTGTGTTTACCGATGTATTGGAAAATTCAAAATGGCACCCGACTCTCTCTTTAACACGGTAAGTTTGGGAAAAGATGCTATAAATATAAAACTAGACAAAATAATGTTAGAAACTCGCTCAATATATGTTACCGTGACATAGGTTGACATATATTCGGTGGTTTTTAATAGTATTTTTTCTAGTTTATTATTTATAACAACTTTTCCAGAACTTACCGTGTTAAAGAGAGAGTCTGGCGCCATTTTGAATGTTCCAATACATCGGTAAACACTGTATATTTTTCGAGCTGAGTAAACATGTTACATTGAATAAAAACACGAAAAATATATCCAGTTTTGTAGAAACGTAACTTATCTTGCTTTTGATAACATTTATTTCTTATATATTTGTTCTTTGACAACTTTTTCGAATCTATGTGTACAGTAATACAAACCCGAGCCTCCTTACCCATACCGTCCACTATCGGAAAATAATACAATCATGACTCATCAGAGAAAATGACATTGGTTCAAAAGTCATAGGTCTCTCCATTATCTCACAAGCCCAATTTTTTTCTATACTTGGTATTGGCAGAACGAAAAAGAGTTGGGTTTTTTTTTTTTTTTCTCTCGCAGCTCTACCATAGTAGCCCAGCTTGTGAAGATACCTAACAGCTATTCTGGGACTGACATCGGCTTGTGTTGCGATGTCAGAGGCTTTGCACCAAGGATCCTCTTCAACATTTCTTTCACAAGACGCAAGGTTCTTTCATAGGGTCCACGACGATCTGGATGAGGTTTTGCGCACTCTTTGTCTTCTCTTCTAAATTGTACGATCACTCTATAAACATTAGAAAGGTGTATTGAAAGATTTTTGTCCTATTTTGCATTGACTAAAACCACCTTCATGTTGACACATGATTCGTTCTCGCAAAAAAATTCTAATCAGTGTTGTTAGATGCCATTTTAATGAGATACCATAAGTTATTTCAGCACCATTCTTATCTGTAAATATAAATAAGCATATATTGATCTTAGGAAAAAATATTTGTCTTAGTGTCTATTCTTTTCTCTCATGTCTGTGTATATGAACGACAAAAAGTCTATATTTCAAATTCCAAGATGTTGTTCATCTTACCATTTATTTCTTTCAGCATGTTAAAATTTTTAATTGTTGAAAGCACCTGTTTCGTAGGAATCTTGGAATCTGGCATACAGACTTTTTGTCGTTTATTTGTATATGCTCTGTAGTTATACTTAACATACATATATAAAATGGTTGGTATGGATAAAAGGTGAAATTGAATAAGCATATTTTTCCCATAAACATATATATTATGGGATTAAAGAAATAATGAAGGATTCTTTAAATGGAGATATAAGAAGCTCAACATGTAAGGTGGAGCTTAAGTATATTAAGAAAATTATTGCCAATAGAAAATATAGTGTCTGCAAGTATAAAGAATAATTATTATTTAATTATAATTATCAAGCCCCTTTAAGAATACTTAAGGATGGGCACTGTCTGTGGAATAATAACTAAAAAGCAGTCCTAGCGTTTATGCAATGTTCATGACTTCCGCTGGTTTGAACACTCTAGATAGTCAAATGTATTCGGCTGAATTTGGCATTTAATAGTTCTTAATGCCCTTCAATTTCTGTAGCAATTGTTTGGTGGGCCTGAGGTAGAGGCTTAAATGGGGCAAAAGATGGCTTCATGGCCGGGTTTGAATCTTATGACTGGAAGAAATTGTCATTCCTACACTGGTGATTGCGTAAGCATGAAACACAAGTTTTTGTAGGTATAAAGAATAATTATTATTTAATTATAACAATACAAAATACTGGTGTCTATAAATGTATCTGTTCAAATAACGACCAGACATCGAGTAATGGTTTCACACATTTTATCCTTCAATTCTATCTATTTTATTTTCGCCATTTCTTTCCCTTCCCTCTATATCCTGACCTACCTCCCCCATTATCTCGGTGAACATGTTCTCCCATTATTTGTGCTTAGATAAGCACCTCATTCGCTTATCTCCCCTTTCTTCTATAAGACATTATTCCTCTCTTCATATGCTTTACTATCCCAAACCACCAATCTGACAGTAATACAACCCACCTCCTTATATTATCAATCAACCTACTCCTATGCTTCTCTCAGATATGTTAATATCTCCCTCCTAATATTTCATTCCTAATGTTGCGTTGTTGTATCATATAAAGGATTAGAAGAGATGACGTATATAATATATTTGTTGTATCATAAAGGGGATCGTGTGTGATCGTTTAGTCAGACTTAACGTTGTGTGTGATCATCTAATCAGAGTTAATGTCATGTGATTGTCTAGTGGTCCTTTCTATTAAATGATATGTTCATATGCCGTTGTGTGTGTGTGTGTGTGTGTGTGTGTGGTACATGTATTTTTCAACATACCTTCTGCGTCTTGGATATTGGTCCATCTGGAAACATCTCGTCTTGGAGGGGAGACTGGTACTTGTTTTGGACAAATATTCATTCACTCCAACATGATAAATTGGTTTTATAGTTTTTATTTCACTTTCCAGATGTCTCGCAGAGGATGGAAAGTGAATCCCTGGCTTGCGTGGTTTCTTCTTCTAGGTCTTATTTCTACACACGTCAGCGTCTCCCCTCCCCTAGTGAAGGGGAGTCGTCGTCTGACAAGTCATCCATCGCATTCTATGCCCAAACCAAATCTCCACAATTCAGCTAACCTGATCACGTGACTCACACGCAATTCCGGTCAACGTGTCTCAATATAATTTACACACCTCTCTCTCTCTCTCTTGATCCATTGTCTAACACTAATGTATCTTAAGTTAGATGCCGTATTCCCATGTATGTAACCTAGCTCTTTCTCTCCTCTTCTGATGAGCATTAGTCTTCAAAATGCCTAGGTATAAAGAACATCTATAAAACCTCCTCCCTTCGATAACCGGCCCATATTTGGATGGATAAATAAATTTATATACAACAGTATATATTTTGCATTGTCAATAATTTTCTTTTTGTTTGTTTGTTTTACGGCATATCAACCCTTTTCAGGTTATTTAATGCCGAATCCAGTGATTTTGAAGAACAATTTTTTAATAGAGTATATTTGTTTTTTTTTCAAGAAATAATTCGTTCTTACTAAAATAATACCAGGGTAAAGTAGGTACGCATGGAAAAAATAAAAGAATTAATAATTTTATTTTAGTAAGGAGAACTAAATAGTAATTCGTTTTTTTTCTGGTAAAATGAGTACCTGAACTAAAAAAAAATAAATTTTTTAATTAAAACAAAAAAATTTTTTTTTTTTTTTTTTTTGTACATGGTGGTCACCACTTATCAAGGAAGCCACTCGGGGATAAGGGTTATTGTGTGTGTACAGCAATCAATAGGATAGTATCACAGTAATCGTTAGTATTGGAGATTTGATAAAGTGTCTTAGTTAAGGGGGCAGTTCATCAGGAATTTGTTTATGTTGAACTTGAAGACACCCAAGATAAAAATAAAAATATAAAAATAAATAAAATAAAAAATAAATAAATAAACAACAAACAAACAAATAAATAAATAATTGTTGTTTCATTTCATTTTCGAGTTATTGGTCCGGTCTTTAAGTTTGATGGACGTAGACGATTTTTTAGCGGTCATTTGGCCAGGGTACTCCGGTAGTCAGATTTGCCCTTTATTTAATTAATGGGGGTAGCATGTTCTCATTTCATCAGTCATGACTGGGTAGAAGTCTTAAGTAATTCACAGTTGTATTTTATGGTGCCGCCCGCATTGAGGGTTGGCCTTTCAACCTCCAGAAGTGTGTAACTTGATAACTGATTTTAGCAAGTAATTTATCCACTACACAAATTTCAAGCAGATTTTCGAGTCTGACAGAAATATTCTCAAGTTCGACAAGATATATCTGAAGACAATTTGAGGTTACATTGACCGAAACGTTGTGAAAATATCCCCTATGATGAGAACAGTTGTCTGAAGAATCCAAATATCAATCCTTATTTAAAAATTCAGAAACGTAATATTTAAATTAAAGTTCAATAAATTTAAAATTTTAATTTAAATTATTGCGGAAAAATCACATTGGAATATTTCAAATAATTATATATAGATCTATATATCTATAAAAGTGAAATTGTCTCTTTATATGTGTGTGTGTGTGTGTGTGTGTGTGTGTGTGTGTGTACATTTCCCTACCAAACTACTCTATCAATTTTCAGTCTACAGACTCAAGATTTGACACTAGGGGTATTAAGATTTGGGAAAATCTTTTTAATCGGTTTTCGGCCAGAAATTTGGCTGTCAAGGAGTCAAAGTTCAATGATTTGATCTTTGAAAACTCTACCAAATTCCTCCGTCAATTTTGGGTCTAAACACTTGAAATTTTAGATTTAGATTACTTGGACATGGATCAAACTTTTTAATTTGATTTGAGCCTAAAAGAATTGGGGTCAAAGTTAAAAATTTTGACCTCTGTGGTCTGTACCAAATTACTCAGCCAATTTTTGGTCTAAATATTTGAAATTTTACATAAAGTGCATTCAAACAGAGCAAACTTTTTAATCGGTTTTTGGCCCAAAATTTGGCTTCCAACGGGTTAAAGTTCAAAAGATTTTACCTTTGCAGTCTCAACCTATTTCAGTCAATTTTGGGTCTAAGCATTTGAAATTTTACATAAAGGGTATTCAGATATGCAGCAAGCTTTTTAATCAGTTTTGGGCCGAAAATTTGGCTGCCAAGAGGTCAAAGTTGAAAGAGTTGACCTTTGCAAACACTGCCAAACTCTTCCGCCAATTTTGAGTCTAAACACTTGAAATTTTAGATGTAGGTTACCTGGATATGAGTCAATATGCAAATAAAGTTATGGACAGTATATAGAGCCCGAGCAAGGCCGTGCTGAATTGCTTGTATAGAAATAAAAACAACAACAACAACAACAAATATCTTCAGGTTGCAATAACAATTTTATTTTTAATAAATCTTACATATTTCATATCATAAGAAATAGTTTCATTCATGTTTATATATATATATATATATATATATATTCATTCATGTTTATATATATATATATATATATATATATATATATATATATATATATATATATATATATATATATATATAAAGAATTACACGTAAATATTTTTACGAAAATTCGGTTTCTCTGTCAATACATACTCACGAACAATTAAAAAAATACAAGGCTGTAAAGGTAAAAACTATACTGTCCGCTATGATCAAAATAGATCACGATTTTTAGTTGCATCATGGTACCTTGATTTTCTAAATAAATAAATTTCAAATGTTTTTTTTTTTAATTTTCTTTATTTTTAGCGGTACTTTATTTTAAAAAATATAAAATAATAAGATATGTAATTTATTTTAGAAGAGAAGAAAATTACTTTTAAATTTTTTGAAAAACGCCTGGTTCGCGGCTAGTTTCGCCCATGTCGTAATAAGTGCAGGACCCGTATATACAAAGTTAGACGCATGTCTCTCGCCATATTATTAGGATTGTGGGTTATCATTTTTAGTTAATTTTTTTCTTTCTGTTTGGCCGATCATTTACCAAATTACATTTAAGGTATGAAAAATTGTTTCTCCGTTATCCTTTTGCTTCGTATGTCTTCTTGTTTCAATTACTTCGGGTTTTTTCTTTTTCTTTTTTGAAGAGCGCTAACCTTCTATAAGAGTGCGCTTTTTTTTACTAACTATAAAAAGTACCGGCTTTTCGGCGCTCTTCTTAATTTTAGGTCTGTTTGTAAATATTAATGAAAATAAACATTTTATTCTAAATTTTTTTTTTCTTGTAATAAGCAACATTTTAAAATGTTTTCGGGTTTTTAATACTTTGTTTACTCGTCAGCTGTTAATTTAAAATAAACGTTATTGTTATGTTGTTGTCACCCCCCCCTCCGGAAATTCGACGCACTTTGAAATTAACCCCAAAACCATTCATTGGCGGTTTTTCTGTAATTATTTTTAACCACATAAAAAAAATATATTTATAAATAAATTTTGGATTTTTAAAAATTTAATTTAATTTTTTTATATCATTTGATCCTGTTAAACGGACTCGCTTTAAGCCTAATTTCTGAGATAAGGTTGGATATAGTAGTTGTGAATGATATTAATTCATTTATTTGAACGAGCGCGGTGTTTCTTCTTGTGATTTAGTTTTGTTTGTTTGTTTTTGTTTGTTTGTTTTTTTCATTTTATAATTAATTTTTATAAATTAAAAAACAAACACTATAAATTGTGTTAAATTTGAATAAATTCTCATTGAAGATGTCGGGGTTTTGGTTTTGTTTTTTTATATATAACAAGTGACCTACATCCTCCATATTGGAGATGATGCGCTCTGTAGATGCATCCTAAGTGCGCTTAAACCTAAGACCTATATACATATTTATATTTTCTTGATACACATAAATAGATAACGAACTTCTTAAAATAAAAGTAAACGATTCAACCTTTTCTTTTATTTTTTTAATTCTGTGAACACATAAAAACTGATTTTAAATATTTTTACTTTCACTTTTTTTTCGGGTGCATTTGCAATTCAGGCTTATTATTAAAGTTGCAAAACAAATTGTATTTTGATTTCCATATTGAAGAAAAGAAATGTATATTTAGGTATGTAGTTTAAGGCGAATAAATGTTCGATTGTGGTTGTAAAAATATTAAATATGATTAATGAAAATCCGATTGGTTATTGATACCGGCGGTATTATTGAATAAATCGATTTTCATTGTATAATGTCACTTATAATGTGTGTGCGTGCGTGTAATGGTATTAGAAGTATTGAGACAATCAACAGGTAATGTTTTAAACAGCCTTATAAATGGAGAATTTAAACGAAATAATTCCGCTGTTACTGTTAACATCTGAGTTGTTTTATTCAAATTCTTGATTGATGAGGCTAAAATCATTTACTTAGAGATAGATCTAATTGATTATTTTGGTTTAAATTATGTTTATATTCTTTGTTTTTGTTTTCAGCTTCCGGTACTTTTTTGTGTGGGTGGGAAGAACACTGATTTTTTTTTTCATTGTCACACCCACTCTCCCTTTATTCCGTTTTTTTTTTTTTTTTTTCAATTAATCTTCGCTTTTTCCTTCAGCGATATATTTTTTTATATAATTAAAATAATTAGTCAAATCACTTATTTTCATGTTTAATTTAGATCCCGTCATAACTAAGTTTTTTTTTTTTTCACCAAGATTCGACCGTTTTATTTGAATAAACGACTTCTAATATAAATACATTTTTTTTATGTTCTTCTTTTTTCTGGACATCTCTGCCCTTTTATTTTTAAGTACAAATAAATTTCTGTTCAGTATTTTATTTATTTTGATGTATACAGTAAAATTAATTTTCTTTAAAAACCGAAAATCCTGAAATCAAATCTTGTAATTTTTGTTTTCGGGGTTCTCTCTCTCTCTCTCACACACACACACACACACACACACACACACACACACACACACACACACACACACACTCTCTCTCTCTCTCTCTCTCTCTCTCTCTCGCCCACTTTTCTTTCAGTCTTTCTTTTTCTCTCACTCTGTATCATTGTCTATCTCTATGAAGTGTTTACATCTTTATTAGCTGTTTTATTCAATCCTGTAAAACATTAAAAGAAATAACCTGACAGAATTTAAGTAGTATATAATATTTAATAATGTATATAAATTCATATTACGTACATATTTTTCGGTATTTCCTGCAACAATACATGAGTAAAGTTTAGCAGTGGTATAAAAATATACTTCCGCCTTAAGTTTATTTTATACTGCTACTATATATGCTATGCTCTCCCTCTGTATCGAGAACTGTTGAACTGAAAATACACACGTGGTTATATAAAAGTAGAGCTGTGTATGTGTATTTCAGCAGCTTTCTTTTATTTAAGCAAGGCCGCTGGAAAAATGGCGGGATCCTTCTATCGATCCAGTAGATATCTCACTGCTGATGCAATTCTCTAGCTATATAACAGCCAGGTATGTCCAAAGATGGAGTACTGTTGCCGCATCTGGGCAGGACTGAGCTGCTAGAAAGGACTTATCCTACCTTGATAGAGTTCAAAATAGACATTGTAGCCTCGTATATGTCCCTTTCTCTTCCCAAGATTTTTTTTTTTTTTACAGTGATCACCAGTCACCACTTATCAAGGCCCGGAAGCCACTCAGGGATAAGGGTTATTGCAAGTACATTACGTTAGTGTGAAGATTTGATGAAGTGTTTAATTAAGGGGGCGGTTCATTAGGAATTTGTTAACATTGGACTTGAAGACATCCAAGTTGTAGTCCGGAGGGAAGCAGGAAGACGGAACAAAGTTCCACAGGCGTGCAGTTCAGTTCTAAGAAAGAAGCTTTGTTCATGGAATCCGCGTTTTGATTTTGTTGCGAGTTTGCTTTATCGTTATTTTCATGGAAAGTGCTCGACTGAGCTTCAATCTATGGTCTCCCCTCACCAAACTTTCACGAAACACTCGTCTAGCTGAAAACATTATCAATAATTCCCCCTACTCTTTATCTGGCCTAAACCTAAACGTAGATTCCATGAACAAAGCACACCTC
The DNA here is from genome assembly GCF_053919585.1 of Euprymna scolopes. Lineage (NCBI taxonomy): Eukaryota > Metazoa > Mollusca > Cephalopoda > Sepiida > Sepiolidae > Euprymna > Euprymna scolopes. Next base: position 74,438,572 of record NC_136506.1, read on the forward strand.
AGGTGTGTGCCACAGTGCCACACCTGTGGAACAACTGTCTTCCGTTTTCTCTGCTTTCCAGCTGACTACAATATGGTTGTCTTCAAGTCCAACGTAAACAAGTTTTTTATGAGCCGTTCCACTTAAGTTAACAAATTTACCGAATTTCCTTTACTATCAATTATTATATTGTCCAATTGACACACTTTAATCCTTATCTTCGAGTGGCCTCTAGGCCTTGATAAGTGGTGATACCTATGTAAAAAAAATATATACTCATTGGTAGGTGTATCGGAATTTTTGTAGGAATTTTTGACACCCCTAACACGAAACTACAAATAAAATATTAAAAAAACTCGTAATTTCTCTTTTAAAGGTGGGTTGTTTATTTTCTTTATGGATTATACTTCCAAAATAAACTATTAAAGTTGTATAAAAAGTAATAGAAATATTTTTTAACAAATAGTAATGAAATTAATTGAATGTTACGAGTTCAGTATTTTTCAATTTTTAAACTTTAAAAATCTATCAAAATTTTTCTATTGATTCTATTTTTACGATATTTTCAGGGTCAATGTGAAATTTTATGCTCTTTCCAATAAACCGAATATAATATTTTAGACAAACGTTTTTTTTTTAATTCACGCCCCCCCCCCCCAAAAAAAAAGTAGTGTTTTTTAGAAATTTACCTGTAAAGTCCGAAGTTTAAAACCTTTTTTTTTTTTTTTTTTTTTTTTTTTTAAACCGTTTGTTTTTGTGTGTTTTTTTTCAATGAAACCTTGGTCGTTGCTCCTTTAATTGAAAAAAAAAAATTAGGGCTTGAATGACATTTTTCGAGGAGTTATAAGCTTCGAAAGATGGCGGGTGGAATTATTCAATAGTTTTCACGAAATTTCTGACATTGCTAACTCATTAGGCGTTGAGTTCCATGGCGACCAGCAGAAAAAAAATAAGCGTCGCTCCCTTCCTGACGCATGCGCACGTAACGATTATTTGTCACATTTATTTATTTAGAAAAAGTTTTACTCTTTATGAATATTAAAAGGAAAAAGTTACTAAACATTTATTAATAATGTCTTACTTTTACAGACAATTGTTTTTTAATTTCTTTTTAAATGACGACTTTTTATCGATTTTTTTTTTAAATAGCATTTGCGGATGGGTAAAAAACGAAAAAAATAACTAACCCATTTACTGATAATTTCTCACTTAAATTAAATGTTATCAAAGTCAAGATAAGTTACTTTTCTACCTAATTGGATACGTTTTTGTGTTTTTCTTTAATGTAAAATGTTTATCTGGTTCGAAAAACGAGTAATGTTGAACGCTGCCAATAAGTCGTCATTTAAAAAGAAATTAAAAACAAATGTCAGCATACCCATCCGCAAATGCTATTAAAAAAAAAAGTCGATAAAAGTCGTCATTTAAAAAGAAATTTAAAAGCAAATGTCTGTAAAAGTGAGATATTATTAATAAATGTTTAGTAACTTTGGTATTTTTTAGATTAGGCCCACGCCCCACCTCCACAATTTTCTTTTAAATGACAACTTTTATAGGTTTTCGACTATGCTGACTACGAACATTGCATTGAAAATTTGCGGAAATAATTAGTTATCGAGATATAAAAAGTTGTATTATGCATTTTATTTTTTGGCGGCCATCTTTTTTTACGCACGTGCAATGTCAGTCAGAGATGAGTAGATTTGTTTATGGCGCGCATGCGCGTAAAAAATGGCCACCAAAGAATACAATGCATAATACAACTTTTTATATTTCAATAACTATTTATTTCTGCAAAATTTCAATGCGATTTTCGTATTCAGCATAGTCGAAAACCTTTAAAAGTCGTCATTTAAAAGAAAATTGCTGAGGTGGAGGTGGACCTAATCTGAAAATTTACCGTAACTTTTTTCTTTTAATATTCATAAAGAGTAAAACTTTTTTTTTTAATAAATAATGTGACAAATAATCGTTACATGCGTATGCGCCAGGAAGGGAGCGACACTTTTTTTTTTTTTTTTTTTTTTTGCTGGTCGCCATGGAACACAACGCCCAAGGAGTACCAAAAAGTTGTTAAACATAACATTTTCAGCTTTATCTTATTTTTTCGAATTGTGTGTGTCGAAAAATATTCATTTTTCGTCGAATCGTCTCCAGGTGATGAAAACAAATGAACGTATTAAAAGCTGAAAAACATTGTTTACCTTTCTCTTGGAATTGTATTGGTTCGTTCTTTCTGACGTCTTTTTCTTTCTTTTTTTTTTTTTTCACTTGTATAAGCAACCAGAAGTTGAAGTTTTAGTGATATGTATGCCTGAGCGGCAGATTTGCGGTTTAGTTGTACAAATATCCTCGAACCAGGTAATAACTAAAAGAGACACTTCAAAGGGTCGACACCGGTATCTTAGCAGAAGCTTTTTTTTTTTTATATATACATGTTTCATAAACATTAAATGGGTAAAATATAATCACATAATTATTAAAAATGTGATCGATCATGTTATAAAAATTTAAATCAACCCCGTTGTTTAACAAATAATGCAAGGTGAAGTTTTAAAATGATTAAATATATTTTATTTTATAATTTAACATTAAAAACATTGAACAATAAAAATACAATTTTGGGTACTTATGTATTTTTTTGGTACTGTGTTAAAATGTTATTTTGAAAGCCATTCTTAACATGGGGAGGGTGTTCTTTTTTTTTTGTTTTTGTTTTTTTTTTGTAACTATTGTGTGCTTCCACCTTACAATTAAAAAAAAAAAAAAAATCGTGAAACTTTAATTTAACCTGAAAAAAAAAAAAAAATTTATTCGTACCAAAAATGCCAAAGCGGCAAATTTTGGTTTAATTTTACAGTATTGTTCTCGGGTGCATACGATGGGAGATGGGTAATATCCATTGAAAGCGTATGGTGGTTATATGAGACAATAAAGCTGTGTATGCATTATAAATGTTTTGTTCTGTATCTTATGTTATACATTAGTACATTAAGGGTCATTTCGAGTTAAAAGTTTATTTACTACACCCATTTGAACTAGAGAAAATCATGATTTAAATGTGTATGTCTCGTCTAAATAACTAACGATAAATATCTAATATGGCCGACCAAACAGAACGGGTGATCAAAATGTCAGATCGAGCGTACCGGAAAACGAAATGAGACCAAATTGACAACTGGCCTTTTTTTTTTTTTTTTTTTTTTTTTTTTTTGCTTAAACTTTGCGCTTTTCGGATTATTTGGTTGTGTTTTATTTTCTTTGTGGATATTTTTTTTTTTCATTATCAAGGCCAAGAGGCCACTCAAGGATAAGGGTTAAAGAGTGTACAGTAGAAATTGGAAAATATAGTAATCATTAGTTTTTGCCGTTTTGTTGGGCGGGGGGGCAGAGATTATAGTTATAGGTAATTATTAACAACAAAATTGGTGTAAGTTCGTAGTCAGCATAGTCGAAAATCTAAAAGTTGTCATTTGATAGGGTATGGCATAAAGGTTTACTTCACAAGATCTCTAGCTATGGTATAGCTTAGGCACCGTCAAAAATGGCTGAAAAATCAAGTTGTTTTTTAAAACGAAATTACGTTTATTAAAATCCATTATTTCTGAGTAACTTTTTTTTTTTTTCCAGAAAGATAAAACCCTGAATTTTATCATATAGAAAGCAGAATAATGTAAAACTTTTTCTATTTTTAATTAAATTTTAAATGTTAAATTTTCCCCAAAAGTTAACAATTGGCGTTTTTTGTTTTGCACAAAAACGTATATAAATAAGTTTTTTTAAAAAAAGGTTTTTGAAAGAATTAATTTGTTTATTTCTTGTCTAACTAAGATTTAGGGTGATTTTCTATGAGAATATGCAAAAATATTATAATATAAGTACCTGGATTTCAAATAATCCCACTTATTCATATAGGCAAGCAGTTACTTAGAGTCGATTTCATTACTGTTTACATTTGTACTTGATAAAAAACAAACTACGGAAGACCAAACAGACCAAAAAAAACTTATTTTTCAGTGACGAAAATTTCAATGTATTATTAAGATTGAGACTGGCCAGTACCAGATGGGTGACCATTTGTATGAGTTTGGTTTTTAATGTGTATGTGTGTGGGGGGGGGGGCAATTTAAAGCAGAATTAAAAAAATTATTTTAGCGTGTTTGGTCCACCGTAGTCGAAAGGCGGCAAACGTTTCCAAACTTAATCGAAAAAATAATGATATTTTTAACACAAAGGGCACAATATTTATCGAATTTTTTTTTTTTTTTTTTATCGATTCTTCAAAGCATGCCCTGTTTAATAATGGTCATGCATTATTCGGCTCGCTAAAAAGAAATTGTTAATTTATTTATCAAAGTTTTTGAAATGGCTTTTTTGGTATAAATATTAAAAAAAATTTTTTTTGTTTTGTTTTGCTTAACTGAATTATTTTACTTGACATATTCACCGAATTTCACACTTCAAAACTCAAAAGCGGGATAATTAAACACAATCGAAGTTCTGATATTCAGACATCAAAATAAGGTATGCAAACAAGTTTTTTTTTTTTTTTTTTTTTTTAATCTATAATCCCGTCCCTTACAACAACACAATATGTTTTGTTCAGTTTCAGATGATTATTTTAAGCATATTTGGAACCCCCTCAAAACAAGGGGGGGGGGTGTAAGCAAAAAAAAAAATATATATATATATATAAATATTGTTTATGAAAAATAAGTACACTGCTATAAAGTTCATTCTTCTCTTAATAATCGCTGAAAATTTCGTATTGATTGGATAATTACCTGATTTTTGGTAGCTGGAAATGTCTTCTCAATTATTAAATCATTTCTTTCTGATAGGTTCATAAGAGTAGTAGTTGAGGGGCAAAAACCAGAAGCTCACAGTATTAATGCAGGGATCCATCCTGGGCCCAGCTCTTTTCTTTATTTTCTCATAACCAACCGTACGCTTTCAATGGATATTACCGGCAGATGCTATCGTGCTATTTTTATATAGATTTTTTCTTCTTTTTTTTTTTCCTTTCCATTTTAAATTTTAGTTTCACGATACCTTTTTTATTATTATTATTATTATTATTATTGTAAGGTGGAAGCACAGAATAGTTACAAAACATCCTCACCTCTCCATTAAGAATGGTTTTTAAAATAATAACGTTATCATTTCATGGCACCAAAAAACATAAGTACCCAAAATTTCATTTTTATTGGTCAATGTTTTTAATTTTAAATTATGAAATAAAATATATTCAATCATTTTTAAAACTTCATCTTACATTATTTGTTAAACAACGTGGTTAATTTAAATTAAATTTTAATAACATGATCATATTTTCAATAATTATTTGATTATATTTTACCCATTTAAAGTTTGTGAAACATGTATATATATATTAAAAAAAAAAAAAAAAAAAGCTTCTGCTGGATACCGGTGTCGACCTTAAGTGTCCCTTTTAGTGATTACCTGGTTCGAAGATATTTATGCAACTAAACAGCAAATCTGCCGAATAATAAACTCACAAACCGTCTCCAGTCGCATATGTATCTGGGTACGACGTTAGGTGTCCACATCCTCCGCCATACAGTATACTGTATTACAGCGCTTGATATTCCCAAATAGTTACCCATCTGGTATTGACCAAGCTAAATGTTGCTTAACTTTGGTCATCTGATGAGTGGTGTGTCAACTTGATTATGACACAAGTGGATTCAAGTGGAATGAATTATTGATTTTCAGACAAAAATCTGTGATTCTCTTTTTGTTTGTGTGTTTTTAATTTAAATAGTTAATAAATTTGGGAAGTACGTGAGTCATTTTAATTCATAGGTCTCTTGCAGAATTTGACCCAGATTCTCGGGATTTTCCGTCAATTGTGGCTCTGGCTCGACCGGTAATCACTGGATTAAGCCAAGCGTTGTTCAAATGTTGAAACGCTAAATCGACATTGTAATTTTGGTACTCCTGCATAGAGTGATCCGTGCTGAAATAATAACGTTATTATTTAAAAAGCCATTCTTAACATGAGGAGGGTACTGTGTTTTGTACCTATTCTGTACTTTAATCTTACAATTGAATAATAATAATAATAAAAAAATTAAAAAAACTTTAATTAAACGTAGAAATACGATTTTAAAAATAGCGCGGACGGTGAGACCACTCTCTGCATTAGCACCGTAATTTTAAATTATGTTTGCGGTGATAGAGAGGTAATTTTTCTGTTCATTTTTTTTTTTTTTTTTACAAAAAATACTTTGTAAATTTTCTTGAATAAAAACTTTTCTGTACTTTCTAACAATTTACGATTTTTTTATAAGTTTTTTATTTTTTTTAACTTATAAAAAGAAAAGGAAAAAAAACGTTTACTGCCATTTTTTTTTAAAGTAAATTTTTGCAACAAAAAACAATAATACTTAACAATTTACGGATAAAAAAAAAACAATCTTTTCTTGAAAAGAAAATTTTTGTTAGAAATTGCGAAAATAAAAGTAAATAAACAATACAAAAAGCGACTTTTCTTGAAAAAAGATATATATTCAGTAAATTCACAGTAGATTTTATTGCATTTTTATCCTTTCCCGGTTTATTTGCTTGGAAATTCGTCTGCGTCTGTTACTTTGTTCGCCTTGGTCCGGTGACTGCCGGTCGAGCCCGAAACATAATTGACGGAAAATCCCGAGGATCCGGGTCAAATTCTGCAAGAGTACCCTTATTTTGGTAAATATCCAGATACGCTACAACAGAACACCAACCACTCTAATTTGCTTTTTTATAGGTAGTTGGGATACATCAGTAGAGGCGCCTCGGGCGATTATCAATAAACTGAAAAAGAGAAGGTAAAACCTGGGAGCGTTTGACCTAAAACCTCATAGTACAAGCAACATAGCGCAGTTAACAAGAAAAAAGGCCATTTCAGAAACCGGCTAGACTTTGTTCAAATTCTATTGAACAAACAGTGAGTGCTGAAAAAAAAAAAAAACCGCTAAAATACAAACTATACCAATGAGGTCATTTTAACGAGCGTCCGTTTTCCGCCTAAAAATCCCTCTCAGCATTCTTATCTCACGACTATAAATCATCTTCCATTTATTTGTTGAAGGATGAATGTCGCTGAAGTTTAGCAAAAAGCAAAGATAATTAATGTTTCGTTTACTAAATAAAGTTTCTTTTCTTCCCTCCCTCTTTCGTAGAATTGTTGCAGTTGCACCTAAACAGCCACAAAACCAACCATTGACTAACAAGTTCTCCCTCGCCCGCTTCTTTGCACTTTTGCTGCCGTTTAAGCTTTCACATACCTCGCCACAACCCCCCCCCCCCCCCCCCGACTCTCTTTATTTCGCATACTTGACTGAGAATTTTTTCTTTCTTTTCTCCATCCTCTTCTTCACTCCGATGTAACTACAACTAAACCTTTCATTAATTTCCGTATAAAAAAAAAATCTGCGTTTTAGTTCGAAAAAAGGGCGATATTTATAAAATTTGCAGTTTCAATTCGATTTATTGGCGGACGTTTTTGAGAGTGCCCCCCCTTTTAAATTCCACAATTTTCACTTTTTTTTAAAACTTTTTTCCCGTAAAAATTGGTCGTAAATATTGGTTTCAGATTATAAAAAATAAATAAATAATTAATTAATAACTTGAAATAACTAATTAATAACCATGATGAAAAAAAAAAATGGCAACGTTCTCTGTGACCGAAAGGTAGGGGTTAGAACGGAGGGGTTAAAAAAAAAAAACGGGAAGATTTCTTAACCCATCTCTTCCCTCCTCCCATTCTCATCAATGTATCTACCCCCTCCTTCTCTCTTTCTCTCTCATCTATGTATGTATCTATTCACTGTGGTCACAAAGTCCGTGTTCAATTTAGTACAACGTTATAATTGAAAACTGAACCCCCCCCACGAGAATAGTTATAAAAAAAAATTTTCAATTTTTTTTTATAATCTGAAACTTTAGTCTGTAATCGATGATATTAATGAAACTCTTGTCATAAGATTCCCCTTCCCCTCTCTTTCTCTCTCTTTCTCTCTCTTCCTCTATCTCTCTCTCTCTTCCTCTATCTCTCTCTCTTCCTCTCTCTCTCTCTCTCTCTTCCTCTCTCTCTTCCGCTTTCTCTCTTCCTCTCTCTCTCTTTCTCCCTTCCTCTCTCTCTTCCTCTATCTCTCTCTTCCTCTCTCTCTCTCTTCCTCTCTCTCCCTCCCTCTCTCTCTCCCCCTCTCTTTCCTCTCTCTCTTCCTCTCTCCCTCTCTTTCTTTCTCTCTCCCTCTCTTTCTCTCTCCCTCTCTTTCTCTCTCCCTCTCTTTCTCTCTCCCTCTCTTTCTCTCTCCCTCTCTTTCTTTCTCTCTCCCTCTCTTTCTTTCTCTCTCCCTTCCTCTCTCCCTCTTCCTCTCTTCCTCTCTCCCTCTTCCTCTCTCCCTCTTCCTCTCTCCCTCTTCCTCTCTCCCTCTTCCTCTCTCCCTCTTCCTCTCTCCCTCTCTCCCTCTTCCTCTCTCCCTCTCTCCCTCTTCCTCTCTCCCTCTCTCCCTCTCTCTCTCTTCCTCTCTCTCTCTCTGTCTTTCTCTCTCTCTCTGTCTTCCTCTCTCATTTACAACATCCCCTTCATTAGGTACGCGCAAAAAAGTTGAGGGGGGGTGCAGTTTGAAATCCCGGTTATCATTATTTTTTTTTCTTGGGTTTCCGATAACTTTCTGAAAGATTAAAGCCTAACTAACGTTCATTTCCAAAAGGAAAAACATTAAAAAAAAAAAAAAAAAAAGTTATGAAAAATGTTTTCACGGCGACATTCAGAAATCGACAAGCTAAATTTTGTAGTTAAATAAAGCCATTGTAAAAATCCCTTAAAAGATAAATATTAGGTTTCTGGGTCTATTTCAAAAATAATTAGTAAAGTCCTAAGATATTGAATTAAAGTAAAAAAAAACAAAAAAAAAAAACTTAAGAATTTATTTTCACAAAAAACATAGCTTAATTAACCCCCAAAACGAGATTTTCGCTTTGCGCAAACAAAACAAACGAAGTCGTCTAAGAATGACTTCTACGGAAGCCCAAAATGCCAGAAAGTCAAGACTGTCTGAAAATGACGTTAGGTAGTTGAAAAGAGGCAAGGAGTTTTTTTTTTTTTTTTTTTTTTTTTTTTACAAAGGCATCACCACATTATCAAGGCCCAGAGGCCACTCAAGGATAAGGGTTAAAGAGTGTACAGTAGAAATTGGTCAATATAGTAATCATTAGTAATGAAAATTTGGTAAATTTGATAACTTATATGGAACGGCTCATCAAGAACTTATTTACTTTAGACTTGAACACAACCATATTGTAGTCAGCCGGAAAGCAGGAAAACGGAAGACAATTCCACAGGCGTGCAGTTCTAAGAAAGAAGCTTTGTTCATGGAATCTACGTTTAGGTTTAGGCACAGATAAAGAGTGGGGGAAATTATTGATAGTGTTTACAGCTAGACGAGTGTTTCTTGTGAAAGTTTGGCGAGGGGGGACCATAGATTGAAGCTCAGTTGAACACTTTCCATGAAAATAACGATACATCAGAGACAAACTCGCAACATCTCTTCTGTGAGATAGAGGTTGCAAGGAGGAGAAAAGGACATCTCCTACGAGGCTACGAAGTCTATTTTGAACTCTATCAAGGCAGGACAAGTCCTTTCTAGCAGCTCCTGCCCAGATGTGGCAACAGTATTCCATCCTTGGACTACCTGGCTCTTATATAGGTAGAGAATAGCATCAGCAGTGAGATATCTACTGGATCGATAGAAAGATCCCACCATTTTTCCAGCAGCCTTGGCAACAGATTTGATATACGTGTTCCATTTAAGATCAGGAGTAATGGTCAAGCCCAGAAGCTTGTCAAAACTTGAGGCCTCCTGAAGACGAGAGCCATTCATTTCAATTGATGACAAATGTGAATTAGAATGTTGATGATGTAAAGAGAGAAGCTTGATTTTAGATGCATTAAAAGTAACGAGCCACTCCTTTCCCCATTGTGCTGGCTTTCTTTCTTTTTTCCGCAGCCATGCATCCATACATTCCCCCCCCCCTCATGAACCTTTGTATAATTTTTACCACTTTTTAATTTAATTATTTTTCTGTGTTCTTGCTTTTAAATTTTTTTTTCAAGATTATATGAAACTTATATTATGCTGAAGATTACACATTCATTCAGACAAGGAAAATATTAGAATCTTACATAAAAATTATGCTAAAAATAATTTTTAAAAAAAAAAGTAGAAATATTTTTTGCAATTATAATTTGTTGTGTGAAAATATTTAAAAAAACAAAAAAAAACAAATCTCAATTCAATGATAATATCAGTAGTTTGAGAAATGAAATTTTTTTAGCGTTATATCAAATTCGTTAATACGGACTTTAGGGGCTTTTTTTTTTTTTGTAATATTCCTGAAAAAAAAATTTTTTTTGCTTTCATAAAAAAGCAAAAATAAATTCATTTATTTTTTCTTTTTACTACTGAAAACCCTAACTTTAGTAAAAGTGATTTTGTTTAAACAAAATATTACATTTGTACCAAAGTTCAAATAAAACTAATGAGTTGATTATATTCCATGATCATTATTTGATAAAATATTGAAAAATTCATTAAAATTGGTTAATTTCCTGATTTTTGGTGAATGTTTAATAAATGGAGGTCTCAAAATGTTTATACATTTTTTTTGAACATATATATATATATATATATATATATATTGACTGCATAAATTCCCCTCTAGACCAAAGTATTGTAGATTTACAATAACAGATGCCACATGTCTAGGTTATTAACCACTATCTTATGTAATTTTCGAACACAACTTAAGACACATTAAGTCATTAGAATAAAATGCTACATTGCATTCTAGGAGCAACACAATCACAAAATCTCTATAGAAGGGAGTTCCTATTTTTCTCTATGAATATTCAGTCCTCCCACTGCTATTAGTTGACACCGGGACCTATTCCACATTTTCTAACACTGCTTACATTGCACCTATCATAACTGATTATTAGCTACATACACATAACATAATCTTTCCATTACCCGATTACAAAAATAATAAATTCTCCCTTCTAAAAATCCGCCCCTTCTGATTGGCTCAGTTTTATCGTTCTACCCTGTAGTCTCCTATATAATATTTTGACTGCATAAATCCCCCTCCGGATCAAAAGTATTGTAGATTTGCAATAACAGATGCCACATACTAATGCACTACGTCTAGGCTATTAGCCACTATCTTATGTAATTTTTTAACACAATTTTAGACACATTAAGTCATTAGACTAAAATGCTACATTGCATCCTAGGAGAAACGCCATCACTATTGCAACATCTAAAGAGGAAAGGGTCCCTATTTTTCTCAATAGATATTTATTTATTCCTCCCACTGATACTAATTGACACCAGGACCTATTCTACATTTTCCTACGATACTTACATTGTACCTATCATAACTGGGCATTAGCTACATAAATGTAACATAATCTTTCCATTACCCAATTCAAAAAATGATAAATTCTCCCTTAGAATCCACCCCATCTGATTGGCTGAGACCGGACAATTCTGTTATTCCAGAATCCACTTTTTCATACATAAACACACACACGGGTACTTCGTCAGGTGGTAACTGCGACGGATAGGAACTTCGAATCTCCTAACGGCATTCTCTGCAATCACTGCTATCCGTAGTTGTTGTCGTCTCGCCACGTTTTGGCCAAGTATACCTCTGGCACGCTTTTGAGTAGGATTGAAACCGCTATCTTCAAACAAAGGTCAGGAATTGTTGGCTGAAACGTGAAAAACAACAACCAATAAAGATGAAAACAACAACTAATAAAGATGAGAATAATAGTCCGAAATAAAAATAAATTAATATTAACATTTTTTTTTTTTTTTTTACCTTACCTCCACCTCCACAATTTCCTTTAAAATGACGTTTCTAGGTTTTCGACTATGCTGAATAAGATACTCTCTTAAGTAGTTTTCAAGATATAAAGACATGCATTATGCACTGTAATTCAGTTGCCGCCAGATTTGTATGCACATGCGATAACCAAATCTACTTCTCTCCGCCCAACACTGCCACACCCCCAATTGGGGGGGAGGGGGTTATAGTTTTTGCAGGTGGGGATGCTGACAACGAATATTAAGGTTCAATTTGAGGCAAATACTTTGACAACCTCCCCCTCATAAAATGGGTTGTCTATTCCGAAAGTCATTCTTAACATTAGGATGTTGGGGGTTGGCCACCAACAGCGACCATAGTTTAATTTATTACGGGGGGGGGGGGGACTTCCACCGAGCAACGCCGGTTAACAGGTCCTGCTAGTTTAGAATATTTGCCTTTCCCACCACCAAAAACATTTTGTACATATAGTGTGCACAGTAATAAGATAATATAATCTCAATTTTTTTCTTTTCAATTTTCTTATCAGTTTGTTTAATGCCAAACATTTACTCGCTATCTTATATATTCCAACAAAGATCTTTAAGATTCTTGCTGTCCCATTAAGTGCAATTGTTTGAATCTCTCTTGCACTTGGTTCACCAGGTATATTTGCCAGGTAGTTTTTTTAAATTCTTTTCATGTCCAGTTGCTCATATAATTACTGGAATGATAGAGATCTTCCTAAGATTCCAGTTTCTTTTCACATTATTTATACACAAGGCCTTGCTTCTTTCTTCCCTCTCGGTTCTGTTCAATCCAGCATCGTTGGCGACACTAACTTCTACTAAGGTTGTTTCTTTCTCCTTCTTTTCTCATCCGAATGTTTGTGTACATATTATATTACATGAAATATAAAAATGAGCATTCTTTAAATCCCTTCAATTCACGAATTACTAATTTATTGTTTGACTAGCTAATTATTTTATTTATTTATTTTTTTTTTTTTTTACTCTTATTCAGGTTTGTTTTACAATCTACAGAGGCATGAAAAAGTGGTAAAAAAGTGTGTGTATATATATATATATATATATATATATATATATATATATAACAAATAAATTTTATCAAAGGCAAGATAAGTTACTCTTCTACCTATTTGGAAAAGTTTTTAGTTTAATTGATCAATAATCATAGTGTTTATTGATATGTGTGAACAAGAAACATAGCGGCGAGATGACTCCTAAATGTGTGAAGTTTGTAAAATGAATTAAAACTAAAACATTATACAAAATACTGTTTAAAAACCACCAGATATGTTACCGTGATATATATCTGGTGGGTTTCTAACAGTATTTTGTATAATGTTTTAGTTTCAACTCATTTTTCCAAACTTCACGTATTTAAACAGTCAGCTTGCCGCTGTTTGCCTTATTTGCACCTACAGATAAACATTGTATGGTTTTCAAACTAATTAAACACTCTAAAGTGAGTAAAACCACTAAAAACTTTTCCAGGTATGTAGAAGAAAAACTTATCTTGCTTTTGATAACATCTATTTGTTAGATATTTGCTTTTTGGACTCTTTTTTCATGCCTCTGTGGATTGTAAAACAAGTCCTCTTATTCTATTGAAGCTGCTTTATGGTTCACAAGAGTTTCTTATATAAATTATTTAAATTCATGCTAACCAGTGATGCATGTTTTTTTTTTTTTTTTTTTTTTTTTTGCTTTTTTGTTGTTTTTTTTTGTTCATGTTTGTCCTCAGGTCAAAGGAGCCTATCTTTGAAAATCCGTGCATTAAGGATTCTATATTTGTTTGAATTTTTGATATATTAATACTGTAATTTACTCAATTTTTATTTTCATTAATCAATTTTTTTTTTTTTTAATGTATGTCTTTTGGGGTTTTCTTTCTTTATTTTTTAGTATTTATGTTCTAAACAATTTGTATTGTTAAAAATTATTTTTTAAATGAAAATATTTTCATTTTGCAAAAATTTAGTTTCATTGTTTACTATGAACTTCTCATAATTTTTGTGGTGGCATGACTTTGCACATTTTGAAAATGTTCCACTAAATTAATTTCCGTGGCAAATTATTTTGTTTATTGTTTATCAAATATTTATTGCATTCAAAAATGCAATGACATAAAATGAAATTTAAAAAATTACTCTAAGAAAAAAATTTAATTAGAAAAATTAAATCCATCAGAATGCATTTCGATATCTTCATAAACAATATGTTGATATTTAGAAAATAATTTTGGAGCATTTGAACTGTTAGATGGAAAGTCATTTAAAAAATTTGAAATTTAAAAAAAATTTGGAAGCATTTGAAGTGTTGAATAGAAAGCCATTTAAATTGGCTTTAAAGTTCTTAGCAAATCCAAGCTTCTCTCTTTTCATAATAATCTTTTTGACCTCCATCTGGCCCCCAATTGAAATAAATGGCTCTCATTTTGGGGGAGTACCATGTCTTGACAAGCTTCAGGAACCGACCTTCACTTCTGTTCTGAAATGGAACACATCCATCAAATCTGTTGCCAAGATCGCTGGAAAAATGGTTGGATCACTCTACTGCTCCAGTAGGTATCTCACTGCCGATGCAGTCCTCTATCTGTATAAGAGCCAAGTACATCCTACAATGTAGTACTGTTGCCACAATTCCACATCTGAGCTGGAGCTGCTTGGCACGCCTGATCTTGTTTTGATAGTTCAAAACCAGTTCGAAACCTAGTAGGTGATGTCCTTTTATCTTCTCTGCAACTTCTTTCCTACAGAAGAGATGTTGCGAGCCTGTCTCTGCTCTATTGTTATTTTCATAACAAATGCTCATCTGAACTCCAATCTATGCCCCTCTCTTGTCAAACTTTCACAAAAACACTCGACTACCTACAACCACTATCAACAATTTCCCACTCTATCTGTGGTTGAATCTAAACGCAGATTCCATGAACAAAGCTTCTTTCCTAGAACTGCCCGCCTATGGAACACTGTTCCACTGGCCTGCTTCCCAGCTGATTACAATATGGAAGCCTTCAAGTCCAATGTAAACAAGTTCTTGTTGAGCCGTCTCTTTAAATATTTCAAGTTTTACCCAATGTACACTATTAGCAATTACTATACTACTACCTTAAATTCATTGATCCTTATCCTCGAGTGGCCTTTGTGCCTTGATAAGTGGTGACTCCTTTAAAAAAAAAAAAAAAAAAATCCTCACTTAATGAAAAATTGAAAGCAAATCTTTTTTTATAATAATTTCATTCGAGTGATATGATCAAATGTGGAGCTTTCCAAATCCAAGGTAAATTTAGGACGCTAAATCTCCACAATCAAATTCACGCTCTTTCTTTATGAAATTTAATTAGTCATTTTTAAGACTATTTTTATTTATTTAAAAATTGAGTAGAAAATCTTGTTTAACGCCTTAAAATTAGAATGATTCTTAAGTTAATTAGTACAGTCAAAGAAAAGTTAGACCATGAATTTTAGACCATTTTTCAATTTCAAAGTTTTAACGTCCCAAAATTTACCTCTTAAACAAAATTGAAAGGTGAATTTAAGATGCTAAAACCTGCAAAAAAAAAAAAAAAAGTTGAAGATGTCAGCTTTAAGATAGCTGATATTGAAAAGTATTATCTTAACCAAAATATTTAAAGTTTCAGAACAATATTAGGCGCAAGTGCACTTTAGTTCACCTAAAGTATGTTTTTCGTTTTCAGGTGATGTTTTTAGGGTAAAAGGGGAGGCAATCCAAAATTGATGCTTGTGTTTTAATCGAACAAGTTCACGAAAGGAAATATCAAAACAAACATTAAATAATGATACATTTTTTGAGTTAAATTAAAATTGTTAAAAATGTGGTAATAATTGCAAAATAAATTATATAACATTCAGTTTAGAAATGGATGGAATGTATTTTTTGTATAACTATATTTAAAAAAAACATTTCTTTAATAAGTCTTAAGAATTGTAACTGATTTTTGGAACATTTTGATATGTATTAATTTGGGTTGTCTTCCCTTTATGCGAGTAAACCTCTTCCAAAAACAAATGTTTTCAATTAACTAAAATGAACTTGTGCCCAATATTGTTAAATTAATAATTTAATGACCAAACAATACAGTAATAATTAGTTTGTATTAGTAGGGCATAGTTTAGTCAATGGTCATTAACTTATTAATTGAACCAAATTGTTAAAAACTATGACTAATTTAATTAAGAGAATGTTTTGTAATATTAAAAATTCCCATCAGCTTTTCGAGGTCTGTGTTCCTATCCACTTGTCTCCTCACAAAGCCAAAGTTAGACAGAAGGTCAGTTTTTTAATATAGGGGAAAATCTAGTTCCCCAAAAGGAGGGCGCTTTGGTTTGGAACAAAAATTAAAATTGTTCTCCTCGACACTGGCCTTGTTTAAAAAAAAAAATCTAAAAAGATTTCTCCTTCTCTAACCGAGGACAGAATAAACTAAGTGTAGCATCATAAAAGATGCTACACTTTTTCCTAGCCAAAAAGCGTGCGTTAATCTGAAAATAGTACTGTTGCTTACTAAGGCCAGTGAATAGTAATCTGTTTACATTTCAAAATTTTTTGAGATGAGGATTGGTTATTTGTATTATTTGGATTCATCGGACTACTGTTCTCATCTTGAGTGTCATTTTTATAAAGTTTCGGTCAATGTAACCTCCAACTTTTTTCAGGTGTATTTTGTCGAACTCAGGAATGTTTCTGTCAAACTCTGGAATTTGGACGGAATTTTGAATGGAAGCTTTTATTTACTTCACGGGGGTAGCATGCTCTTGTTGCATCAGCCATGAGTGGATAGAGGTCTTAAGTAATTTGCAGTTATATTTTGCAGTCGCCCACACAGAGAATTGAACCTTCAACCTTCAGGAGAAGATCACTTTTACAATTAATTTTTCCAAGTATTATAACCACTGTGCCACGGGTCCCTGTGGACTGAAACGTGAAAATCACACTCCAAATGAGAACAGTAGTCAAACGAATCCAAGTAATTCAAACATTGGTTATTCATATTATTTGGATTTTTCAGATTACTGTACTCATCTTGAGTGTTATTTTCACGTTTTGGTTGATGTAACCACCGAGCTTCTTCAGGCGTATCTTATTAAACTCTAGGGAATTCAGTTGTAAGTTACACTCTTCTGGAGGTTGAAGGTTCAATCCTTAGTGCAGGCAACACTTGAAAGTATGATTGCAAAGTACTTAAGACTTCTACCTAGCCATTGTTGACAGAACGAGAGCATGCAATTCTCGTAGATTAAATAAAGGGTTTTGTTCGAAATTCCCAAGTTCGACAGAAAGATTCTAGAGTTTGGCAAGATACCCCTGAAGAAAGTCTGAGGTTATATCAACCAAAATGTTGTGGAACTAACAGTGAAGACGAGAACAGTGGTTCAAATAATCTAAATAATGAGTAATCAGTTTTTCCTTGATAACTGCTAAAACGTAACAAGTGAAGCACGCATGTTCTCCCGTGAGTGCACGGTGAACGAGGCATAAAAAAAATGACTAAGTTCAGCATTCTCCCTCCCCGGATTTAGCCCCAAAAGTGCTCAAGGCTTTAACATATTTAAATTTAAGTTCAGCACCATGCAAAACTGTTAAGTAAACATACACAGAAAATTTTGGACAAATATGGTAAAATAGTCTCAAATGGGGTGTTTTTTATTAGCCCTAAAAGAGCCCCTGGGGCACACACACACAAGCGTTATCGCGATGTCTAGGCAAACAAAATTATATAGAAATCAGTTAGTTACAACTTTTTAGAAAGTTTTATAAAAATCCGAAGCATCAATTTTTTGTTTTAGTAAGCACAAAAATATCAATTTTAGCCATTTTTAACCCAAAAGGCACTCGTAACGGGCAACCAGTGTTTTCCTGGAAAAGCTGTTCTATTACTTTTTTTACTCGTATCATGTTTAATGTTTGTGCAAAAGTTCAAATATTCCAAGTCATAGTTATTGAGAAAAGTGCGGACGGACAAGGGTGAATTTACAGGTTCGCCCTACTTTTGTCGGGGGACCATTTAATTAAAATGAGATTGTTGATCATAAACAGTTTTGTAAACCTCAATACCATAATCCACACAAACCATCTTTTTCTTTTGTGTTCTAGCGGTAGGTATTTATTTCCTTCCCATCACAGGAAGATGTAAGACAAGGTTGAAAAGTGGGGATAGTCAAACCAGTGCTCCTAAAGTAGGAGCACTCTGTAACATTGCCGTTACGTCACAAATGGACAAACAAATAAAATATCAGTCGGCATTTTCTTTTAACAAAAGCATTTATTACCGTTATATTCCGCACTACTTATAAAAAAAAAGTCTCTTGCTTCCACATGTTCATTTTACCAGGAACTCATTTTTCCTTCCTCTGACCGTATGCTGGTCACAACTGGCCCATTCTCGTCCTTACTATTTACACATCCGTTCTTCTCAACACTGATTTTGTTTGTCCTGAGCACGTGTTGCATTTCTTCTTTTTCTATCCTTCCTCTTCTCGTGCACACTTGCTAATTTGCATATTGTGTGGTTCTGCTACTGCTGGCCATCCTTCACTGCTGCTGATATTTTCCATGTGTTCACACGTACTGTTACATCTGACCTTTTAAAAATTGCCTGAGCAGTCCCAACGTCCTCAGTCAGTAAGCAATAACTTCCTTCTACCCAAGACGGAAGGCAACAATCTGGGAGAGTGGACCTCCTAGGACAACCTAGAACCATACCTCAGCGTGACAGATGCAAGGTCATTCCCTACTCAAAAATGGCAAAGACTGCCAAACTGCATTAAGGATGTATCTTTGACTGGAATGAATATAACCTACCCAGACACTGTCAAATGGCATTACAATGAAATGTAGATCTATAGAAACACTGATTTTTATTAGTTGAAAAAATTTTTCCAATAATTTTTTTAAAATTGTTTATTAAAGTTGTAAATCTATATATCTATAAAAGTGAGAATGTGTGGGAGAGGACACTTCTCAACCTATATACTCAACAAATTTTTAATCTACAGACTTAAAATTTGGTATATAGGGTATTCAGGCATGCGGAAAACGTTTTAATTGGTTTTTATCTGGAAAAGGACTGCTAAGGGGTCAAAATTAAAAAAAATTGGTACATGGGGGGGGGTCATCAGATTTTTATGTTTGTCAGCTGTTTCATGACTCGTTCCCACAGAAGATTACTTATGTTAAAAATAAGCAGGTTTGAACACACCTTTTCAAGATAGTGTCAAGCTGGCCTAATGGTTATCGTAAATGATCTCAGCTTGATTATTTTTTTTTTACTTATAAAAAATAGACTGCTTAAAAAAAATACTCGCATGCCTCAGTTTCTTTCTGTGTTTTTTTAAGGAATTTGATGTTCCATTTAATAACTACGGTATTTCTGTTTATAATAAAAAAAATTCTGCACTAAGTAAAATATAAGTGTGCATATTTTACGATCGGGCAATGCCGGACGACCTGTTAGTTTGTAATAAATTTCAAATCCAGTTATAAAAACACTGTAAAATGACTGATTTTATTTTAAACTAGCAGTGGGTGCCCGGTTATAAAATACACTTCAATATATTTTAATTCATGCAGATTTTGTATTATTACAGAGCCAATATTCTATTCAATATTATATTGTACCTAATATATAGTGATTTCAAAATAACTTGAGTGCCATTAACTAGAATCGAAACCAAAACATTTAGCGCTCCAGCCGTGTTTCCTATTATTTGGAGCTATCGAAAGATAAGAAAGATTAAACCACTTCAAGTTATGAAAGAATTTTTACATATGCACAAAAGTAATAGAAATATGTCGACAAGTTTAAATGAACACTTTGCATTTCAACTTGCCAACTTGTATGCGTTATTCATCCGTCCAAACAAATATTTTACTTATAAAGCATCCTTGGTGTATGATTATTTCTTAATTTCACTCTTATGTGACCAGTGGTTTAAGAGTTTGGTGCTAGTGCACTTACTGATCCGCGCTATTTTTAAAATCGTATTTCCAAGTTTAATTAAAGTTTCATGGGTTTTTTTTTATTCAATTGTATGGTTAAAGTATAGAATAGATACAAAACACCCTCCCCATGTTAAGAATGACTTTTTAAATAATAACGTTATTATTTCAGTATGGATGTGCACTAGTACCAAGAGTTTATTGGTTAAATATTTTCAGACACACACACACATCTACTGTTTTATTTATATAGAAAGTTAAATTGTAAATGTGTAATTTGAAAAAAAAAAAAAAAAAAGAAAGGTTACTCTTTTTTATACTGCAAATCCATATCCCCAGACTATATTTCTCATGAGTGTGTGTGTGCCTATGTATTTTGACAAAGCAAAATCTACCAGAAGTCTCAAAGTAGTTGCTAAAAAAAAACAAAAAAAAAAACACACAAGATGAGAAAAACTTCAGGTTTGATTGTTATGCTGACAGCAATACTTCTCATTTTACTTAAAAAAAAAAAATAAAAAAAAATAAAAAATTCATACGTCTCTGTTCATTCCACTTTTTTTCTCAAAAAGCTACTTGGCCGATGTGACTGAAATTTTGCATGAACTTTTTATATGAAAAGGTGCAGCAAACTAAGTATTGTAACATCCATACGATACACAGACTAATAGGGATTAATCATGACAATACCACATTTACTCTATAAATTTATTCGAAAACTACTAAAGCAATCTTGTTGAAATTTTGTATGGCTCTTTGTTTATAAGGTGTAGTGATTTAAATATTATGCACAATTAAATTAATAGGAATTAATAGTTAATAAAAAAAAATTAGTTCAAATTTAAACATATTAAACCATCAATTTGGCATAAGGCACTCATTCTTAGTCAACATTTTTTGCACATTTTTCACAGACAAAATGTCTAGTGTATGTATGTATGTATGTATGTATGTATGTATGTATGTATGTATACCGGCGACTAAACTGGTTCCCCCACCAGACTTGTTTGGTGAGGATGGCGGCTAGTCTCCCTGAAGGATTAAAAACAAGACCTTCCAAAGGGCGAATGAATTCTTTTTCTGGGTCAACGGCCAACTAGCACCATGTATATTTGTGTGTGTGTATATGTGTATTGGGGTGGAGAGGGCTCCCGTAAGCCGTGGTGAAGGCAACCTTTCTAGGAGAAGCAAATTTCTGATTTAAAAAACCATAAAGCGGAAGACCAGTACCCGCATTAAGCTGGTCTGCAGTTTAATTTGTTGCTGGCTATCTTGCTCTTGCTTGTTGCTGGATCTCAACATTTTGAACCGAGAGAGAGACTTAGCTGTCGTACAAAGCTAAGACTCTGTAACATCATCTTTGTATAGATACTCCCTCAGGTATTTGGGCTCATGGATTTTAAATGTCTGAGGGAGTGGCACTCGTCTGACAAGACGTTGCAATCATCATGTATATATATATATATATATATATATATATATATATATTAATCATTCCAATCCAGATGTAGTTAATTCACACGCATAAGTGTTTTTAGTACATCTTATATGTTCCGTTGAATAGTGGAAGACCACTAAACAACTCTGAGACAAATGTGTGTTACTTAAAAAAACTGTTAGAAAGTTTTATATATGGAACTAGCAGGACCCGTTAACTGGCATTGCCCAGTGGAAACATCACACAGATCCAAAACAGGATCATTAAAGGACCCCCACCCCCACCCCTCACTTGAAAACAAATTAAACTACAGTTGTTGGTGGCCACTTCCGTCCCTGGAAAATAGTGGACACTGGCAGCCGTGGTCCAAATGAAATAATCTGGCTTCCACTATCGGGCATTGTTTTCCAGTGTCAGTTAGTGGAAGCCACTGTCTGTGATTGTCAGCATTCTTGGGTACTGGCGATTAGTGCTGGTTTGGAGCAATAACCTGCAGGTACTGGCAGATTCTACAAAAATGCATTTAAGGGGAAAACGTTATTACATATTTATTTGTCATACCTAAATCAGTATAACTTCAAAAAATTTAGAAAAATGGTCCATAAGAAAATAAGTAAAAGCACTAGTTTTCGAAGTTATGGACTCTCACTGTATATTAACTCTTTAGAGTGATCAAAATCAGTAATGGATAACTTCCCTCTACTGATGACAGGATCTTTCAAGTCGGCCATCATTTTTCCTGATATACTGCATTTTATTTTTTTTTTTTTACTAAAAGCAGCTCTAGCACATCTTTTACTAGTCAACTTTTAGGGCATTCATTGTCAACATTAAGCTCAAGAAGGAATTGAATTAAATTTCAGTTTTACGTCGTCTTTTTTTATCTTGTTAGGTGAAAGTACAGAATAATTACAAAACCCCCTCCCTTCTGCATGTGGAGAATGTGTTTTCTAAAAAATGAAACAAAAATAACGTCTTAGAAGTTTCGATAATTGCTCAGAAAAAGAAAATTTAATAAAATACTCTGCAGAAAGTAAAAGTGGTAAAAACAAAAAACAAATATATAACAAATAAGTGTTTCCGTAGCCTATAAAATTTACTTCAAAACCTACCTGCATAATATCTTGGTGTTTTTAACTTATTTTTAAGCGTTTATTCAGTTCTAATAAGAAAGTGGCGACATAAGTCACAGCTTTGAAGCCAAGGTAATCGGTCAAAAAAAGAAAATTAAATCAAATCGTCAACAGGAAAAAAAAAAAAAAAGAAATATAGCATCACTAAACTCTTGATAATCACTCAAAAATAGAAAATTAAATATTGGTACTCGTAAAAGATTTTTTTTTTTTTTTTTTAAGGGCCGTTTGGGGGTGGGGGGCAGTGGTGTATCGGTATTTTGTGCATTTACATTCCCAAACCAATGTTAAAGTGCAAATAATTCTAAACCTGTTGTTAGAGCTCATTGTAGTAAAATTATAAGGGTTCCAGTATTTTAATTTTAATAATTTTGAGCAAATATCAAAACTTTAACGAGGCTATAAAGGTTTTTTTTTGTTTTTTTTTTTTTTAGAGAATTGCATCATGTTTAGAAGTTGATTTAATTTTTTATGTTTGTGCTATTATCAAGTGTTAAAAGATGTACATATATTTTTTTTTCGCATGTATGTTAACATGCTGAATTATTAAGAATAAGTTGCCAGTATTTAATTTTCTGTTTTTGAGTGATGTTTGTATTTTTTAAGCACTATTGTCTCCTGTAGAGAAGTGTTTTTTTTTTGTTTGTTTGTTTTTTTTTTTTGTTAGAATGTATTCTCAGAATCCACCACACAATTTTGCCACAGTAATCTTTAAAAAGTATATTCCAGTTTAATTTAAGCTTTACAGCATCTGTTATTAATTTGACAGGTGAAAATATGCAATATTTATAAAACACTATCCCCTCCTCACATTTTTTTTTTCCTAGCGACACTATATTGTAATGTTCTGAAGTGTTCATTTAGAATGATCTAATTCCAGGATAAGAGAATTAGTGGGCAACCTATCAAAGGCAGCGGACTTTCCCAAGGGAGACTTTATTTTTTTTTTTTAATATTCTACTACGGGAAAATAATGGTATATTTGTATGTATTGGCCAGTTATGCCCACTGTGTCGAACATGTAGAATCCCTCTCGGTATCGACTGGTTGCAGCAGTAGGTATAAATATTTAGAGGGAAAAATAGGTACTACTTCCTCTAATGATGTTTTAATTGTGATGGTGTTGCTCTAAGGATGTAATGTAGTATTTTATTATCATGATTGACTGTGTCTGCAAAGGTGTTCGAAAACTACGTAAGATAGCGTCTATTAGCCTAGCTGTATTGAATTTGTATGTGGCATTTGTTGTTGCAAATGTACAATACTTTTTTCCAGAGAGGAATTTCTGCGGCTACTTTATTAATATAGAGATGAAAAAAGGGTTTGGGAAAGAAAAAGATAAGACTAAATGGAGATGTGTAAAGTCTGCAAAAATAAATTAAAAATCACTTATTCTAGTGTTTATAGGCACTCCCCCCCCTACCCCAACTCCCCAAAAAAAGAAAAATAATTGAATTCAAAACATGTGGGAAATGTCTTGCATCGTCATAAGTATGTATGTACATTGATAGAGTACAAAATAGGCTTCGTGGCCTAGTGGGTGATGCCCTTTTTTCTTCCCTGCAACCTCTCTCTCCCACAGGAGAGACGTAGCGAGCCTGTCTTTGTTTTATCGTTACTACCATGGCAGGTGCTCGTCTGAACTCCAATCTCTGGTCCCCTCTCGCCAATCTTTCACGATAAACACCCACCTAGCTGAAACCACTGTCAAAAGTTTTCCCCACTCCTTATCTGTGCCAAAATGAAAACGTAGATTCCATGAACAAAACTTCTTTCTTAGAAGTGCACGCCTCTGGAACTCTGCTCCAGTTGCCTGTTTCCCACGTGACTACAACCTGGATGTCTTCAAGTCCAATGTAAACAAATTCCTGATGAACTGCCTCCTTTAGTAAGACACTTTATCAAATTTCCAACGCTAACGTACTGTACACACAATAACCCTTATCCCCGAGTGGCTTTCGAGCCTTGATAAGTGGTGACTTCCTTGTCAAAAAAAAAAAAAAAAATGTATGTATATGTTCCTGTGGAAATATTCTTTATTCACTTATATTTCCTTTTTATATATAACAATCCTTATTTCCGAAGCTCAATGTAATTACAGAGCATATCATGAATAAATGACAAGTCTGTAATCCAAATTTCATGATGCTGACCATCTTAGAATTTATTCTTTTAATTCAGTTGATATTCACAATTCTTGAGTGTTTTGTAGCACAAAATTATTCACTTAATTATTATATCAATTAGTGAATCTATTTTGCCCTTAACTCATCAGAAGAAATAACAATCAATCGTTTGGACATGATTAAAAAAATCTGAAAATTGGAAGAGAAGCTGCAAATACCTTATAGTTTGTTTACATTTTGAACTACACACACATTGTATAGGTTAGCATAATTAATTTGGAGCCAAAAACTAGATCGAATATCTGGAACATTTTTGTTCTCGGGTTTAAGAGATAGTGCTTGATCAACACTGCTGGAGAGCCATCTATAATATAAATCTCACCTGTCTGTTTAAATGTATGTATATATGTATGTGTGTACGTTTGCCAAAAACTTTCAACAGAGGCAATAGATTTTCACAAGATCAGTATCGTTTTGAAACTCGACCCTTCGGACGATAAATTTTAAAAAATTGGCTAAAAACATTAATTCCTTCACAGGGCAGTTTTCTACAAGGAGGGTTTTTTTTTTTTTTTTGCGTCACCATTTTTGCAAGTCATTGTATCGGTTACTATGACTTTACTAATTTCAATGTTCCAAACTTCCGGTCGTGTCATGGAGTAGGGGTAAGGTGTCAGGTTTTCTTTCACTTTCTTTTTCGCCTTCGCGTCACGAGTTCGAGCTTGCCTGCCTACTACCACTTTTTTTGCTCAACACACACTTCCAAACACCTGGGCGATGCCGGACACCCAGGCTAGTAATTTAATATACTGTCTTTTTAAATTCCCAAATCAGTACTGATGAGCCCTGAAATAACATTAGGACTATTATGAATTCATGAAAAGCAAATTTGATTCAGCAATTGCAGGAAATTGACTTACTCACTGGTAAAATAATTTTCCAACAAAGGAGATCACACTAGATTACCCGTGACCCGTTGGGTCAGTATGTTATATTAGCTATGAAATTAATGTATGAGCGTGACACTTGTGACATAAAGAAAATAGTTTTTTTGTGACATAACAGAGACATTTCTATGAAAGTATATTAAAATGAAAAAAGAATAAAGATTTCTATGAGTTGTTCTGTTTATAATTGTTTATTTTTGAGAAAAAAAAAAACTTACAGCCATTGAATTATAAAGTGGTTTGCCATGCTTATAGATAAATGTGCACTGAACAGATACCATAATACTTAAAGTTAAATTCAAATTTTGATATATCTTTTAATTTAAACGCGAAAAAAACAATTAGGACACTGAAAACATACACAGTAAGACAATACGTTTTATTGTCGCGTTGATTATTTATTTGTAACGCAGATTAAAAAAAAAAAGGAACACATTTTTGGGATTATTTATTTATGTTGGTAGTGTAGAAGAAAATGCATGAATGTTTTTAAGAAAGGTGTAGTAAAAAATGGAGAATAAATTTTTTAAAAATGAAGGCGGTGGGTAAATCGCCGTTATAAAATGCTTTTATGGTTGTCAACGGGTTAAAGTAGATTTATTTGTAAGAAAATTGTGTTAAAATAACTTAAACGTAATACAGAAATGAACGCTGTAAAAAAAGCAGAAAGTATTAACAATTGTTTATTTGGATAATTTAAAAACGGAAAAAAAAATTGGGATGCTGAAAACGTACACAGTAAAACAGTACATTTTATTATTGCGTTGATTATTTAGTATTTAATAGGTTGTATATATGAAACGGGTCGATAATTATATGTATTATTTGTAATCATGTTTTGCGTTTGCTTCCCATATTTTGAAGTTTTTTATTCAATAAATTTAAGATATTTGCTTTTCTTAGGATGTCCGTTTGTTCAAACGAAACCGGTCCCACGATTTGTGTTTATTTGTTTACGCTGTTATGGATCTATGTTTATGTACGCATATGCAACCAGAAGTCGTAAACCGGGTGTTGGGTTACAACATCCGTTACAAGGTCATTTGAGTTTTATAATTATATAGATAGCATTACAAGTTGATTTTTTTTTCTTTTTAGATAATTGTTATTTTATCAACTTGCATGAAAAGAGCTATGTAAAAGATGCTTAAAACCGTTTGAATTATGCAAATACCATCAGTAGTTCCAGTTATGAGAATTTTAAGTGCCAAAATTTAGGCTTTTCCGTGGACATTTTTCTTTGGAAAAAGTGGGCGTAATTACGGACCTCAACATTCCAAGAAATTCGGTAATTTCGCCACCATTTATTTATTTTTCAAGCTAATGTAATGAAACTCGGCACTCTTATGTAAAATTGTGTGCTCTTTCTGGTTATACAGTCAAATCTGATGCATCTCTTTACCATAAGATATGAATTATAAATTCAGATGTAAAAATTTTAATTTTTTTAAACTGGTGCATGGTATCATACAGTGGGTGTCTATTCATGTACAAAACCAAGTATTATAGTGGTATTTAAATATAGCTTTATTGAGAATAGGCATTTTCCTGCCTCCTCACTAGATGAGAGCTTAATCTTAAGTGTAGCCATTGAATGCCGAAAGAGCATTCATGGCCAGTATTTACTACTCCCCCTCAAAAAAAAAAAAAAATTGAGTAGATATAAATTAATCTCAGAAATAAATCAAAGAAAATTTTTCATATAAATTTTGGATTTATGTAAAAGATGGAAATTCCCATAGTCGACCAGAACTTATGCATTTTGAGACCAGTCCAATTTTCAATTTTGTAAATCGTCTATCTGGCCCAAAATATACCCCTATTTTCTTAGATTCAACCATAAATCGTACTCTACATGAATCCTCGGTGTAACTTTCACAGTACCAGGATACCAGGAATCCTGATAAGCAACAATTATATATTCACCAGTTGATGGTAATTTTTTGTCATTTCTATTATTGTTTTACTGAAAAATTCAATTATGTAAACAAAGAAATAAAACGGTAATTTTTTACCTTATTTCCACCTTAACATTTAAAATGATTACTTTTATAAGTTTTAAGGTATGCTGAAAACAAATATCGCATTTAAATTTTCTGCAAATAAGTAGTTTTCCGGATATTAAGCAATGTCATTTCTTATGTTATCGCTGGTGGCCATTTTGGTACGCGCAAGCGCAACCCCAAGATAGTCACCATCAATAACGTAAGAAATGACATTGCTTAATATCCGGAAAGATATTTATTTGCGAAAATTTAAATGCAATATTCATTTTCAGCATACCCGAAACCCTTAAAAGGTAGTCATTTTAAAGAAAAATGTTAAGGTGGAAACAAGGTAAAAATTTACAAAATGCATCACAATGAAATTCTTTATTGAACCGCCTAATTATTTAGATATCCTCAGTTAAAAAAAAAAAAAAAACGGGTTTGTTTTACAGATTCGAAAAAATGGTTTTGACAATGAGTGAAAAATAAATTCAAGTTTCACAATATCTTTTTTTATTTAATTGTTAGGTGAAAGTACAGAATAGTTAACAAAACACCTTTCCTTCCCCATATTTAGAATAGATTTCTAAATAATAACGTTATTTCAGCATGGTAGCATAAGTGCACAAGTACCTTTTATTTGTTACAAACGGGGGTACCCGGTGTTGCCCGGGTGTTTAGAGGTATGGGGAGTGGGTAAATCAAAATAAAAGAATAAGCGAAGTAAGAATCCTGTTTAAATAAAAAAAAAAAAATGTTAAAACTTAAAAAAAAATAAAAAATAACGTGATGCAAACAAACGATGTTAAAATTTCTTAAAATCAAAAAAAACAAAAAAAAAAACAAAGCGTGATGGGGAAAAAACGAACGTGATAAATAATGAACAATGTTAAAACTTATTTAAAAAAAAAAAATCTGAAAAATAAAAACAAAAAAACGGCGAACGCGAAAAATGGCATAAATAACTCTGTTTCAATACAGTATTGTTTGAAAATCAAATTTGAAAAACTTGAAAATAATTTTTTTAAATTGACAAGTCAGAATAAAAAATGTCTAGTCTAGTAAGACGAAACAGTTTTCTATTTTTAAGAGAATACTTTAGTTAGCATTAGCGCTTAGTGAGCCGTTTTTCTGTTAATTTCTATAAAAGATAACATCTTAAAGGAATTTCCGCACAATTAATAATTCTCAAATATTTACATATTATACATGAAAATAATTCTGAAACTATTATCTATATATGAAAATGGATGATATATGCCGATTTATCTTATCAATTTTGAAATATTCTTCGTCAACTTTGTTCAGTCATAACTTTGCTTTATGTGGTCGTAAAAATAAAAATCAAACACCAGTACAGATGTACTTCTTTGTTTATATAGCCTGTAAAATTTCAGCCTTATACAATCAAATTTAACCCTCCTGTGCATATGTATCCAAATGTAACGTATGAAATGTAAACATTGAAAAAACTGTTTCCCTTTTTTTGCTGCCGTCATTTTTTACCGTTTTTCATTTTTAACTTGGAGCATAAAAATATTGAATGCATAAAAGAAAAATAAATTAACATCATTGGAATGCTTATTCTATTCTCTTTTCATCAATGTAATCGTTTTAAAAATTGACTAACAAATAAAAAAGATATGACTTGTTGAAGCACATTAGGTATGTAATATTGCCGATGTCCACGAAAATACAGCATACGCTTGTAATGCTAGTACAGGGTGTCCCAAAAGAAGCTGACGGATTTTAAATTTCATTAACTTCCTCAATATTTAAGTTATGCTTACCAATTTTCATATGTAGGTAAATGAGCCCTCCATGATTTTTTTGAGATATAGTAAGATATCATAGTCTACTTATTCTAATTTTATTTGCACAACTTAATCTAGGGTATGTTTTTCACAAGGTCCAATTTTAGTTATGAAAAATGATGTTACTCAAATGTCCACCATTTTCATTTTCACACTCTTGTGCTCTCTACAAGGTATTGTCCAGCACATCACTTAATGTTTCAGGGCTTCTGGCCCTAATTTCCTCCTCTATATTGTTTTTAAGGGTATTTATTGTAGCTGGTTTTATTGCATTGGGAGTAGGGGAATTTCTTGTGTTGAAGTTCCGTTGACATTCTTTTTTGAGTTTCTGATATTGACTCCTTCAACCGAAAATATGACTATGATAAATATCTGCTCCTTGGTAGTGTAACGACTCATGAGGACATTGGAAGGGTTACTCGAGGATCTTAAAAATAGAAAAAAAAAATTATGGATTTAAAAAAAAAAATTTTTTTAACCATCAGCTTTTTTACGACCCCCTGTACATACACACACAGGGGGTTGTAAAAAAAGCTGATGGTTAAAAAAAATATATTTTAAATCCATAACTATATAATATATATATATATATATATATATATATATATATATATATATATATATATATATATATATATAAGAGAGACTGACTTTTCACAATAATGTTAAAAAAAAAAAAAAAAAATTTTACCACAAAAATCAAAATTATACAACTATTTGCCAACCTTAATAAGCAAGTGTACTCAACGTCTGATGTCACATTCTGTATGTAGCTTTAATATTGTTCTAATGACTCCTCTAGTATGATCAAGTTGATTTGTGTTCAAGTATAGTAATAAGTTAAGGACATCATTGAAAAAATTATTTCTTTTATTTATATATATACTAGCGCGGTGCCCGGTGTTGCCCAAGTGTATAAAAAAAAAATTAAAAAATCCTGGTAGGGAGGTAGGCTCGAACCGGAAGCCTTAAGGCGAATAGCCTGACAACTTGCCACGAACTACGCGAGGAGAGAAGTGAGGAAGGGTGAAATTAAATGTTTAAAAAACGAACGTGGACGTTTGGTTTTCTAGGTCAAACATCACACCATAGTAGTAGAGAAAATGAAATCACAGCGCGAATTTTGTAACATAATAAAAAGATACAGACGATCTCGTTTCGTATATCTGAGATATTATAATCTAAACACTATAAAAAGTTGTAAGATTTAGTGACCTCCTCCAAGCGACCCCCCCCCCCAAAAAAAAAGGCCTTTGGCAGACATACAAAAAAAATGCACACAAACACACACACATTTTTGCTTCTTTATTATAAAGTAGTAATATCTATGTATCTGTGTATACAACTCTGCTACAGCCCACACCACTGGACCGGTCATGATCAAACCTTGCATGATGATTGTTTCCTATCTAGGGATGGTGCACACTATTTTGTAAGGTTAAGGTCATATTTGGTGAGGCTCTTCATAAACTCCCCCACCTAGTGATGGTGCACACAGTTGGGGTATCTTTGCGATATCTTTGATAAAAATGTGTTTGTGATACTAAACAAATGTTAACCATTGTGATTCTTTGTAATTGTTTCAATTTTTATGTGTAATGATATAATCGTCAACTTTGATATAACCTTTGCTTTAAAGTTCATACTTGGATTTCAGTCACTTCAGAAGGTAGTAAAATATTTTAAACATCTTAAGCAATAGTTGCTTTAAAGTTCATACTTGGATTTCAGTCACTTCAGAAGGTAGTAAAATATTTTTAACATCTTAAGCAATAGTTGCTTTAAACATCCACTTACTGCAAGGGTTCCCGCGAAACGGGTACCCAAGCATATAGTAAAGTCTTGCACGAAGTGCAGTTATCTTAGCTAGTATCATGATATTTATAGTTATTGTGTGTGTATTGTAACTAAATACCCATTGAAGTAAGTTTTTTGTTTTTGCTATTAATTGAATATTGAAAACTAGAAGAATCTGTAGAAATACCATGGAATAAGAAATATATTTAATCAACAAATGTTTTCATAAAACTGATATTTTCTTTCTGGATAGCACAGAAAAATTTGTTTTTTAGACAGAAAAAACAATAGCCTGCAGCAAATTTTTCTATGAAAATAATGTCTTTTGTATTTTACATATAAAACTTACCCTAATGAGATACTCGGAAAGTAACATTGTGCTACATAGTTCAATACAAATAATAAAATCACATTGTAAGAAACAATCTTTAATTTACTCCTTCGGTTTAGCACATCTTGGAAAACATTTTTTTGCCCGGTTTCTTTTGAATGTTCCCTTTTTTATGTAACATTTTGCTGACTTCTTTCTTCAGTAAAGAACTGCTGCACATTAAAATTAAGAGTTCCTTTCTCACCCCATTATTACAACACTGATCATATGTTATTAATAATATTTGGAAACGAAGATACATCAAAGGAAGGTCACTCTCCTATTCTTATCCAAGGTTGCCAGATTGGCCTTTTTAACGCCAAATTTGGCCTTTTTTGAACCAGTCTAGCATTCAAAAAGTTGTAGTTGACATTTTCAAAGCGTAATAAACGTTCTAAGAAACAAGAAAAATATTATATAGATAAAATAAGTGTAAATTTTTATTATCACAGATATGGTATTTTAGCCAAAAATAAAAATGAGATTCTACTTTTTCAGGTGATGACATGTGAAGAGATTGAAAAAATACATCTGCAGAAAAATGGAATTAATATCCACAATAGGAACATGTAACCAATTTTTTTCTCAATATTAATGAGACATATTGGGAGGAGAGTCGCTATCGCCCCTCCTCTCCATCCTTTATTTTTGTCCCAAGAATTAAACAAAACGGTTTTTGTTTCTTGCATTTCAGTGTATTTAATTTTCTTTTTTGGTTAGTTTTTGGTTATTTGGATGTAAAGTTCTCTTTTCTTTTTCAGTTTTTTTTTTTTTTTAAGATAATTGGGGTAGGAGTAAGGCGTAGGGATGCAACAAACTTTGCTCATTTGCCAATTTATGTTTCATGGGCGAAGGAGTGTGCTCTGGGTTAATTTGGCATCCTTTCTAGCAATACACAAAGGTGGGAGTGGAGCTGACTGTGACGAGAAGCAAATGCTTATATTTTATGCTACATTTATAAAAGAAAGTGATCCTCACTCTAAAGTGTGTATGTGTGTGTACACACACTATCTTTATCCAGTCACGTGTTGTTGTGGCTCAGTGTGGTAAACAAAAGAAAAAAAAAAAGTGCATGTTTCTTATATGCATAATTTCATAATACTTTTGGATACACAACAGCTGACAATCTCACAATTGCGCTCTCCAAATAAAGATAGGGAAAATACTGAATGAAAGCCACTAAACATATAAGGAAATATACAGGAACACCCCATTTCATAAAAACTATCCCAGTTTCAACACTTCCTGTGTTAATATATATATATATATATATATATATATATATATATATATATATATATATATATATATATATATATATACATATATACACGGTGCCCACAAAGTCTGGCTACACTATGCAGCCAGACTTTGTGGGCACCGTGTAGATTATGCAGCCAGACTTTGTGGGCACCGTGTAGATTATGCAGCCAGACTTTGTGGGCACCGTGTAGATTATGCAGCCAGACTTTGTGGGCACCGTGTAGATTATGCAGCCAGACTTTGTGGGCACCGTGTAGATTATGCAGCCAGACTTTGTGGGCACCGTGTAGATTATGCAGCCAGACTTTGTGGGCACCGTGTAGATTATGCAGCCAGACTTTGTGGGCACCGTGTAGA
Organism: Euprymna scolopes; assembly: GCF_053919585.1. Classification (NCBI taxonomy): domain Eukaryota; kingdom Metazoa; phylum Mollusca; class Cephalopoda; order Sepiida; family Sepiolidae; genus Euprymna; species Euprymna scolopes. The sequence goes on from NC_136506.1 coordinate 74,471,652, forward strand.
TTATGCAGCCAGACTTTGTGGGCACCGTGTAGATTATGCAGCCAGACTTTGTGGGCACCGTGTAGATTATGCAGCCAGACTTTGGACACTGTGTGTGTGTGTGTGTGTGTGTGTGTGTGTGTGTGTATATATATATATATAGATTTAAAAAAAAACTGCATTTATAGAAATGTAATATGAAAATTTTCCTCATTTTTTAATTGGTTTGTGTGCGAAGTACTGAACCATGTAAATGTGTTTTTGTTTCAAGAAATTGTTTTTGTTTTAACACTACTTGTGTTATTTTGAAATAATTAAAAAAAATAAACTTTTATTTATTTATTTATTTTTTTAACCCTTTTGTCATGAAAAATTCCACAATAACAATTCAGATAAATCGTATCAGTTTAAAAGTATACAAGTCGGTAGAAAATTGATTGTGTTTGAAAGTTATTAAATGTAATATTTTGGTGGTACTTTGGCTTGATATCTACAAATAAAATATCTGCACCAGGCACTTTATTTTGATATCTACAAGAAATAGAGGAAGTGCGCTTAAATTCACCAAAAGTAGTTTTTGTTTTCATTTTCAGGAGATTTATAATCGCAGAAAGGAAAGATAATCCAAAATTACTGTTACAATTCTTAAGACTTTTTTTAATCTAATTAAAAAATTTATTTAAAAAAAAAATTTTTTTGTAAGTTATATGAAAATATACATTCCGTCTATTTTTTTATAATCTAAACTAATATTATTTTCAAATATAGAATGCTATATTTTATTTTTAAATTTTGAACATAATTTATTTTTAAATCTTTTTGCTAAATTTTTAACAATTTCAATTAAATTCACTGTTTTGTTATTTAATGTTTTCAGTTGTGATACTCTATTGAACTTGATTTGAATTAACTGAAAAGTTTGGTTAGAAAACAAGAGGTAATTTTGGATTATCTTCCCTTTCCACTAGTATAACTAGGTATGACACTTAGTTTTGACACTCATAACAAAAAAAATACGAGTAAAAACTTGTAAAATGAAATTAATTCATTGTAATTTTTACTCTATATTGAAGAAAGATCAGGGTATAAATCGCTTATTAACATTATTTATTTTACACTCCATAAAGCTAGTGAAATTTGATTTAAATATCGCAAAATGACAAAACCTTAAAAAATTACAAAATATAACAATGTCAGCAAATTTAAAAAAAAAAACATGTAGTAGACTGGTGGATATATTACACATATCCCCCAGTCGTACAAAATAGGAGTAATTAATTGAATTGAGAAAGGAAAAATGAATCGCTTTGAGGTAGGAACGAACAACGCGTTTACTTGAATTAAACGAACTAGGATTTATTTTGTGAAGAAACAAGTGAAAGAAAAGGGTACTACACATGTTTAGTTTGGCGTGTGTCTCTCGCTGTTTACTGGTGAGAAGGAAAGTCTATTGTCGTAGAGAGAGAAAGAGAGAAAGTCAATCCAGTTTGGTGTGCATCTCTCGCTGTTAGCTGGTGAGGAGGAAAGTCTATTGTAGTATAGAGAGAGAATGAGGAAAAGTCAATCCAGGCCATGGAGATAGAAAATGTATAAAGTGTACATACTGTCTGTTAGCTCGTGCCCCATACATAATAGCAGGGGGATGTGACGCGCGCTCGCCTCCCTTTCGGGAGGCGGCTGGTTCACCAAACCTCTCAGCTCGAGAGCTGGTCCAAAAAGAAAGATGCTGCTTATTGCTCTTGCTTTTATAATTGTTTCCAGTGGTCTTTTGCACATGTGTGGATTTCCTTTGAAAGGGAAAGTGACGTTGTCCTTGTGTGCGTACGTGTACGTTAGCGTGTGTGTATACACGTTAATGTGAGTGTATGTACGCGAACGTTAATATATCTACTTGTGTGTACATGTGCGCGTATGTTTGTGTGTGCGTATGTATATGACAAGAAATATGGCTTCAGATGTGAACATATGATAAGAAATATGGCTTCAGATGTGAACACGTGTTTTTGTGTGAGACTAGGAAAGGCTCCCACAAACAGCTAAATTAAGCATTAAAAATATAGGAAAAAAGCCCATACAAATATACATTATACCTTGTTAAAGTTTTGGTTCAATCATTAATTAGTCAAGTGAAATTATAACAGTAAAAGTCTTGAAATATTATGAAGACATAATATAGGTGTGCATCTAAAAAAAATAAATAAATAAAAAAAACTTACCACATTTAAGCAGCCAACACCATTAACTTCCGGTATCCTAAGTGACAAATTTTTCTTTGTTGATAACAATTTATTAATTTTCAATATCGTAATTTGTAGCCTAAAAAAAAATAATATTTTAATTATTTTTAGTAAATACCTCTTTATTCTAGGAAACATTAAATTTTTATGAGAATTTCTGTTTGTATATTTTATTTCAGCTTATATATAGTTCAGATTTTTTTAAATGTCTAAAAAAAAAAAATTTTTGAATTAACGAAATTGATCAATTTGATTTTGCAGAGAATTTTCAAAATCATGTTTTCATTGTTTATGTCAAAATACGTAGAAATAAGATTCAGTTACATTTTTCTCGTTTTTAGCTTTTTGGAATTTTTTTTTAAATTCATCGCTTTTATGGAGAGTAAAAAAATATATATATATAATTTTCTTGAAAATATTGCAAAAATTATGATAAAGCAATTTATTTTACAAGTTTTTATTGTAATGGGGGTTTAAAATTCTGCCTTTTATTATGGTCATACTTAAGTATAACTTTTCGAAAAATGAAAAAATATATATACTTTCAGAGAGTTAAGATGCACTTGTGCCAATCTTTTTTATTGTCATTCAGAAAAGGAGGGGTTAGTTTTAAAAATTTTAATTTGTATTAAACAAGCATTTCAGCCCGGCGTTGGCTGGGTATTTGGAGGTGTATGTTAAGCAAAAAAAAGAGGTCAATTTTTTTTACCTTTGACCCCTATTATGACCCCTTAAAATTTTTTGTTTTGGGCTCAAATCAAGTTATTAAGTTAGATCCATGTCCAAGGAACCTATATCTAAAATTTCAAGTGTGTACACCCAAAATTGTCAGAAGAGTTTGGTAGAGTTCTCAAAGGTCAAATCGTTGAACTTTGACCCCTTAATCGCCAAATTTCTGGCCGAAAACCAATCACATCGATTTTCCCAAATCTCAGCATCCTGTATATCAAATTTTGAGTCTGTAGACTAAAAATTGACAGTTATTGTGTAGGGAAATGTACACACATACACACACAAACACACATTCACAGATATCTAGATTAAAATGAACTGTGGTGCTTTTTTTTTTTTTTTTTAATGCTTTCTCTGTATAATATCTAGTTTAATTGATTATTTTATTCATTCATAAGAATATTTAACACATGTTCAGCATAATCAATATCTAGGGGCTGTCAGTTGAAAACTCTTTTTTGCAGGCACTTGTTCACACTAAAAAGAAACTTCTCCAGTGGCTTGTAATTTTAATAAACTAACACAACAAATAATTACAACACCTTATTCTTTTATTTCATCTTGGCATTTTTTTATTTACTTGGGAGTCACTATTTATGAAGGATAAGGGTTAATGAATGTAAGGTGGTAGTGTAATAAGCATTAATAGTGTAAATTGGGTAGAATTTGATTATTTATGGGAACAGCGCAACAAGAACTTGTTTACATAGGATTTGAAGGCTACCATGTTGTATTCAACCAGGAAGCAGGCCAGCAGAACAGTGTTCTACAGGCAAGCAGTTCTGAAAAAGTAAGCTTTGTTCATGGAATCTGTATTTAGATTTCGTCATAAAAAAAAAAAGTAGTGGGGAAAATTGTTGGTAGTGGTTGTAGTTAGTCAAGTGTTTTGTGAAAGTTTGGCAAGGGAGGACCATAGATTAGAGTTCAGTCGAGCACTTGCCATGAAAATAATGGTATACTGATAGAGTAGACATCATTTTATTCATCTGCTCGATATGCTTCCCATTTTTGCTTGTGCAGTATAATGGAATTTCAAACAGATGCATCTCAAGTGAAAACACTATTATATACTTGCATGCCATGTCGAATTTATAAATTCCAAAAGTTATGAAAAATGATCAAGTAGAAAAATAATTTCAAGTAAAAATAAAATTTATCAAATTATGGTTTTATTGTATATGTTAATGTGAAAGTTCTTAAAATGCAAAGATAACTGCAGTCTTATTTTGACTCGCCTCCCTTGCTCTCCTGGAAAATTTGCCATTCGAAGATAGAAAATGTCGGACCACTCGTATCTATGATTTTTTTTGTAAAAGCTAGATCTAGCACATCTACTAGATCATTTTTCGTAATTTCTGGAATTTACACTAATTTCGACATAACACGTAAGAACATAATAGTTTTCAATGGTGTCATTTCTGATGAGATTTACATGCTTGTCAATCCAAACCTCATTATCTTGACAGACAACCTTTTACTCTGGCTGTTCCTGAACGTTTCTAAAAATATTCAGTACTTTACAAACAGAAAATACAAGGTGTCTTCAATAAGCTTCCAGAGGAACTGGAGATGCATAAGATTTGCACAAATGCACCAGTCCACTCCATCTTTGTCACAGACTATTTGATCAAGATGGGCATCAAGAGGATTCCTCACCATCTCTCTAATCCAGACTTTGCTTCCTGTAACTTTTGGTTATTCCCTAAGCTCAAGGAAAATTTTAGAGGCTGTCGTTATGAGACAATTAAGGACATGAACAGGTTGTGACGAGGGTCATTGATACTCTTACACAAGAGGACTTCCATTGGGCCTTCCAGAAACCGTTAGAGCGGTACAAGTGCATTGTAGCCGGAGGAGATTACTTCGAAAGTGATCAGAGTTTTATGTGTGTACTGTCAATAAAAGGAACCTCATATTGTACCAGCTGGTATACTCTACCTTCAATGTTCAACATCTCCCTTTATTAAGTTAGTTTTTTCATAAAATTTGGTTATTGATAACTTTTTTCTTACTAACTAGATACTTAAATCTGTTTGAATAAAAAAAGATGTCATTTCAGATTCCAATCAATTTTTTTTTTTTTTTTTTTTTTTTTTTTTACATAGGCATCACCACATTATCAAGGCCAAGAGGCCACTCAAGGATAAGGGTTAAAGAGTGTACAGTAGAAATTGGACATTATAGTAATCATTAGTAATGAAAATTTGGTAAAGTTCATAACTTATATGGAACGGCTCATCAAGAACTTATTTACGTTAGACTTGAAGACAACCATATTGTAGTCAGCCGGAAAGCAGGAAAACGGAAGACAATTCCACAGGCGTGCAGTTCTAAGAAAGAAGCTTTGTTCATGGAATCTACGTTTAGGTTTAGGCACAGATAAAGAGTGGGGGGAATTATTGATAGTGTTTACAGCTAGACGAGTGTTTCTTGTGAAAGTTTGGCGAGGGGGGACTATAGATTGAAGCTCATTCGAACACTTTCCATGAAAATAACGATACATCAGAGACAAACTCGCAACATCTCTTCTGTGAGATAGAGGTTGCAAGGAAGAGAAAAGGACATCTCCTACGAGGCTACGAAGTCTATTTTAAACTCTATCAAGGCAGGACAAGTCCTTTCTAGCAGCTCCTGCCCAGATGTGGCAACAGTATTCCATCCTTGGACGTACCTGGCTCTTATATAGATAGAGAATTGCATCAGCAGTGAGATATCTACCGGATCGATAGAAAGATCCCACCATTTTTCCAGCGGCCTTGGCAACAGATTTGATGTACGTGTTCCATTTAAGATCAGGAGTAATGGTCAAGCCAAGAAGCTTGTCAAAACTTGAGGCCTCCTGAAGACGAGAGCCATTCATTTCAATTGATGCCAGATGTGGATCAGAATGTTGATGATGTAAAGAGAGAAGCTTGGTTTTAGATGCATTAAAAGTAACCAGCCACTCCTTGCCCCATTGTACTACGTGCTCAAGATCAGAGGAGAGAGAATTGGAGAGAACTTGGTCGTTTACTGTCTTATATGTGCTACCATAAATGGTAGTGTCGTCAGCATAAATGTCTATAAATGATGTAAGGGTGTGATTTGGAAGATCATTACTGTAGATCAGGAAAACAGTTGGGCCCAGGATGGACCCCTGAGGAACACCGGCATTAATGCTGTGAGCTTCTGATTTTTGCCCCTCAACTACTACTCTTATGAACCTATCAGAAAGAAATGATTTAATAATTGAGAAGACATTTCCAGCTATACTATAGCTAGAGATCTTATGAAGTAAACCTTTATGCCATACCCTATCAAAGGCCTTAGATATGTCAAGAGCAATTGCCCTAGAAAGGTTGCCTCCGTCGAGAGATTTGCTAATCCTATGAGATATAACTGTAAGCACATCAGCTGTAGATCTAGCAGAACGGAAACCATATTGAGTGTCACTAAGAAGGTTATTTTTGTTGAGATGGTTGATTACTTCTGTATTTAACACAGAGTCCAGCAACTTACTCATGACGCACAGGAGACTTATTGGCCTGTACTGAGAGGGGGATGAGCGATCACCTGAATTCTTAAATACAGGGCATACTGATGAAATTTTCCAGGGAGATGGGAAACTATTCTCCTTAAGACAACGTTTAAACAGTTTTGTAAGTATGGGCGCTAGTTCAGGTTGAAGTTTTTTGAGTACTATAATTGGAATACCATCAGGGCCAGTTGCTTTACTCGAATCAAGGTTTTTGACTAGCTTGCCAACATCACGTACAGATATACGTATATCACATAGCATGTTTTCTGATACAGGAGGAAATATTGGGGGTTGGCGGCCTTAATCGCAAAGGGTAGAATTAGCTGCAAAGTTCTTGACAAAGAGTTTGGCTTTGTCTGATGCTGACGAGATTACCTCAGATCCATTGATAATAGTTGGGATGGAGCACATGCTTCTGTTCAGGATTCTGTTTGCTATTTGCCAAAACTGCTCAGCTACTTTGGACTTAACAGATTGATCATACAACTCTCTTGCGTTCTTTATTACTTTCTTACAATGGTTGCTGGCAGTCCTGAAAGCGGCTTTAGTTTCCATACATCTATTACGTTGGAAGTGAAAAAAGTGATTTCTGTGCGCAATAGCAGCAGCACATTCTGGAGAGAACCATGGCTGGCTGTTAGGTTTTTGCTGAAACTTTTTCGAGGTTATGAAACGGTCAATACCTACAATTAACCATTCCGTCAGGTCTAATACTACAGAGGACACACCTTTTTTAAACATGGAATGCAGAGGTAGAGCAGATATAAATGTACGGAAGCTATCCCAGTCAGCCTTAGTGTATCGATATACTGTACGATGGAGAGGTATGTCTGGGGACTTATTACATTTCATTTTTATCTTAATTGATACAACAGAGTGGTCAGAAGATCCAAGAGGCGATAGAACAGAAACTGAACATAGTTCAGGGCAAGTTGTGAGAATAGGTCTAGTAGGCTCGCATACTGGCCGTCATTGTCGGGCACACGGGTGGGTTCCTGAACAATCTGAGTGAGGTCATAGGCAATGGAGAAATCATGACAGAACCTCCCCTCATCATCGGTCTTGTTTGAGTGGGTCATCCATTCGACGTTGTGAACATTGAAGTCTCCACATACGTGAATGTTAGCTGAAGGATAAGCAGATAGGACTTGGTCAATTTTCTCAAATATGCTTTTTAAGATAGTAACTCCGCTGTTATGGGGGTGATAGAGAGTAAATATAAATGCCGTAGTGTGAGCTAAAGCAACCCGGAAGCACATATAGGGTAAGTTAGGATCTTCCCTGGAGATGTCCCTACCACATGGAAAGCTATCTTTAATATAGGCACATATTCCATGCCCATGGCGATCTTGTGGGTCAGATTTAGAAGTTAAGTTAGAGTATCCTTTAATTGCGAACTCTTCTAGGGAAATAGCCTGTCCAATGCCAGTTTCACTTAAAAATAAAAGGTCTGGTTTAGTCTCCTGTAATTGGGTTTCAACCTCTGAAAGGTTATAACGTATACCCCTGATGTTGGAGAAGGAGACATGGTAGTAGGGGTCTACGTTGGAAGTTGGAGAACCGGGTTTAATCGTGTATTTTTTCTTGAAACTTGTCATGATGAAATTTTGGAATTTGTTGACTAGGTTTTAGCAATTTGTGGACTAGGTTTTAGCAATTTTCATATTTAGTCTTGAGAGACAATGTATACACCCTGTAAATGTAGCTGTGCATGTGAAGCAAGGGTTACAATCTCCAATCACACCTCTTCTGAATCAGCACTGCTTTAATCTAGTGGTCAGAAGTCCACGATATTGGAAACAATGCCGAGATAAGTGGAGAGCACATACAGCACCTGTAATTCATAAATGGTCAACCATTTAGTATTGACCATGCTCAAGTTGCTTAACTTCAGTGATTTAATAGAAACCAATGTATAAATGTGATTATGTTGTATTAAATATGATATAAATTACTTCATATAAACACTGTAACAAAGTTAAGCAACGTTGAGCCTGGCCAGTACCAGATGGGTGACCATTTGGGAAGGTTAAGCGCTGTATGTACCTTCTGGAAAAGTTGGGCGTGGGGCTAGCACCTTCACCCTGTAAAAAGAACTCCTTGCTACAAAAACATCTACAAAAGTTGTAGATGGCCTATGCCTCTCCAGGGGCTCAAGGGCTATGGTTCGTTTTTAAGAAAAGAAAAAAAAAAATGTATTTTTGAATTTTTTGTGCATATGTTTATATGTATTTGAATAGGATTCTATTTGTGTGTTTGTACATATATATTTTAAAAGTGTCTATTTTTAGAGCATTTATATCGACATTGGAAACTTTTGTGGTTGGGTCGTCCACAATTATAGCAAATAATTTTATTCTTTTTCTTGAAAATTACTTTTGGGGAACACGTTGCGGTGAAGTGCATAATTTGGAGGTGTCTGTTTTCGCGAAGCATTTTTGAACTTCAATAATATTGCTGGAGTCCCGGGCACGCCGTTAAATTGCGACCATTTCTATCTTACTAACCAAATTAACCAACTAATACCTAACATAATGTTTCCAGTTTTTGTTTTAAAAAAAATAAAATAAAAAATAAAAATGTATATTTGAATTTTTGTGCATATATGTATTTGAATAGGATTCTATTTGTGTGTTTTGTACATATATATTTGAAAAGTGTCTATTTTTATGTGCGTCAAAAAAAAAAACTCCATGTGATTTACAGAAAAAAAAAGATAGCTTTTTGCATACATTATACCAAGATATTAATTCTTTTTGACCAATGAGAATAAAGACAAATCCCCCCCCCCCCAAAAAAAACAATTATTTTATTGTTTTATTTTTATTTGTTCATTTGTTTGTTTTTATTTATTTATTTTTTTTTCTTTCCTTTTCTCAAGTCAAACCAAAATTGAATCTGAAAGGATTTTTCCATTATATAAAAAAGGGGGGGGTGTAAAATGTTTTGGACTCCTAATGGGGGGGAGGGGTTAGAGATTTATTTGCTGCTCACCTCAGCAAAATGTGGCACAAGGTGGGAAAGTGGGAAACCAGCAGGCTCCCCTAAAGGAGGGGCACTCCTGCAATTGTAAAAATTGCCTGAGTAACCCCGTCAACATTCCCCGGTAGGGGCGCCTCAGGCAGTAAGCTATAAACTTACCCCATCGGAAAGCCCAGTGGCAAGGCCTGGGAGGGTAGACCTCCTAGGTATTACCCAGGCGGCGTACCTCAGTCCGACAGGTGCTGGGCCGGTTCCCGGCCCCTCACCTGTCTGGCTGAGTGTCAAGAACGGATCCTTGACGAGTACTTCTACCCTGTCTCCCTGCAGCCGAAGCCGCAAGTAATGGGGGGGGGTATGACACCAATGACTTTGACAATCGTTTTTATAACCACCGGCTGTGCTAACCAACCAATGAAAATCTTCCAAAGTTACTATAAAAATTGTTGAATTTTAGATTCAATTAGTTCGCCGTTAACTACATCACAGACCACATTTGATTCTTGGCCGCCATCTTTGTTACTGGAAAACACTTTAGTCTCAGTATCGAGACTGCACTCTGTTCAACACTTAATAGAGGTTTCCTATCATGAGCTACATTATTACTACGGCTATGACTAGAGAATATTCTTTTCATTATTTTGACTCTCGAGTGTATATCAGTTAATCTATACGATTATAAAACTCAAATGACCTTGTAACGGGGGTTGTAACCCAACATCCGGTTTACGACTTCCAGTTGCGCATGCGTACTTAAATAAATAATCAACTCAACAATAAAATGTATTGTTTTACTGTGTACGTTTTCAGCGTCTCAATTGTTTTTTTTTGTTATTGTTTTTTTTTGTTTTGTTTTTTATTCGTGTTTAAATTAAGATATATCAATATTTGAATTTAACTTTAAGTATTATGGTATCTATTCAGTGCACATTTACCCATAAGTATGGCAAACTATTTATAATTCAGTGGTTGCAAGTTCTTTTTTTTTTTGTTTTTATTTTTTTCAAAATTAAACAATTATAAACAGAACAACTCATAGAAATCTATCTCTATTCTTTTTTTTATTTTAATATACTTTCATAGAAATGTTTCTGTTATGCCACAAAAAAACTATTTTCTTTGCATCACAAGTGTCACACTCGTACGTTAATTCTATAGCTAATATAACATTCTGACCCAACGAGTCACAGGTAGTCTAGTATCTTATATGTTTTTAGATAGTGATGTGGTTCTCGTTAACTGTCTGTGTCGGATATATACTCGAGTCAAAACAATGATAAGAATATTCTCTTGTTACAGCCCTAATTATTACGCAGCAAAATAAATCCTATAAAGCTTCAAACAGGATATCTTTGTAGATGTTAGTATTCACTATTTTTTTTTCTTTTGAGGCAACAGCAAATAATTATAGAAGTTAACTTTAAACATATTAAATCAAAATCTTCATTTGCAAGGTGGAGCGAGAAAATACTTTAAAATTAAACGAAAGAAAATCCCAGGCAATGTGAGATAGATAGTAGTATCTAAATCTATTTGGATGTGAAATGAATGCTTGAAATTAAATTATTAATTTCAGCGCTTGTTTATCCAATGCATTTCAGGTAAAAACATTACATTTGTATTTATCGTGTGTCATGGCAGAATTAGTATAAATTTAAAAAATTATGAATAATAATCCAGTAGATTTGCTAAATGTATTTTTAACAACAAAGAAGAAAAATCATCTACAATTGCGTTGGTTTTTAAAAATAGCAGATCCTTAATTGGTCAATTAATGTCAAGGGTTACCTCCCTTGTTTGTCATGCAGAATTTGTAGCACAACTCTTCCACAAATAATGATTCGATAAATTTTATATTTACTTGTAATTTTCTATTGGATCGTTTTCATAATTTTAAAAATTCATACTAATTTTACCATGACATGTAAGTACTTAATGTCGTCACCTAAAATGCATTGGTTTAAAAGATCGATATAAACAAGCACCTTAATTTCGTTTGCGCATATGATTTAGCTTCTTCTTTTTTTTATTTCATTGAACTGTTCTTTTCTCCTTTCAGATGGCGGAAAACGGACAGGAAGAAATGGACCCCACTATGGAAGATCAGCTCCTTGCTGATGAAGAATTAGGGGGCTCCAATGATGTCATGGAAAATGGCCACACAGAAGATTATCAAAAATTAATAGACCATGGCATTGATAAGAAAGTAGCTGATGAACTCATTAAAATTTATAAAACTGGTAAGTTATTTCAAAGCTTGCCATTCAACAACCTGGAAAATTAAATTATACATAGATTCCCCGTTCTTCCTTGATATAACACGGACTCGTAATAAAATTCTTTTTGTTTAAGGGGTTAACTTATATCAGTGGTTTCCAAGCGTTTTTACATAGTGGCACACCGAAAGTTATCTTGGCGTTTTTGGCTAGGATCAAAGTGTAGTATCTGTTCTGATACTACACTTCGCCTTTTCTGACCTCGATCAGTGTAGGAGAAATCCTTCTAGATTGAGGCAATTTTATTTTTGTTGCTATCCAGAGTTCCCCTTTTTGTAGAGCTGGATTTTCCCGACATTTAAAACTGACCTTGCGTCTAACTCTGCCCTGGTCAGGAGGCAAGTAAATAGGTATGTAGTGACACACCATTGAGCTCTTTAAATTTTCATGGCAAAAAATCAAAACCTTTTTTCATCTATAATATAAATCACACCTGTCTGTTTAAATGTAAAACGTTAATTCCTTCACCCTCAACTGGGCACTTTTCTACAAGGAGGGGTCGCTTTTTTTCGCCAATATTTTCAAGTCCTCCCCTCTTTTCGATTGACTAGCCTTAATTTAAACCTTCGCCACTTCCGGTTTGACGATGGACGCAACGGTAAAGACGTCACTTTTTTTTTTTTTTTTTTCGCGGTACGCCTGTCTGCCTACTACCACTTTTTTTTTTTTTTTTCTCTGCTCAACTCAACACAACTTCAAACACCCGAGCAACCAGGTTAGTTTGCAATAAAATAAAGTTTGGCTTGAAAGCTAGGTTGGTGTTAGTAGTGAAATATTTTTTCCCCTAACTTCAAATCATTGCTTCATTGACTGCACACAATATAAGTTGGAGAAGAAATGTGTGTATCATCAGTGAAATTACATTTCAAGCAATCATCACTATAAAAATTGATGAACTTTGTTTTTTTTTGTTTTTTGTTTTTTTTTTTTTCTCTTGTGAAGTTATACAATTGGTGTTGCCATCAACGCATTTTCTTTTTAGAAATTTATCTACAATTAAATAATGACGTGAATCTAAAGTTGAACAAAAAATATAAATCAAAGAATTTTTATCATATTCAAACATTGTTTCTGAATTTTTGAGATGAGGATTGATTATTCATATTTGGATTCATTGGACTACCATTCTCATCTTGAGTTTCATTTTCACGTTTTGAACGATGTAATCTCTGCTCCGATCTTTTTCAAGTGTATCTTGTCGAACTCGGGAACGTTTCTGTCAAACTTGGGAATTTGGACAGAATTCGAACAGAACCCTTTATTTACTTCACTAGAGTAGCATGCTCTTGTTTCATCCAATAGAGATCCTTAGTAATTCACAAGATACACCTGAAGAAGGTTGGATGTTACATCAACCGAAACATTGTGAAAATGACACTCAAGATGAGAACAGTAGTTCGATGAATCCAAAATTATACGAATATTCAATCATGTTTTTCCCCCAATTAAAACGTTAATTTATAATACTTAAATATCGGAAAAGAAATACTTACAAAGAATCTGTTGATATTGTAAACGAGATTATTGAGATAAAGTATATCAACACTTACAAATGTTTAGTATTGGAAAATTAAAAATATCTAACCATTTAAGCAAACAGTTTACCTAACGTTTTTTTTTTTGTTTATAAATTTAAAATCTAATCTCACATAAGTAATAATGTGTGAGTTAGTATTAATACAAACAATTCGACTTATAACGATATAAAAACATTTTTTCACCTATAATAGCATGTAATTTCAGTCTATAACCTCTTTGCAACATACTAATAATTATTCTATAACTCACTGTGCAGCGGCGTTTTTCGCCAATATTTTCAAAAGTCATCCCCCTCTTTTCGATTGGGTGAGAACCACCGATTTATATTATACTAGCGAGGGTACCCGGCATTGCCCGGATGTAGAGAGGTTGTATAGTACAATCAGAAAAGAAAAAAATAGACGCTGCCTGGATGGAGAAAGGTGTAAAAAAAATTTAAACCAACATTAAAATAATTCAGTTTTTGTTTTAAAAGGAAAAAAATCCCATTATGTAAGCCTCGAAATAAAAAAAAAAAAAAAAAAAAGAGTAGGCAGGCTGAAACCTGTAACACAAAGAAGGAAAAGGTGAAAAAAAGGGAAACCGCTTAATCTGCGCGGCCACGATGACCTACGACTTTGCTGCTGTTCAAATTAAGGTAATCATTGAAAACACGTATGATGACTTTGCAAAAATGTCAGCAAAAAAGCGACCCCCTCCTTGTACAAAACTGCCCAGTTGTGGGTGAAGGAATGAATGTTTTTGGCCAATTTTTCGATTTGTTATCCAAAACATCAAGCTTCCAAACGATACCAATCTGATCAGGATCAATTGCGTGTGTCGAAAGTTTTTGTGAGACACGCACATACACACACATATGCACATACATTTTGTTTTTTATATATATACTAGCGAGGGGTACCCCGCGTTGCCCGGGTGTTTGGAGGTGTGTGTGGTTTTGGGTAAATCAAAACGGGGGGGGGGGTTAAAATAAAAAAAAATGTTTTGGTAGGTAAGTATGAGGATCGAACCTGAACCCTTGAGGCAAAGTTGGAAATTAAAGTGTGAAAAAAAGCAGTGCAACGGTTTTAACCATTGGGCCACCGCGAGATGCTAACGGAAACATGTTTGAATTTATTTAATTACTTGGATTTGGCAGGTGCACGTTTTAATGACTTAATGAGGTCAAGTTTGACTGCGGGGTAGTATTTCATTTACTGCAGGAATGCTTTTTTTTATTTTTATTTTCCCAAGATGTTAGGAAAAAGACTAACCCACATGCAGCGAGCGACAAATGTTGAATATTTAGCTTCCCGAAGTCGAGCAAATTAAATAGACAGGCGAGCTCCGTTGTTAACTCTGAGATATTACGATTTCTATGTGATATAAAAAGTTTTAATAAGTTGTGAACCGACCGACCGCTTCTCTGAAAAAAGCCTTTTGTAGACATACAGAAAAAGCAAACACACACACATGCATACATTTTCGCTTTTATATTTATAGATATATATACTAGCGGGGTTGCCCGTGTGTTTGGAGGTGTGTAAAAGTGGGAAAAAAAGTTTTGGTAGGTAGCTAGGATCAAACACAAAGCCTTGACGCGAAGGTGGAAAAGGGGAAAAAAGAACTGGCATCTTACCGCTTGGCCAGGACGGGAGAGTAACTGAAAAGCGTTTGAATTTAACGATTAAAAACTTAAGTGACAGTTGCGTGAATTTAATGAGGTCAAACATCACACCATTGAAGGAATGAAATCCCACATGTAACTTTTACTGCGAGGCAGTTTTTTGGTTTTGTTTCCCCAAGATGTTGGGGGCAAAAGCCAGCTTCCCATAAAAAGGGGAGTGTCCAAATGAATAGTAATTGTGTGATATAAGGGGTTTCCTACACATCGATCAAACCTCATTGCTTTCTGGACGTTCCTGGCACAAAAGCCGGGAAATATGCCTCCGCTTCTGGATTAGTTTCGCTTTTATATGAAAAAGCCAAACAAACATGAGATGAGATGAAACAGCAAGATTTTTTGTAAAAGTCGATGTAAATAAATCTAGATGCAACGTGCGTTTGCAAATCGTAGATATTACAATATAGGGTGTATATAAAAAGTTCTAAAAAAATAGTAAACGAAGAGACCCGGCAAAAAAAGCCTTTGCTGGATATACAAAATTGCGCACTACTTTTGCGTTTTATATATATAGACTAGCGAGGTTGCCCGGGTGTTTGTAGGTGTAAAAGAAAGAAAAAAAGTTTTGGTAGGCAGGTAGGCTTGAACCTGAATCCTTAAGGCGAAAGCGGAAAAATAAGTCTGACACGTTACCACAACGCTAAGAAGGCAGAGATGTGAGAACGGTTGAAATTAAGCGATTAAAAATTTATGTGACAGATGTGTAAATTTAATGAGGTCAAACATCATGCCATAGTGAAATGAAACTTAACTTTGGCTGCAAGGAAGTTTTTTTTTTTTTTGGTTCTGTTTTGTTTCCCTAAGTTGTTGGGGGGGAAACCGGCTCCCCATAAAAAATGGGAGTGTCCAAATGAATAGCAATTGTCTGATATGACGGTTTTCACTGCATTGATCAAAGCTGTTTTGCTTTCTGGACGTCCCCTGCAGGGAAGCCGAGGAATTGCCTTCATGTCATCAGTTTCATTTTATTTATACTAAAAAGTGAACAAACACGCAACAATGGAATAACGCAAATTTTATAAAAGTCGGTCAAAATAAATCTAGACACGACGTCCCTTTGCAAATTGTAGATATTATGATCTAGTGGGTATATAAACAGTTCTGAGAAATAGTAAACCCCCCACCACCACCAGAAAACTCACCCTCCCCAAATGCCTTTGCTGGACATACAAAAATGCGCACTCCGCTTTTGCCTTTTATATATAGACTAGCAGGGCTACCCGGCGTTGCTCGGGACCGTATAAACAATGAAAAAACAAAAGCAGATATTGAACATATGTTTTATTCTTAGGGGAGAGGAATCTTTCATCTCAAGTTTTAGCGTTACAAACAAACATTTGTCTTTTATATATATAGATAATGACAGGTTTTTTTGGGGCCCCCCCCTCGAAGATAACTGATCAGTTGACCTACTTCTAGTGGTCCGTTTGACGTGAAATTTCGATATTTGTCATCCGGGTGATGGGGCTTCAATATGATACCAAATTTGTCAAGTTTGGTTCCGTCTTTCAAAAGTTTTAGCGTTACAAACAAACATACATACATACACACAGACGTTTGGCTTTTATATATATAGATTTTTTTTAGTCTGTCCGTTCCACTTTTTCTCAGAAACTACTCTGAAAATTAGTAAATTTTTTGCTTGTTACTTCACTTTCTTTTTCACCTGAATGACAACTATGCATATCAGTAATAGCCTTCCCTATAGATTGAATAAGTGTGATGCAGGGTTGGAATTGTGAGTTTTGTTTTTTTGTTGTTTTTTTATCCAGAAAAAGTGTATTTCTGCTTAAATTGCTAATCTTCGCACTCTGTGTCCCATATGAGTTTTGCACCTTTTTGAGTGAAATCAGTTTTTATTAATAAGATCAAACATTGTTTTTAGCCAGATTGCTAGAGCCTTACCTCCTTATTTTTTTTTTCATCACTATTTGGCTGTTTTTTTTTTGTGTATGTTTTTTTTCTTTATCTTTTTTATTTTTCTGTTTTTCTCTCTTCCTTGTCTTGCCTTTCTTTACTGTTAAGTTTTGTCTGAAAATTGAAAATGTTAATTTGGCCATAAAAGGTCAAACTTCAAACAATTCATGGAGGAAGTAAGACGGTTTTTGTTCATTAAAGAATTACTTCCTGTCTCTTTCCCTCTATTCTCACTCAATCTTTCTAAATTTTCAATTTTTTTAGTTGAAACTGATCAGTTCTTCCCACCCCGTAAGCATGGTCAGATAGAAGTCTGTATTATTTCGGGAAAATTGTCCTTTCTTGACTTTCATTCAGCCATGCATATGGGACTGTTGTAGATGTTACTGGTTTCACAGAAATTAAAATAATCTGGAATTAATTTTATTTTGTTTTTAAAATCTATCATTATTATTTAAACTTATAATGTAGAATATTCAATATTTTATTTATTCTAATTTCATTTTTTTCTGCGTATTTATAAGTTAATTTTTTTCTGCGTTCTTATTTAGACTTGATATATGTAAATTTAAATATTTAAAGGGAGACAACTTTGTCAGTGATTAAAGGGTGATAATTTGACATGATTAACCAATTAATGTGTGCGTTTCTTTATAAATAAAAATAAAAAAAACATGCTCTCGCCATGCTCATTGATGAATTCTAGAAAGTATTTTACATGCAAATCAATAAAATTAATAGAATTTCCTATGTACCCTCACTAGTTTATAATAAATACTCTAAACAACTTTTTCTTTTTCTTATATTAACATAATTTTAACTGTTTATGCCTACTAGCACGAGACACAAGTTCTTGCTGTCTCTTATTCTCTATTTGAGCAATCTCTGTTATTTCAAACCGATTCATGTCACTTTGGCAATCTGGGCCTGTCAGTCTGAGGCATCTGAAATAATTCTTGTGGTATTATTTGAAATAAAAATAAAATGGTTTTGATCTCAACTTTGAGTTGTAAAAGTATGGAATCGAAAGGTTGACCTTTAAAAAAAAAAAATACTTGCCAAAAAATAAGTTCTTTATTTTTTTCTTTTTCCCAACCCCTTTAAAAATATAAAAGAAAAATAATGGTTCTTATACATAATTCAACCTAATTTACAAAAAAAAAAAAAAAAAATACAGAAAAATTTTTGATGTACCTGTCATGGAGCAAAAAGAAAATGTTATATTCCAAAAATTGATCAAGTAGGTTGTGTGTGTGTGTGTGTGTGTGTGTGTGTGTGTGTGTGTGTGTGTGTGTGTGTGTGTGTGTGTGTGTGTGTGTGTGTGTGTGTGTGCGCGCGCACACAATCGTTTTATTTGTACAGTTTAATAGTATATGGTAGGCATTACAAGATTGAGTTTGATCTCGGTAGTTTGAATGTAGTTATCTCCCTTTATTTTATTTAGTACCTATTTACTATGCCTCCTCACGGGACAGAGTTAGACACCAGGGTCGTTTTTTTAACGTGGAGAAAAGGTACAAAAATTAAAATTGTCTCAGTCGTGAAGGATTTCTCCTCCACCGAAAGAGAACCAGACATGGAAGTGCAGCATCTGAAGAACAGATACTACACTTTGATCTTGACCAAAAGGCCAAGAATATCAAAACCCTGTTTTTGCTACCTCATAGAATTTGATTTTTCAAATATGAAATTTTCATTGTGATGAGTACGTACATCATAAACATTTTTCTGTATGTTTTTTTTTTAATCTTAATGCATATAAATATGTATAGTAATGAATAGTAAAATATGAATATAGTAAGATAAAAATCTAAAAATAAAATAGGTTTAAGGCTCCTGAAATTATCTGCAAGGACCCGTGGCAAAGTAGTACTTGGTAAAATTTGGTTGCGAATTACATTCTTCTGGAGGTTGATGGTTTGATCCTTAGTGCGGGTGGTCTTGGATATGATCTAAAACTATATCCGATGGTGAGGTCCCAGCTTGCGGGCCTTGGAGTGTGGAGCCACCCTTTAATTGCCATTGCTCCCAGGTCTACTCTGACCCGGAGTGGTAGTACATGTTAGGGTCCCAACTATAGGTTAAATAGAATCCGACTTAAAAAACAAATATACCTCATTAAAAATCGTTCCTCAAAATAACTAGATTCGGTATTAAATAACCTGAAAAAGGTTGATATGCCGTAAAACAAAAACAGCCAAACCAAACCTCAGTGCGGGTGACACTGAAAATATAATTGCAAATTACTCAGGACTTCTACCCAGTCATGGCTGATGGAACGAGAGCATGAATAAAGGATTCCGTTCAAAATTCCATACAGATTCCCAAGATTTCATAGCTCAAAAAGATACACCTGGAGAAGATCAGGTTACATTGATGAGAACATTGCGAAAATGATTCTCAAACTTTATTTCTTATCCTACAGATAATTTTTCTTCCACAATAAATTTTCAAATTCTGAAAGTTCAGGAAAAAAAGTGTATTTTAAAGAAACTCCTTTCGAAGTACAATTTAGATGTTGAAAATCCTTGCTACGACCAAAACTATAAAATGGAGTGTTTTGACTCTTGCATGGATCAAATTCCAAAACCAATTTTAAAATTAGGGGAGGGGAGGTAAGTCTATTACCATTCGTAAATCATATTTATGCCAGAAGAAATTCATCAGATCATTTATAGGTATATTAATTCATGTGTCCACATAAAATGTTATACGGCTATGTTTTATCAATTTTCAGTATTTACTTAGTATTCAATATGCGAGTAGTTAGTAAGTTCTGAAAATATATTGCAATTAAGGTACATAGAATTTTCCATGTTTCATATACCTATAAATAGATAATAAATTGAAGTGAAATGGCAAACGACTGTATCCACAGAATAGCGTCTTCATGGAATAACAATACATAAAATTATATATTTAAAAAAAAATGTACTCTAAGTGTTAAAATATGCTCCACTGACACACTCACCAAACAAAATAGAGGTGTGTTATCCTATACAAAACAATAAAATAGGAAATAATAGTCAGCTGAACCTATGTTTGAGTGAAGGCTGGACATGGGCTAATGGAAACATTAATACATGAGTAGGAATAAAAATGAATTTGAAAGTTTAGCTAAACTAAGCACTAATTGTGTATATGTATAAAAACATAAGTTAACATTAATACTATGTATTTTGTCCTGACCATCTATATCTATCTATCATATATATATATATATATATATATATATATATATATATATATATATATAAATATATATATATATATATATATATATAAACAAAACGAGCGAGTCTTTGTATGCCCGGCGGGGGGGGGGGTACTATTGCTTAGAACTTTTTATATACCATGTAGATCATAATATGTATGAATTGTGAACGCGCGTCGCGGTTAGATTTATTTACGTCGACTTTTACAAAATTATTGCTATTTCGGTTTCTGGCATGTTGCTTGGGCCTTTTCGTATAAAAGCGAAACTGATGTGAAACTAAGGCGCAGTTCTCGGCCTACGCGCCGGGAGCGTCTAGAAAGCAATGGACATTTGATCAATGTCGGTGAAAAACGTCATATCAGACAATTGCTTTCATTTGGACACTCCCCCTAATAAAGAGGGAACTGGTTTTCCCCAACACGTTGGGAAACAAAACCAGACAAAGTTGGGTAAAAACAAACCCAAAAGAACTATCCCACAGTTAAAATTAAGTGCAGAACTTAATTTCCTTTGACCTAATTAAATTCGCTGCACACCTGCCACTTGTGCGTTTATAAACGTTTAATTGAAATTGTTTTAAGTTACCGCTTGCCCACGAAGGAAAAGTAAGTTAAGTTCGCCTCAATGTTCCGGGTTTGATCCTACCTACCTACCTACCAAAACTTTATTTTATTTTATTTTATTTTATTTTTTTCCTGATTTTTTAAACAAGTTTTTTTTTTTTATTTTACTTTTTCTTCTTTTTACATCATGTTTGCTGGGGTTTTTTTCTGGGGGGAGGGTCCAATTTTTTAAAAGAAGTTTAACATAGGGTTTGGATCCCCCCCCCCCCCCAATACACACACTTACAAACTCTCGGGCACCCATGCTAGTCTATAATATAAATCTTACCTGTCTGTTTAAATGTATGTATGTCTGCTTAAAACTTTCGACAGAGGTAACAGATTGTTACAAGATTGGTATCGTTTTGAAGCTGAACCCTTCGGACAACAAATATCGAAAAATTGGCTAAAAATATTAATTCCTTCGCTCTCAACCGGGCAATTTTCTACAGGAAGGAGTCGACTTTTTTGCCGAAGCCCTAAGGTGAAGTTTGAAAATAAAATTGGGCAGCCAGAATGAGTTAGTGAACGATGTTTGAATTTATTTAAGTAAGAACCAAATTGACAGGTGCGCGCCCGGAAGTCGTCGATCGTTACGACGACGACGTAGGTTTGTTTGTTATAAGCGAAGTACAAAAAAAAAAAACGTTTTAATTAAGCGGTTGGGTGGGGTAATCAAAACATCGGGAAAAAACACAAAAAAAAACTAACGTAAGGCAAACGAACGATGAAAACAGAAAAACGAACACGTGAAAAATGGCTTAAATAAGCCTGTTTCGATATTAAAATTAAAAAAATCGGTGGGTACCTGGGTGTGCGGTTGGGGGTGGATAAGCAAAGTAAAAAGAAAAACAGAAAAACAAACGTTACGTGAAAAATGGCTTAAATAACACTGGTTCAATATTTAAATTTAAAAAATCAAAAAAAAGACATCTCACACCACGATTCGAACCCAAAACGTTTAGATAACGAACCAACTCACTAATCAACTGACCTAACGCGACGTGCATGAAATTTGCTCAGTTTTTCAACTATATTAAATAAATCAGGTCATGACGTCATCTGCCGCATGCGTAGATCCGCACGTCGTCACGATAAGACAGTTTTTGTTGACACCCCCCATCCCACCCCCGTCGAAAATTGTTGATTTTGGGGTGAAAAAAATGAACGTTTTTGGCCAATTTTTCGATATTTTTCAAGCGAAGGATGGGGCTTCGATATGATACCGAGTTTGAATTATCGTCACGTCTGTCGAAAGTTTTTAGCAGACACACAAATATACACACATACATACATACATTTTCGCTTTTATATATATAGACTAGTGAGGGGTACCCGGCGTTACCCGGGTGTTTGGAGGTGTGTGTGTGGAAACTCCGGGGGTGGGGATTAAAAAAAAAAGTATGAGGATCGAACCCGAACCGTTGAGGCAAAGTTGTAAATTAAAGTGTGAAAAAAAAAAAACATGCGACGTTAACCATTGCCCCCACCGTGAGATGCTAACGGAAGCACGTTTGAATTTATTTAATTACTTGGATTTGGCAGGTGCCCGTTTTAATGAGTTAATGAGGTCAAATTTGACTGCGGGATAGTATTTACTGCTGAACGCTTCCCCCCCCCCCCCCATGTTATAGGAAAAGGACTAACCCACATGTGGCAAGCAACAAATGTTGAATATTTATCTTCCCAAAATCGAGCAAATTAAATAGACAAGCAATCTTCGTTGTTAACTGTGAGATATTACGATTTCTATGTGATATAAAAAGTTGTGAACCGACCAACAGCTTCTCTGAAAAAAGCCTTTTGTAGACATACAGAAAAGGCAAACACACACACACACACATACATACATTTTCGCTTTATATTTATAGATTTTATGTAAACTTCTTTCCAGTTAACGAAAGAAAAAACATTAAGAAATTTACGTGCAGTGTTTGAGCCTACAGGCCACATCCTTGGGGAAAAAAAACCCCAAAAAACTATCAACTTACCCACAGTAGAATTTTCAAGGCCCATTGTTCTATCATTGTTGCTAAGCAACAACATGGGAAAAATAGCTTTACCGATGATAAATTAAAATAACGATTTCAATTATCAGTAATTATCAGGGGGTATTCTGAGACAAAACTTAAGATCACTCCCAAACTTATACACTAAAGTTTTGTAAATTTTAAAAATCTGTTCGGCCGTTTCAGAGTCTATAAGGAATGAACTTATACACACAAAGTTGCATTTATATAATTGTGGAGATATATATGTATATGTATGATTGTATCGTTTCCTAGGTATAAATCCACTAAAACTCTGGTGTTTATCAAAAAGTGCTCAATGACGAGCCAAGCATAATTATAGCATATTTATTCAGCCAAACATAATTGGCTACATAACTCCTTTAGAGAAGCAGCATTTTCAGGCCAGATTTTATTTCTTATGAAACCAACTTTTCAATAGTTTTTATTTTATACAAAATTTTTCATTTAAATCATAGTAAAGAAATGTATTGAGAAAGGGGTTGAAAGGGAAGGGCTTAAAATCTAGGAGGCTATATCTATAAAAGTGAATGTGTCTGTCTGTCTGTGTGTGTGTGTACATTTCCCTATGCAATAACTCTGTCAATTTTTAGTCTACAGTATCGAAATTTGATATACAGGGTACTGAGATTTGGGAAAATCTACGTGATCGGTTTTCGGCCAGAAATTTGGCTGTTAAGGGGTCAAAGTTACAAAATTTTGACCTTCGAGAACTCTACCGCACTCCTCCGACAATTTTGGGTCTAAACACTTGAAATTTTAGATATAGGTTCTTTGGACATGGATCTAACTTAATAACTTGATTTGAGCCCAAAACAAAGGTTAAGGGGTCATAATAGGGGTCAAAGTTTAAAAAAATTGACCTTTTTTTTTTTTTTTTTTTTTTTGCTCAGCATACACCTCCAAACACCCGGGCAACGCCAGGCTGAAATGCTAGTATATCTATAAAAGTGAACCTGTCTGTCTGTGTACAGTTCCCTACGAAATAGCTTTGTCAATTTTAAGTCTACAGACTCGAAATTTGATATATAGGATACTGAGATTTGGGAAAATCTTTATAATCCGGTTTCGCCCAGAAATTTGGCTGTTAAGAGGTCAAAGTTCGACGATTTGACCTTTGAGAACTTTACCAAACTCCTACGCCAATTTTGGGACTAAACACTTGACGTTTTGGATAAAGGTTCCTTGGGTATACATCTTACTTATTAACTTGATTTGACCCCAAATCTATAAATGTTAAGGGGTCATAATAGAGGTCAAAATTAAAAAAAATTGACCATAGTTTTTGCTCAACATACACCTCCAAACACCGGGCAACGCCAGGCTGAAATGCTAGCATATCTGTGAAAGTGTCTGTGTGTTTGTGTGTCTGTCTCTCTGCCCGTCTGTGTACATTTCCCTACGCAATAACTCTGTCAATTTTCAGTCTACAAACTCGAAATTTGATATACAGGGTATGAAGATTTGGGAAAAATCTTTGTAATCCGTTTCCGCCCAGAAATTTGGCTGTTAAGAGGTCAAAATTCAACGATTTGACCTTTGAGAACTCTACCAAACTTCTCTGCCAATTTTGGATATAAACAATTGAAATTTTAGATATAGGTTCCTTGGACATGGGACTAACTTAATAACTTGATTTGAGCCCAAAACAATAAATTTTAAGGGGTCATAATAGGGGTCAAAGTTTTTTTTAAAAAAATTGATCTCTGCGGTCTCTATCAAATTACTCGGACAATTTTTGGTCTAAACATTTGAAATTTTACATAAAGGATATTCAGAGATAGGGCAAGCTTTTTAATCGGTTTGGGTCGAAAATTTTTAGTTACCAATATATAAATGTATGTATGTATGTTTGCATGTCTGCCTAAAACTTTCGACAGAAGCGTCAAATTTTTACTAGATCAGTATTGTTTTAAAGTTCGACTTTCAGACGACAAATATCGAAAAATTGGCTAAAAACATTAATATCTTCACCTTCAATTGGGCACTTTTCTACAGTGGGGGGGTCACTTTTTTTTCGCTGATATTTTCGAAAGCCATCCTGTCCTTTCGATTGTCTAGCCTTAATTTACACCAACGTCGCTTCCGGTTTGGCGGTGGTCGTAACAGCAAAGACGTAAGGTTTTTTCCCTGTTCTTTTCCTCCTTTGCTGTATGGGTTCGAGCCTGCCTTCCTACTACCACTTTTTCTTTTTTGCTCAATATACTCCTTCAAACACCCGGGCAACGCCGGGCTGAAATGCTAGCATATATATATATATATATATATATATATATATATATATATATATATATATATAGTAATTTATAAAATATATATGGCGATTAAGCTACACTGAATATTCTGCGTTTCATCCACTATAGGATTCGTCAGGCTTATGCGCGAATTCTGTGGTTGCTTCTTGTTTTTATATGTTGAGGATTTCTAGTTAGCCAATCAGCTTTCTAGTATCCACCGCGCCCCTTCCTATCAGCCAATGGGCATGCATTTTATCGAACAAAGGATCTGTTTTAGAACTAGGTTAGTGGTTTAAGGTAGACGTTTTCCTTCCTTTTTTTTTTATATATATATATATAAATATACCTATGTGTACACACACACACATGCACATATATATATATATATATATAAAAAATGTTTATTTAATTTATTTATTTGTTTGTTTTCTATTGTTATTGTTAGTTTTAAAGCTATTTTGTATCGCTATCCTAGAGTAAGTTTTATTTTGTGAACACAGTTGTTTGCTATTTCTCATCTACAGTTTAATAGAATTTGAGGTTCTTTAAAGTACAGGATAACAAATTTTTCATGGAGGCATAATTTACATGGGTCGTCTAAATGTATGCACGTGGTAGCTTGTCTCATTATTTTCCATTCGACTACCGGCGAATGTCCGCTTTCTTTGAGTTCCCAGTATTTATTCGCTGGTGTTGTTTTTATACAGTGTTTTTTATTTTTGAATGTGCTTTTGTGGCCATAGTATCGGGTTTTGAAATCTAAGGAAGTCATGCCTATGTAATATTTCTTGTTATTCGGGTTTTCTTTCGCAAATATTGTTGCTTGATAAACTACGCTTTTTGTTAGGCATTTATTTTGGACTGGGCAAAGTGTGCGGTGTCTACAATTGCATTTATCTTGTTTTATAAATTACTAACTAGCTCTACCTACGTATTGAGCACTTTTGAAGTAAATACGTAAAGTTTACGCATAAATCTATACTTTCGTATATTAGGTTTATGTGAGTAAATGAAGTAGTTATATATATATATATATATATATATTCAAAAAAAAAAATTTGTTTTAATAATTTAATAACACACTTGGTATGTAGATTCAATTATTCCCCTCCAAAACACACACACACACAACATAAATTAGATAAACAATATAGGTTTTATTTCATTTGCCATCAAGGTATTAACTTCGATATAACTTCAAAATAACGTTACCAGTTCATACTGTTTTCAAGAGATTTGAAACGCCCCTCATTTGACAAAGAGGATTTTCCTCAAAATATGTTATGGACCACAGTCACACATTAGACCGCTGCGTGAAAGTTTTCACTTAAGATTTATTCTGGTTAACCCTTGGACTACGATGGTATTTTCACACACATTGCCTACGAGCAGTGTAAATTTTTTCACATCACATAAAATCAAGTCTAGGGTGTTTGAAAAAGTTTTTTTTTTTTTTTTTTTTTTTTTAATCAATACAAACATTAAAACATGGGTTTCATTCATTGATTAATGCAGTTAGGGCAAAGAAGAATTCCATAGTCCTTGTAGAGACTATTGTTGCAGTTGTTTGTAATAGAAAACTAGGTGTTAAAAAACTAACAGCCAGCGTAGCCTAAGGGTTGAAATAAAAAAAGAATTTAATTAAAAAATATATAGATGTATATGAATTTACACAAAAAACTCGTTTTTATCTTCCCTTCTCAACACTGACAACTTTTCCATTTCTTGCAACATGATAGCCTTCTAATACATCTAAGAATATTTCTATCATACGTCATTAGTTATCATTCCAAAGACCAAAAGATGTAATTAATTAATTCATACGTCTTTATTAGTTTTTTTTTGTTTTTTTTTTCCATGCAGACGCCTGAGTTTTTCTTAAATTGGGTCTTACATGCGTTTCTATAAATAGCGGAAAATCACTAAATATTTCTATCAGATAAATGGATGTTCCTCAAAAACTATTAGAAAGTTTATATAATATGAAAAAGTAAATGGAGATATGTAAAGTCAGCTAAAACATAAATTTAAAAAAACTTATATACTTAAACTAAGTACTATATATATATATATATATATATATATATATATATATATATATATATATATATATATATATAAGCAAAAATGTGTGTTAGTGTGTGGGCATTTTTGTGTATGTCCGTCAAAGGCTTTTTTCACCGGGCTTCTCCGTTGGCTCATTCCTTAAAACTTTTTATATAATGTCTAAATCATAATATCTACAACTTAAGAATGAGGGTCGCGGCTATCTTTAATTTGCCCGACTTTTACAAGCTATTTTCGTCTTTGTTACGCTTTTCAGTATAAAAAAAACCGATGATGGGGCGGGGGAAACAGAAACTGGCTTGTACCAGTAAAATATATAGGCCACTATGAAATAATTGGGATCATTAAAGAAGAGCAAATAATCTATCTATCGCAAAAACTTTCAACAGATGCGACAAACACTCACAAAATAAGTATTATTTGAAAGCTCAGACTCTCTGATGACAAATATCTGAAAATTGTCTAAAAACATTCATTCTTTGACTATTAACTGGGCCGTTTTTTTACAAGGAGGAGTCACTTTTTTCGGCAACATTTTTGCAAAGTCATTCACAACTTGCAAAGAATAAGCTTAATTTGAACGTTGTATGTCACGGTGGCTGCGGTGACTAAACCGGTCACTTTTTTTTTTACTTTTCTTCTCAGCGTTACAGGTTCGAGTCTGCCTGCTTCTTACTACTTTTTTTTTTTTTTTTTTTTTTTTTTTTTGCACTTGCATGGGTACTCGCTGCTATTTTCATTTTTTTTAGGGGGTTTTGTAACGGTTTTAGGACTCTGTTGATCAATACCCTTACCATAAAACCTCCACACCCAGGCAACGGCGGGTACCCCCGCTAGTCTATTATATAAAAGGCAAATTGTGTGTTAGTATGTGTTTGTCTGTGTCTTTGTATGTCTGCCAAAAACTTTTGACACCCACAACAAACACTGACAAAATTGGTATCATTAGAAAGATCAATCTCTCAGATGACAAATATCAAATAATTGGTCAAAAAGATTAATTCTTTAACCTTTTTTTTTTTTTTTTTTTTTTTTTTTTAAGGAGGGAGGTCAGTTTTTTGTTAACATTTTTGCAGCTATTAATGCCTCACAATCTCAATGTACATTTAAAAGCCGTTAGTTTGAAGGCCTATGATTTCACAAGTGCACCGTGGCAGTCAGTTAACATGTTTGTTTTTTTTTTTCACCTCCTTCTCCTCTTTCGTGTTACAGGTTCAAGCCTGGTTACTGCAGCTAAATTTTTTTGGCCACACGGGCACTCGCTATTTTTTTTTTTTTTTTTTTTTTAGGGCTAGGGGTGGTTGCCCAGTAATTATTATACTACCTCTCCACACCCCGGCAACGCCAGGTACGCATGCTAGTTAAAGGAGGAGAAAATAGGGAAGATATAGAAGAAAGAAGGAAAGTAGATAGAAACAGTAACTAGAGGATACAAAAGTACATATATAAATAGATTATATTTCTGTGGAAATATTTCTTCAATTATATTTCACCTTTTTTATATACGAATCCTTAATTTATGAAGCTCAATGTAAATGTAGGGCATATACCAAACATGTCAAAAGATAAAATAAAAGGTAATTGCAAGTTGTCTTCCAATTTTCAGATTTTGTAATCATGATGTCTAAATGCATTTTATTTTCTTTTAATGGATTGATTGTTGCTTTTTCATCTGACGAGTTGAGGGCAGAATAGATTCATTGATTGATATAATGATTAAATGAATGATTTTGCGCTACGAAACAGTTGCTGTCAAGAATTGTGATTGTCAACATAATGAAATAAATTGTAAGATGGTCAACATCATGAAATTTAGAATATAGACTTTCGTCATTTGTAATATAAATTATATATGTCTGTGGATTATATTTTAAACTAGCTGTACCCGACCACGCGTTGCTGTGGCTGAAATCTAACAAAACATAATGGGCAAAATGTATGATTCTTATGTTCATGTTTTCAGTACCCGTGGATATTGCTTTTGCCATGTCGTAGTACTGAAAATATCCAAAATGCACGCAAAACGATAATGTATAAGTTAATAATTAAAGGGAATATTTTTGCGCAGGAAATAGAAATGAAACTTATTTCTCATGTATTTACGGCAAATGTCTTTCACATGACAAAACAGAAATGGCTGCCGAAAGCATTTGTTTTGTTGAATCCTAGAATGCATAAGTTAACAATAAATGTAACTTGTTATAATAGTGTTTCTAAATACAAATCAACTCTTTATAATAACAAATAAACAGTCTTATCGGATCAAGACTTCAATAGACCAAAAATGTAAGTAGGTATAATTGTGTTTTTAAATATAATCAACCTTTTGCCTGTATGATCTCGTTACAATAACAAAGCACCTTTTGTAACAGCCGACCCGTACAATGAAGACCCCCCCCCCCACATAATTTGACCTGAAAGTAACGGGAAAAGAATAGCAAGACAGAAATTTAAAAAAAAAAAATACTGAAAATTTACTGATTAGATAGATATTCAATTATCTAAATAGAACTGGCAGTTTGTAATGTTTATTTATTATTTTTTTGTTATTATATTTTCACCCCAAACAAGGCACATTGCCACTTTGGTGTAGGGGGCTACTATCAGGGGCAACAACTACTAGGGTACTATGTAGGGATTTGGGCAGCCAGATTTCTGTTCATGTTACACTTGAACTTCTGCACTTCAGTATAGTTGGGGAAGCAGGGACCTGGAATGGAATTCCAATGATCTTTTATATCTAGGAATCTCTACTGTGTGGGGGTGGGATTTAGCTGCCTGTTGGGTTTGTCGAGGGTGTTTACATCGTGGGGGCACAAGTGATTGCAGTTCGTCAGAGCATTCACCATTAAAATACTCGTAGAACAGGCAGAGGGATGCAACGTTTCGTGGATGGGACAGAGGCTGAAGCTTAGATACCAGTTCAGAGCCTATCAGATTTGCGACTCTCTTTTGAACCTTGTCAAGGAGCAAGAGACTAGTAGCAGATGCACCGGCCCAATATGACAGCAATACTCTATACATGGGCGAATGGTGGCCTTATAGAGGTACAGGATACTTTCGGGTGTCAGTAGTTTTCTAGCATGGTAGATAGAGCCCACCTTCCTTGCAGCGGGCCTAGCAATGCCTTCAATGTAATTGTTCCAACTCATGTTTCCTGTGAATGTTAGGCCAAGGAATTTGAAAGATGTACTCTCAGATAAAGAGTCGTTGGCCATTGCTATTGGTGGTAGAGAAGGCTTCTTGTAATTATTGAAGGAAACAAGTTTAGTCTTGGCAGCATTGAACGTGACCATCCATTTTTGTCTCCATTCCACTACAGATTGGAGGTCATCCTCTAGTGTTTCTGCCATTTCTTTAGATACATGTGCATTTGTTTTCCTGTTGTGCCTGTTATAGAGTGTGGTGTCATCAGCATATATACCCATCTCGGAGGCAATTTTGTCGGGGAGGTCATTTATGAATACCAGGAACAGTAGAGGTCCAAGGATAGACCCCTGGGGCACTTCTGCATTTATATCATATTGTTTAGATGTACGACCATCAAGGACAACCTGGATTTTTCTCTAATCTAAGAAGGATTTAATTATGTTAAGTATTCTACCAGTGATACCGTATGATCTAATTTTCCTGAAGGGACCCTCATGCCATCTCCTGTCAAAAGCCTTAGATATATCTAGAACTACCGCTCTACCCTAGATTACAGTTAGGATGTCTGCTGTGGAATGGGCTTGTATAAATCCATATTGTTGGTCAGTCAGAAGTTTAGCATCTGTAAGGTGATGGACTAGAGCATGGTTAATTAAGGTCTCAAATATTTTGGCAAAAAGTGGGAGGAGGCTAATGGGTCGATAATTTAATGGGTCAGTTCTTTCGCCTTGAATACTGCTACCACAGAAGCAGTTTTCCAACAGCCCGGAAAGCAAGATTCATTAAGGCATTTGTTGTAGAGTTTGGAGAGAACTGGAGCTACTTCGGCTGAGCATTTTTTTAATAGCACAGCTGGGATGAGATCGGGTCCATATGCTTTTGAAGTGTCAAGGTTTTTTATGATATCATGCACCTGAGCAGGGGTGATTTTCAGATCGTTTAGCGTGGCGTCTGTCCGCATAGGAAAGTCAGGTAAGGGGTGGTTGAGAGGGTCCAGTGTGGAGTTTGAGGCAAACCGACGGGCAAGCATGTTAGCCTTCTCGGTTGCTGAGCAAACAACCTCATGATTGTTGGTTAGTGGGGTAATTGTTGATTGCCCATTATTTACTACACTGTTGTAGATTTTCCAGAAGTCACGAGTTCCTAATTTTTGTGCTTCGATGTGTTTTTTAGTGGTTTTAGTAAATTCTCTCTTAGCTGTCGCTATTTCTTTCTTAACGTTACTTCTAGCTTCTATATACTTCTGTCTGTTTGAACTGGACTTATGTCAGTTAAATCTGCGGTATGCATGCTGCCTTTGAGCAATGGCAGTTGCGCAAGTCGAAGTAAACCATTGGGGAGAATGGAGCTTGCTATAAAATTTCCGCATAGGAACATGTGCTTCAATTTAAGTTTTAAACCATTCAGTGGTCTCATTTGCGCACTGTTCAACAGGAAGAGAAAAAATATTTTCCCATGGGGCATCTCTGATAAGATCTCTGATGGCTTCCCAGTCAGCCTTTTTGTAATATCTCGTTGTTTTGAGAACTGGCTCTTCAGTTTTGGCTCTAGAGTTTAGGGTGATTTCAACCATTATCATGTAAGATCGGCGTTCCCAAGTGGGCTGTCGGCATTCGTTATACAATCATCGGGAACTGTGGTAAAAAATTAACATCTAATAAATGTTTATGCAAAGTATTTCAAAGCAAAAGTTGTTTTTCTTTGGTAATGCATGCTGACAAGAACACATGCGCATGACAAGAACACAAGCACACAGAAACATGTAAATGTAAACAAAGTAACAGGCCAAAAATATATTTTTTTAAAAAAAGTTTTTAAATCTAAATATATTGTAAGTTTACCAAATATCTATATTAAATTTTCTCCGGAGAAATTGCAGTGCGATAACATTTAATATATCTGATTGCAAAGCATATAAAAACAAAAGTTGTGTTTTTTATTTACGTACACAAGCTAAATCGAACACGATAATGGGCATGTAAATTTATTGGAGCTCTAAGTATGTGGACATATTTTTCTCCGTAAAAGTTTTGTGAAATATTTTTATGCATTTAATATTTTTTTCTGTGTTGCAATAGTTATAAAAACATGTTGTAGCTTTTGTATCAGGCCCATCGCTGGGCCAAATAATGTTTCTTAGTGACACCGTTTTTTTTTTCTTTTGTTTTTTTTTATTTTAATAACTGTTTGTTTATATAGAGATTAGAATGAGTATATTCAGAGTTCAGCCAATGAGAATTGCCAGAATTTTAGAAGGGAGAAATTATTGTTTTTGAATTGGGAAATGGAAAGATAATGGTATGTCTATAAGTTTATGATTCAGTTACGAAGGGTGCCAGGAAAATATAGTTGTATGTATATTTCTTCTCGGTGATGACTGGGGACGGTAGAATTTAGATTTAGAGGGGGAAAATAGGAACTACTTCATCTGAAGATAGTGCGATTGTGGTGATGTTGCTTCTAGGATGAAATGCAGGATTTTATTATAATGAATAAATGTGTCTAAAATGTCGTTCTAAAGTTACATAAGATAGTGACTAATAGTCCAGACATAATAAATTTGTATGTGGCATCTGTTGTTGCAAACCCACGGTACTTTAGTCCAGAGGGGAATTTCTGCAACCAAAATATTTATATATTATAAATATGTAGATATACTGGCAGAATACTTGTCCTAGTTAATAAAATTAATTTCCTGAGCAGAGCCATTTTGTTCCACTTTTTGTCTCCTTCACAAAGATTAAACTAAATACGCTACTATATCTTATGTCTAGAATCCTTATTCTAGGAAAGTGTCAAAAATGTCATGTTTAAAGCTTAAGCGATCCTTAAGATGAAATGCAAATTCAGGGAATCTTGCTTAATTATTGTGTAGTGATTATGGAGCCAGTTTAATGCACATTGCGAACATTTGAATTTTCAAATGGGAATTTTCTATGCCTATATTATTCTCCCTAACACCTCTTTGAATGAAAAATTTGGGAGTATTTATTAATTGACTAGCAGGGATACCCGACGTTGCCCGGGGCCATAAATAGAAGAAACAAAGTTCCGTTTGGACACGCCTGCTATACTAAAGATGTTGAGCACTTTTTCATAACTATATGTCAGTTCCATCACAGACAACGTCGATACCCTCACCCCTATCCAAGTACATGGAGAGGGGAATTTGGTAACTATACTTTAATGTATAACAATTTTAAAAACAAAAGACACAGTAATCCTATTTAAAAACGGATAATATCACAAAAATGCAATCGCCCTAAAAAAGAAGTACAGCAGAACCCTGGGATGCGGCATTAAAAATTAGTAACAAAATACAGTGCAGCATAGAATAAAGATGTACATAATCAAATAACAATATAAGTAACATCGTAAGGTGGGGAAAATGCCGTAACCAGGCGTCAGACAAACCACATCGTAACCTGAAAAATCGTATCCTGAGGCCACCGTATCCTAGGGTCACCATTGTACTTGATCACCTCACCACCAGATTGTTTGGTAGATTGGATACAAGAAGCTATTCTCAGGATATTGAGCACTTTTTGATGAGCAAACTTTTACAGTTCGTTGCAATGGCCATGTTACTTAACAGTCCATAAACTTCGGGATTTTTTTTTTTTGTTTCCTTCAAAAATAGAAAAAACTTTAAAATAAAACAAACTGAAAACGATTCATTTCTAAAAATAACAAAAAACAAAAAAAAAAAATATATGGCCTATGCTGAGTGCAAACCTCGAAACAATAAACCCGTAAGCGAACAATGATGTTATGACATTGCAAATTTATGATTTTAAAACGAAAATCTGTGTAGATTATAATTATTAAGAAGGAACATTGAAGGCAAGATTTTTACCTAACTTGCCCTTCAAATAAATTTATATTTGTATCTCAAAGAATTGACGTTTTTATTTTTTTTGTTTGTTCTTTTTTTTTTTTGTAATTTTGAGAGGAATCCAGATCCGTTTTTTTTTTTTTTTTTTCAGTCGATATCATATTCATCGTGGGTTGTTTTGTATTTTTTTACTTTTAGCGAGACAAACACACACTAGCAGACAAGTGAGATTTATATCATAGATTTGTGATGACAGGGAGGTGCGTTGCCTGGTCATAAGAAAAAAAAAAAAAGAAAAAAAACAGGACTTTGGTGCCATTAGCCAGAAAAGAAACTAAAGGTAAAATTGGGTAGGCAAAAAAAAAAAAATGGCGCATGCCATGCATGAACTCGCATAACTTAAGTTAGTAAGCAAACGCTTTATCGATCGGCCCACAAGGACACAGATGTTATCGCGTATCAAATTTAGCTATTTAAAATGAAATCGCATAACAAAAATTTGCGCATGTGTGGTTTGCAAACTGCATTGAAAGCAAGTTTTTATCTGACCTCTTCATCAAACAAAACAACAAACATTTCTACACAAAATAATTTACAATTTTTTTCAATTTTTCAATATTATGTGTCTGAGAGATTGTTTTTTCTTACGATATCACGTTCATGCCTGTACAATGCAGATGACATAAGTTTTTTTTTTTTTTTTTTTTTGCAAACATACAAACACATAAACAATTTAGATTTATATAATAGAATAAGATGTCTGTAATATTTATTATGCACAATTTTGATTAAATTTTAATATCTGAATGTTTATGAAGACTTTGTGACTACTCCCATTTCATCAAAGTTATTGTTATTGATCCCGTAATCTGCCAGGGTCATAGGACTGCTGCATCGTGAATAAGCGGTGGACCAACTGGCTCAACTTGGGAAATGGCTGGGTCACATCTAAGCTTTTCCCTGGCCAATCAAGGATGTTGTTGGCCCATTTCTTCATCTATTCGTTATATTTTCTTTTTCCCTGGACTGTTCCTTGCAGGATAGTATTTGCAAGTCTTTCTGAGCATATTGTGCCCATACTATCTGAGTTTCCTCTTTTTCACCATGATCAGTAGGTCTTCATAGTGATGCACTTGAGTCACTTTTCTGCAGACTTCATTGTTGGTGACATGGTCCTTGTATGAGACACCAAGGAGTCTTCTGAGGCATTTCATTACTTGGATCCTCTTTTATAGGCCTGCGTTCAGTGTCCATGCCTCGCATGTGTAAAGCATGATTGAGATACATTAAAGTAAATTAAACTAAATATATCTCACATTTACACCTAGCAGATCTGTTCCAATGATCAGTTAATTAATGCTGGAGATTCTCCAAACACAAACATGTATACATACCTAAGTTATATGGACATCTCTTTACATTGTTTTTTCCATCATTTCCGAATAAATTAAACTTGCTTTCGTCACTGAAAAATACTTTTGCACAATTTTCATATGGCCACATTACATACCTGTTTGCAAACTCTAATCTCTTATTATTCTTCGAACTAACAAGTGGTTTCTTCCCTGGGGTTCCATTAAACAGCTCTATTTCTTGAAGTCATCTAAAAACAGTCTGTCTTGACACGTTAACACATGCAGTACTATTCATAACCCTTTTAATTTCTGTGCAAGACTTAAAATGGTCCTTTAATGACATACGCTGCATTATTCGATTTTCTCTTGCCGGAGTTTTGCGGGGTCTGCCGGTTTTAAAAGCATTAACTATTTTGCCAGTATCATTGTAGGATTTAACAACCCTGCCTATAATACTCTTGGAACGTTTCACTTTCTCTGAAATCTCTCTAATTTTGTTTTATTTTACTTCAGTCGAAGTTCTCAGAAATCAAGGGGCCCACAACCAGGGGCTAACACTTGAAGTCTATATGAGATACATAGATATT
Source organism: Euprymna scolopes (assembly GCF_053919585.1). Taxonomy (NCBI): domain Eukaryota; kingdom Metazoa; phylum Mollusca; class Cephalopoda; order Sepiida; family Sepiolidae; genus Euprymna; species Euprymna scolopes. Next base: position 74,507,571 of record NC_136506.1, read on the forward strand.
CGAATGTTCCAATAAAGTTCTTTATTTCTCAAACACTGAGTTAGTAAAGAAGTTGAGAACATAATTTTCCTCTCCCCCAATTAACCATTTTTATACGTTGTAGTATATCTTTCATTTTGGTCTTACTGGATTCCAGGACAAGAATTTATCTAGTCTGGTGGAGTATCCAACTTCATGCTATTACTTGAGGTAATATCACTTGGAGAAGGTGCACCATTCCTCGGAAAAGCTGTGGGGTAGCCATAGTGAGATCTTATTTGGGCTGCGAATACAAAATGTGATTTTGAATATTTGGTCAGGGTTTACTTCTATGGAAAAAGTATCCTCATGCCAGATTGTTCTGACAAACTCCTGTACAGAGAGACCTTAGACACTCGAGGATAGTGTCTAGTAGGCATTCAACTTTTCCTTGTGTAGCTTCACAATAGATTGTCTCACACAGTAATCAAGTTTTTGGCATTTTGCCATGTTGCCGACTGATGCAGCGTTTACAAATGACTAAGTAAGATTTATTCTTTAGAGGAAATCAAAAAATTTGAATATAGCATGCTGTTTACATTGTTTTTCTCCATTTTATTCCTTACTTTTGGACGTTCCTATTGTGAAAATAAAGAAATAAATGTTATAATTCTTTTCCTGTCCTTTGCAAATGATTCAAATTTTAGTATGTTATTATGGATGATATTTATTTTTAAATGGAAATCGCTCCAAGGCATCAGGGTCAAAAACTAGCCAATGATTATTGTTAAATGCATGGATTTTTAACAAAAAAAAAACAATTCTTCTCCCTTTGCCAGAAATATAACTCAACCCAAAAGTCTATAAACACGTCTAGGATGGTAGATCTCCTATAATTGGACAGGATATCAGCCGTTTCAGTCAACAAGGTGAAGACCAATTCAAAAATGTCTCCAACTCTGTTGGCTTTGGAGTTAAGCCAGGTTGTTTTAAGGTTGTTTTTTTTTTACCCAGAAAACAGTAATTCTTCCCCCTTTGTCAGAAATATTGCTCATTGAGTGTAAAGGACTAAAAGACAAAATAAGGGAAGTAAGTTATGAGGTTGCCGAAAGAAACCCATGATTCACTTTAATGAATAAACTCTTCTGTTGAGAACAATGTATGAATGTTGGGAACTCTGTATAGCCAACGTGACCTTTTTAAATACTCTAAAGAAATGTAAAATTTGAGGACACATGCTTGATTATATTTGTTTTCTGACTCCTTATATTCTACAACGCTATTAAGTCAATTATGTGCATCCTTATATCAGTGTAGCTTGTATAATGGAGACTATTTTAAAAAACTTTCACTTTTTCACCCCAAACAAAGCATATTGCTACTGGGAACGTAAGTGGATACTATTTAGGATCATGTCTGACAGGAGATTGTGAAGAGTTTTTCTTTTTTTTTTTTCTTACAAAGCAGTCACCACTTATCAAGGACCGAAGGCCACTTGAGTATAAGGGTGATAGTGTAGTAATCATTAATGGTGTCAATTGGGTAAAATTTGGTTTAATGCCTCAAGAACTTGTTTATATTGAACTTGAAGGCTACCATATTGTAATTAGCCGGGAAGCAAGCTAATGGGACGGTGCCAGTTTTAGAAAAGGAGCTATGGTCATGGTATCTGCGTTTTAGATTTAGCCACATAGAGTGGGGTAAATTGTTGATTAATAGTTGTAGCTAGTTTTGTGAAAGTTTGGCAAGGAGAACTATAGATTGGAGTTTAGACGAGCATTTGCTATGAAAATAACGATAGAGCAGAGACATGCTCGTCAAGTCTCTTTTGTAGGAAATAGGTTGCAAGGAAAAGAAAAGGGCATCACCTGCTAGGTTTCGAAGCCAGTTTTGAACTCTATCAAGACAAGATAGGGCATGCTGGGCTGCTCCTGCCCAGATGTGGCAACTGTACTCCATCCTAGGACATATACACATAGAGGATTGCATCGGCAGTGAGGTACCTACTGTAGCGGTAGAATGATCCAACCATTTTTCCCACGATCTTGGTAACAGATTTGATGTATGTGTTTCATATCAGATCAGGAGTGAAGATCGGTCCCAGAAGCTTGTCAAGACCTGGTGCTTCCCCAAGACGAGAGTTATTTATTTAATTGGAGCATGATCAGGGGTCAGAGCGATTATGATGAAAAGAGAGAAGCTGTGTTTTAGATGTATTAAAATTAACCAGCCACCTTTTCCCCATTGCACCACATATTCAAGATCAGAAGAGAGAGAATCAGAAAGATCATGGTCATTGTTGGCCTTTGAAGTGTTGCCATAGATTGTGATGTCGTCTTCATAAATGTTTACAAATGATCTAAGAATCTAATTTGGGAGATCATTGATGAAGATCAAGAAGAGAGTTGGGCCCAGGATGAAACCCTGAGGAATGCCAGTATTGATATTATGAGCTTCTGATTCCTGTCCATCAAGGACTATTCTTATAAGTCTATCAGAGAGAAAGGATTTAATAATTGAGAAGACATTTGGAAATTTTGTGAAGTAGACCTTTATACCATACCCTATCAAAAGCCTTTGATATGTAAAGAGCTATTGCTCTAGAAATGAAACCTCTGTAGAGAGATTCACTAATCCTGTATGATATTGCAGTTAGCACCATCAGCTGTAGATCTAGCAGAATGGAAACCATATTGCATGTCACTGAGTAGGTTATTTCTGTTGAGGTGGTTGACCATTTCTCTATTTATCAGATTCCAACAACTTACTCATGACACACAGGAGACTGATTGGTTTGTACTGAGAAGTAGATGACTGATCTCCAGAGTTGAGCAGTGGCATGTTTGGTCACATTGCATTTAAACTTCAGCAGATTAGTACAACCAGGGAAGCAGAGGGAATTTTAACATCTAGCAGTCCGAAGGAAGAAACTATTATAGAGATGGCTCTCTGGCATCTAAGAATCTCAACAGTCAAGAGACGGAATTTTGCCACTTGGTTAGTTGGAAGTATATATGTCGAGGAGGTACATGTACTATTATTAACTAAACTCAATTTCATTAAACACAGAATTTGTCAGCAAATTCACTCCAGCTGATAGATTCACTTGACTTTGTATAAATTTTGGGTTTCTCTTTTTTAATAAATTGTTACTGTAACATTAGATTATTTAGGTAAATTTAATTGTCCAATAGTTCCATTAATTTTATTTTTATTCCCTTCTTTAATTCTGTAATCTGAACTTTCCAGGAGCTATTTGAGGAAGTGACAATCCCTAAGAATGGGTTGAGTTGGTCCCTCTCATAGAACATACAGGATCCCAGATGATGGTCAACAGCAGCAAAGATGGTGATCTGTAGCAGCAAATACTGTGAATGAGAGCTAATTTCAACATCGGCTTTGATGGTGTGTAACCATGTCTTTAACCGGCCTCTTGGGCGTCTGTCAATTCTGGAATGCTTCTGGAGCTACTGTTTTGTGGATGAGCTCTCCTGGGCTGTAGTACTCAACATGACTGAACCAACAAAATCTCTTTTTTTAAAAGAGATTGGTTGAAGAGGATGATCCTACAGCACATCCCAATTTGGGCATTGGAGGTGAAATAGACCCGCAAAGTTCAAATGAAGCGGTATAAGTCAAATACTCCCAGCCTCTTGAAATATGTAACTCTCATCAGCCAGGTCTCATAACTGTAGAGAAGGATCATCCGAACAAGCGTCTGATCTCATATCTAGACTTTTGTGCATATTGTGATCTCAGGTTGAGACCATAAATTGTAGATTTCACTTCCACTTTAAAGCTTACATAGTCATCTCCAGACATGGACCAGACTCTTAAATCTTAGAGCAACTAGTCAAGGAGGTTGAAAAGCTCCAAAATAATCTTGGTCCTTAACATGTCCCAGATTTCTTTTTAAATAATAACAAGTCAGAGATGTGATTGAAAATTGTGCAGCACTTGCTTTATTATAAACACCTTCAGCGCAACAACCATTTGAAACAGTGTCAAAAAAAAAAGAAGCAAAATGAAGAGAGAAATATTCTAAATTAATGTCTTTTTAAAATGTTTCTATTTTTATGTATTTACTTATTTTATTTTTGTTGCGTTAGGTATGTTTGTGTGAATGTAAGTTTTTGAGTAATTTTTATTTTTATTTTAGGTAAACTCTCCCAATGTGATCTCGATGATAGAGCGATGGATGCTTTAAAAGAATTCCCTGCAGATGACGCTGTGTCCGTCTTAAAACAGTTTTGTGATAACAGCTTAGAGCACGTTGCCAACAAGAGTGCTTTCTTATGTGGCCAGATGAAGATGTTTAGACAGCGGACAAAAATTCAAGGGGTACCAAATCCTGCTGCAAAAGGACCTGATGAAGCAAAATTAAAGGTGCCTATCTTTTTTCATACTTTTCTCATTCTCTCTCTCTCTCTCTCTCTCTCTCTCTCTCTCTCTCTCTCTCTCTGCTTTTCTCCCTCTGTCCGTCTTCTCTCCCTCTCCCTCCCTCTCTGTGTCTTTTCTCCCTCTCTCTCTCTCTGTCTTTTCTCCCTCTCTCTCTCTCTGTCTTTTCTCCCTCTCTCTCTCTGTCTTTTCTCCCTCTCTCTCTCTGTCTTTTCTCCCTCTCTCTCTCTCTCTCTGTCTTTTCTCCCTCTCTCTCTCTCTCTCTGTCTTTTCTCCCTCTCTCTCTCTCTCTCTCTCTCTCTCTCTCTGTCTTTTCTCCCTTTCTCTCTCTCTCTGTCTTTTCTCTCTCTCTCTCCCTCTCTCTCTCTGTCTTTTCTCTCTCTCTCTCTGTCTTTTCTCCCTCTCTCTCTCTGTCTTTTCTCCCTCTCTCTCTCTCTCTGTCTTTTCTCCCTCTCTCTCTCTCTGTCTTTTCTCCCTTTCTCTCTCTCTCTGTCTTTTCTCCCTCTCTCTCTCTCTCTCTCTCTCTCTCTCTCTGTCTTTTCTCCCTCTCTCTCTCTGTCTTTTCTCCCTCTCTCTCTCTGTCTTTTCTCCCTTTCTCTCTCTCTCTGTCTTTTCTCTCTCTCTCTCTCTGTCTTTTCTCCCTCTCTCTCTCTCTGTCTTTTCTCCCTCTCTCTCTCTCTCTCTCTGTCTTTTCTCCCTCTCTCTCTCTCTGTCTTTTCTCCCTCTCTCTCTCTCTGTCTTTTCTCCCTCTCTCTCTCTCTGTCTTTTCTCTCTCTGTCTTTTCTCTCTCTCTCTCTCTCTGTCTTTTCTCCCTCTCTCTCTCTCTCTCTCTCTCTCTGTCTTTTCTCCCTCTCTCTCTCTCTCTCTGTCTTTTCTCCCTCTCTCTCTCTCTCTCTGTCTTTTCTCCCTCTCTCTCTCTCTGTCTTTTCTCCCTCTCTCTCTCTCTCTCTCTCTCTCTGTCTTTTCTCCCTCTCTCTCTCTCTCTCTGTCTTTTCTCCCTCTCTCTCTCTCTGTCTTTTCTCCCTCTCTCTCTCTCTGTCTTTTCTCCCTCTCTCTCTCTCTGTCTTTTCTCTCTCTCTCTCTCTCTCTCTCTCTCTCTCTCTCTCTCTCTCTGTCTTTTCTCTCTCTCTCTCTCTCTCTCTCTCTCTCTCTCTCTGTCTTTTCTCCTTCTCTCTCTCTGTCTTTTCTCCTTCTCTCTCTCTGTCTTTTCTCCTTCTCTCTCTCTGTCTTTTCTCCCTCTCTCTCTCTCTCTCTGTCTTTTCTCCCTCTCTCTCTCTCTCTCTGTCTTTTCTCCCTCTCTCTCTCTCTCTCTCTGTCTTTTCTCCCTTTCTCTCTCTGTCTTTTCTCTCTCTCTCTCTCTGTCTTTTCTCTCTCTCTCTCTGTCTTTTCTCCCTCTCTCTCTCTCTGTCTTTTCTCCCTCTCTCTCTCTCTGTCTTTTCTCCCTCTCTCTCTCTCTGTCTTTTCTCCCTCTCTCTCTCCTATCTTTTTCCCTCTTTCTCTCTTCCTCTTCTATCTTTTTCCCTCTTTCTCTCTTCCTCTTCTATCTTTTTCCCTCTCTCTCTCTTCCTCTTCTATCTTTTTCCCTCTCTCTTCCTCTTCTATCTTTTTCCCTCTCTCTCTCTTCCTCTTCTATCTTTTTCTCTCTCTATCTTCCTCTTCTATCTTTTTTTCTCTCTCTATCTTCCTCTTCTATCTTTTTTTCTCTCTCTATCTTCCTCTTCTATCTTTTTTTCTCTCTCTCTCTTCCTCTTCTATCTTTTTTTCTCGCTCTATCTTCCTCTTCTATCTTTTTTTTCTCTCTATCTTCCTCTTCTATTTTTTTTCTCTCTCTATCTTCCTCTTCTATCTTTTTTTTCTCTCTCTCTTCCTCTTCTATCTTTGTTTCTCTCTCTATCTTCCTCTTCTATCTTTTTTCTCTCTATCTTCCTCTTCTATCTTTTTTCTCTCTATCTTCCTCTTCTATCTTTTTTTTTCTCTCTATCTTCCTCTTCTATCTTTTTTTTTCTCTCTATCTTCTTCTTCTATCTTTGTTTCTCTCTCTATCTTCCTCTTCTATCTTTTTTTTTCTCTCTATCTTCCTCTTCTATCTTTTTTTCTCTCTCTATCTTCCTCTTCTATCTTTTTTTCTCTCTCTATCTTCCTCTTCTGCCTTTGTTTCTCTCTCTATCTTCCTCTTCTGCCTTTGTTTCTCTCTCTATCTTCCTCTTCTATCTTTTTTTTTCTCTCTCTATCTTCCTCTTCTATCTTTTTTTTCTCTCTCTATCTTCCTCTTCTATCTTTGTTTCTCTCTCTATCTTCCTCTTCTATCTTTGTTTCTCTCTCTATCTTCCTCTTCTATCTTTGTTTCTCTCTCTATCTTCCTCTTCTATCTTTTTTTCTCTCTCTATCTTCCTCTTCTGCCTTTGTTTCTCTCTCTATCTTCCTCTTCTATCTTTTTTTTTCTCTCTCTATCTTCCTCTTCTATCTTTTTTTTCTCTCTCTATCTCCCTCTTCTATCTTTGTTTCTCTCTCTATCTTCCTCTTCTATCTTTGTTTCTCTCTCTATCTTCCTCTTCTATCTTTGTTTCTCTCTCTATCTTCCTCTTCTATCTTTGTTTCTCTCTCTATCTTCCTCTTCTATCTTTGTTTCTCTCTCTATCTTCCTCTTCTATCTTTGTTTCTCTCTCTATCTTCCTCTTCTATCTTTGTTTCTCTCTCTATCTTCCTCTTCTATCTTTGTTTCTCTCTCTATCTTCCTCTTCTATCTTTTTTCTCTCTCTATCTTCCTCTTCTATCTTTTTTCTCTCTCTATCTTCCTCTTCTATCTTTTTTCTCTCTCTATCTTCCTCTTCTATCTTTTTTCTCTCTCTATCTTCCTCTTCTATCTTTTTTTCTCTCTCTATCTTCTATCTTTTTTTCTCTCTCTATCTTCTTCTATCTTTTTTCTCTCTCTATCTTCTTCTATCTTTTTTCTCTCTCTGTCTTCCTCTTCTATCTCTTTCTCCCTCTATCTCTATCTCTTTCTATCTCTACCTCTCTCTCTATCTCTATCTCTTTCTCTCTCTATCTCTATCTTTATCTCTCTCTCTATCTTTATCTCTCTCTATCTTTATCTCTCTCTCTATCTCTATCTTTATCTCTCTCTCTATCTTTATCTCTCTCTCTATCTCTATCTCTTTCTCTCTCTATCTCTCTCTCTATCTCTATCTCTCTCTATCTCTCTCTCTATCTCTATCTCTATCTCTATCTCTTCTATCTCTGTGTCCGTCTCTTTTTTTCTCCCTGCTTATTAATAACTTATAATAAATCCAGTGATTATAGGTCTTACAAAATATTATTGGATGTAATATTTTATATAAGACTATCCCAGCTAAATAAAATTGCTCAATATACTAGACAGCAAATAAATCATAATTTAGGAATTTCAAATTTGTGATTTGAAAAAGTTAAATTTCAAATATAGAAATTTTATTGCATGCAAGACAAAGAATACAGTATAGTAAAATATATTTCCTTGATACATGAGTTTTCAATGTTTATACATCTCCTCGGAGGAAAATATTAACAAATATTATAAAAGGTTTGCATCTTATTTGCTATAGGTAATAAACATAGAAAATTAAATTAAATGTTTTTAAAAACCTTTAATTTAATTTTCTATGTTTATTCCTATTAGGTCATTGTTTGATCTCGGAGATACAGAAGCACTGTTTTAGTAAGTTTGTGTTCAGATACATGTCCAAACAATTGCATAAATTAGCTGCAAGGAACTATACAGCATTTTGGTTGTTACATGTTGTAGACGACGTATAACATGTTGGTGTATGATCCATTAAGTTTGATTGAGCAACATTGAGATTAAAAAAAGAAATAAAGTTTTTATATAACGATTTTTATGTTTAGTCAAATTTCATCAAATAATACTTTTTATATATATATATATATATATATATATATATATATATATATATATATATAAAGTGAAGAACTGCTTGAAATGATTTTTTTTTTTTTTTTTTTTTTTTTCACTTCTTGTTTTTTTTTCTGCAGGAAATATTAGCCAGAACAGGTTATACGTTAGATGTTACAACAGGACAAAGAAAATATGGTGGCCCTCCTCCTGATTTTACCGGTACACCTCCAGGATCCGGGCATGAGGTAAAAAAAAAAAATAAATCCTTTTTTTTTTTTTTTTTTTTTTTTTTATGCATTAAAAAATATTAAAGAAATCTGAAAAATTTAAGATTTAAGATTTTTCTTTTGTTAATTTATAAAAGAAAATTCTTTAATAAATGATTTTTTTTTTAATTATGTGAAATGTGATAAAATCGTATGCTGATGCCAAATTTTTAAACTGAACTGCGATGGGTAGCAAGCGTGAGACAGTCTTGTGTTGCCCATCTTGGAATCTGTGACAATTGCTACACATGAAATACTAAATTTATTTATTCAAGTAAATCATCTATACTGCTGTTATGTTTCTGAATTTTTTAGATGAGGAATAATTTATTTGTATTATTAAGATTCTTTGAACTACTGTTTTCATCTTGAGTACACATCTCAGCATCACTCAGTCATAAAATATACTCAAATATGATATTTTAATTCATGCAAATTTTGTATTCATTATTATTACAGAACCAATTCTCTATTGCATTGTACTCTATAACAATTACATAACTATTACATTATATTACATTACATTATATTAATTCTCTATTACATTACATTATATTACATTAATTCTCTATTACATTGTACTCTATAACAATTACATAACTATTACATTATATTACATTACATATAATATATATTATATTAATATTAATATATATTATATACAATTACATAACTATTACATTATATTACATTACATTATATTACATTAATTCTCTATTACATTACATTATATTACATTAATTCTCTATTACATTGTACTCTATAACAATTACATAACTATTACATTATATTACATTACATATAATATATATTATATTAATATTAATATATATTATATACAATTACATAACTATTACATTATATTACATTACATTATATTACATTAATTCTCTATTACATTACATTATATTACATTAATTCTCTATTACATTGTACTCTATAACAATTACATAACTATTACATTATATTACATTACATATAATATATATTATATACAATTACATAACTATTACATTATATTACATTACATTATATTACATTAATTCTCTATTACATTACATTATATTACATTAATTCTCTATTACATTGTACTCTATAACAATTACATAACTATTACATTATATTACATTACATATAATATATATTATATTAATATTAATATATATTATATACAATTACATAACTATTACATTATATTACATTACATTATATTACATTAATTCTCTATTACATTACATTATATTACATTAATTCTCTATTACATTGTACTCTATAATAATTACATAACTATTACATTATATTACATTACATATAATATATATTATATTAATATTAATATATATTATATACAATTACATAACTATTACATTATATTACATTACATTACATTATATTACATTAATTCTCTATTACATTACATTATATTACATTAATTCTCTATTACATTGTACTCTATAACAATTACATAACTATTACATTACATATAATATATATTATATTAATATTAATATATATTATATACAATTACATAACTATTACATTACATTATATTACATTAATTCTCTATTACATTGTACTCTATAATTATTCTTTGAACTACTTTTCTTTCTATAATTATTCTTTGAACTACTGTTTTCATCTTGAGTACACATCTCAGCATCACCCAGTCATAAAATATACTCAAATATGATATTTTAATTCATGCAAATTTTGTATTCATTATTATTACAGAACCAATTCTCTATTACATTGTACTCAATATATAGTAGTGATTTCAAAAGTAAAAAAAAAAAACTAGTGTGCCATCAGTTAGAACTAAAACATTTAGCGCTCCAGCGTGATTCATTACTACAGATGGGTATCAAAACTTTAAACAATAACCAACTCTAACATATAAATATATATTTGCGCACACGTAGAGGAGCACTTTGTCGATTTATGCCTTCCAAGTTCCAATTTTTCGATTTTGACCATTTAACAGCTGTTTTTATCTGCTAAAAACCAAATTTAATTTGTTCCACAGATCCAAATCCCCTATATATTAAGTTTCAAGTCTGCAGACCAAAAATTGACAGAATAGTTTGGTAGATACTGTTCCACACACACACACACGCACACAGAGGCAAAGTCACTTTTATAATTTTTGATAATACATTTTGGTTTGATAATTTGAACTACTATTCTCATCTTGAGTGTTATTTTAATGTTTTAGTCTATATAACTTCTGACCTTAAGGTATATTTTGTTGAACTCAAGAATTTTTCTGTTTTATTCAGGAATCTGCAGAGAATTTTGATTGGAACCTCTTATTTAATCCATAGGGGTAGCATGCTCTTGTCCCATCAGCCATGACCAGGCAGAAGTTTTAAAGTAATTTGCAATTAGTGTTTTTGAGATGAGGATTGATAGTTTGTGTTATCTGGATTGTTTGGAATACTGGTTTCATTTTGGTTGTTATTCTCACAGCATTTCGGCCTTCTTTTAGATGTGTATCTTTACAATGGCTGTTATTAATGGCTGTTGTAATAGTAACACCCCTTATCTTCAAGTGGCCTTCGGGCCTTAATTAGTGGTGACCTCCATTTTCACCATTCACGAATAATAGCCATTGTGAAGATACACCTGAAGAAGGTTGAAACGTTGTGAGAATAACAACTAAAATGAGACCAGTATTCCGAAGAATCCTGATAATACTAACCTGCAATTGTATTCATGCAATGAACCGTGGCACAACAGGTAAAGTACTAAGTTAAATTCACTTAATAAAATTTGTTTATAGCTTGAAGGTTCTATCCTCAGTGTAGGTGTTACACTCAAAAATACAATTGCAAATTACTCATGATTTCTACCCGATCATGGCTGATGGAATGAGAGCATGCTACACGCATGGATTGAATAAAGTGTTCCATTACAAATTCTGTGCAGATTCCCGAGTTCGATAAAATACATCTAAAGACGGTCGGAGGTTAATCAGCCAAAACATAAGAATAACACTCAAGAAGAGCAGTGAAAATAATCCAAATAATACCGACTTTTAGTGTATTATCAAATTATTTTACTAACAAAAATATTCTGTAATAATTTTAACAACTTTAATAATTTTAACAACTTTAATTAGTCGTGTGCAGCTCTCATAACAGCTCAAATTGACCCACGTGGTCCTCAGTGGATCCTAAGTTTGACATGTCTGGTGTATAAGAATTAGCACATCACTCGAGTAACAATAAAACGTTTACTTGTTTTTGTTTTTTAATTTGTCTCTTTAGTATTGAAAAAAAAAAAAAGCAATAAGCTTTTGTTAGTCAATCCAAATTTTAGTTATTTTTTTTTTTAATTTATCTTATTTCACTGGGTGTTAAGTTAAAAAAAAAAAATATCCTTCCAAGTTTATGTTTACGAAACACAGTTTTTTAATCATAAAATTTTCCATGATTCATATCTGTATGATTTCTGTATTTGTTGTGGTCCGATGTTGCGATTATTGTATGTGTTCAAACTGTTGATCCATCGATCATTCTACGCCCACACTGGTGGTCACATAACTTGATTGACAACTCAAAAAAAAAAAAACTTACCATGAACAATAGCAAATGTTTGTTGAAACACGGATGTATGATAATAAAAATGAAAGGTCATGTCTCTTTTATCGGCAAGACAAGATAAGTTTGCCTGGTGTTAAATCTTTCTCTTTGCAGATAGAGGGGGTGTCTTATATGTTACTAGTTAAGGCTACAAACCACTCAAGGATGAAAGGTGATGAAATAGATTGTCAGTTGAATAATGAAAAATATTGTGAGGATTTAAAATGATGAATGGAATGAAAATTTGATCGGTTACGAGTATGGTTTATGATGAATATTCATTGACATTAGATTTGAAGATGGCTCCGTAGCCTGGAGGGAAACAATCCCATGGTAATGTGTTCACAGATGGAAGTTCTTGAAAATCTTATTCCATTTAAATTCTGTTTGATATAAAGCACGCAGAGGAAGAAAAGAAAGTTTGGGTTTGTATTACTGTACACATAGATTCGAAAAAGTTGTAAAAAACAAATATATAACAAATAAATGTTATCAAAGGCAAGATAAGTTACTTTTCTACCAAAATGGATATATTTTTCGTGTTTTTATTCAATGTAACATGTTTATTCAGCTCGAAAAACATAGTGTTTACCGATGTATTGGAAAATTCAAGATGGCGCCTGACTCTCTCATTAATACAGTAAGTTTGGGAACAGGTGTTTATAAATAAAAAAACTAGACAAAATATTGTTAAAAAGTCGCTCAATATATGTTACCATGACATAGGTTGACCTATATTCGGCGGGTTTTTACAGTATTTTGTCTAGTTTTTTTATTTATAACACCTTTTCCCAAATTTACCGTGTTAAAGAGAGTCAGGCGCCATCTTGAATGTTCCAATACTTCGGTAAACACTGTTTTTCGAGCAGTAATACAAACCCGAAAGTTTTTTCCTATTGAACACCGTCCATGGAAATAATGGTAGATTAGAGAACGACTAGCAATATCTCTGCTATAAAGGGGGGGGGGGGCTGTAGGAAGAAGAGATCACTTATACTAGATTGCAAAGTTGATTTGTCTCTTAGGAGTATTTGAATTTGCAAACACTTTTTTTTTCTTTTTCTTTTTTTTTTTCTTTTTTTTTTTTTTGCTTTATATTATTAAGGTCAATGCAAAAAATTTAGCCGGTTAAGTTTCCTCTTGAAAATGAAAAACTGTTTTTGAACATTTTTATTCATAACGATAACAACCTTTGCTCTCCAGAACTTTATTTCATCTGTCAACGAGCTTATAAATGCTTTGCTTGTAAAATTCTTTAGGTTTTGATGCAAAATCTGAATAACTTGTGTTCAATCGTCTCTCGTGATGTTAAGCTAAGGCCATCTAAATCGTTTTGTGATTCTCAATATAAATAATAATCAGAGAAAGCTAGGTCAGGACAGGAGAATATGGAGGATGGGGCAAGATTTCCCAACCAAATTCTCCTAGGAGTTCTTTGGTCAATAGTGTTGTGTGAAAACAAGCATTATCATGATGGAAGATGATTCTTTTTCTGTTGACTGGAGAATGATGTTTTGGGGTAAATGTGGGTGAGAATAGTGCAGAAAAATATAAGTAATGCTTTAATAATCTGAAAGAAAAAGTAATCAGGTAATATGTTAAGTAATAACAATATGCATCAAAAAAATTAGTCGTTTAAAATGACCCTTCTACAAACCGACAAAAACTTTTACATGCGATATTCAATGGAATTATTGTGTTCCTTTGCTTATTTTTTCAGGTTTTTTGTGGTAAAATTCCCAAGGACATATTTGAAGATGAATTGATCCCTTTGTTCGAAAAGTGCGGTAAAATTTGGGATTTGCGGTTGATGGTTGACTCTGTTTCTGGCTTCAGCCGAGGGTACTGTTTTGTTACATATTGCGAGAGAGAGGGAGCTCATGAGGCCAAGAAACAGGTTCTTATGCTTTTTTTTTTTTCACCTTTTTGTTTTTAAAACAATGAAAATTAAATACAAAAAAATATAAGCTATAAAAGAAATTTAACATTTATATAGAACTAGCATGGATACCTGAAATTGCCCGGGTATGAAGTTTAGTTTGGACACAGCTGCTATACTAAAGATAATGAGCACTTTCATCGATACCCTCACAACAATTTCAAAAGTAAAAGAAAAAAGAAGTACGTGAGAACCTCCCCCACCAGATATTTTGGCAGAAGGGATATGAAGAGAAGCTATTCTCTGGATATTGAGCACTTTTTGTTGCCAGTGTGCTGGACACCCCCCCCCCCCCCCCCAAAAAAAAAAATTTTTTTTTTTAAGTGCCATCTAATTTCTTATGACATTATCATGTGAACTGCGTGCTTGCACTTGAGACTTAAAAAGTGTCTATTTAACATTCCAACTGACTACTGTTCATGAGCTTTTTTATATCTTAAATCATATTTATCATTTTATATATGATAATATTTTTATTTATTTTTTTTTTTTATTTGCTTGACAAGAACCCAGTCACAGCAAAAGCTTGTATCATATCTTTAAGGTAAATAAATGTTTATTTTAAAGAGAAAAAAACAAATATCACTTTTGTCTTAATTACATTTTAAATTTTAATATTCTAATTCAGAATGATATTTAAAAAAAAAAAAAAAAAAAAAAAAAAGTGCCATCTTATTCAGATATAAAAATTGAAACAAAGGCACATTCCATAATATTATATTAGAAATGGTGGGGGGGGCTGGGCTTGTAAACCTTTTTACTAGAAAGCTGATTTTATCACAAATGTTACAAATTTGTCCTTTTCAAAATGACTAAACTTTCTTTCATTTCTCAGCTTGACAACTATGAGATCCGAAAAGGAAAGCGGTTAAAGGTGAACATTTCAATTGCCAACGTTAGGCTTTACGTTGGCAGCATTCCAAAGAGTAAATCGAAAGAGGATATCAGAGACGAGTTCTCCAAACTGACAGGTAAAGATACTTTCATCTTTCAACATCTCTTTAACAACACAACATATTAGGACATTTTTTTCTTCTAGACTTTTTTTTTCACACACACACACACACGCATATATATCAGTTTATATGATTTTTTTATGTATATTTTCTTTCCATCCCAAGAGATATTTAGATTTTTTTTGTTTATTTATAATTAAAATGTGAAATTTAAGAAATCTACAACAATGTGAACTTATTTCTTTAAAGATAAGTATTTATTTTTCAAATAAATCTTTAAATTAATTATTTTCATTATATTTTATCTTCAACTGTATTAATTTTTAGCACTTCAGGGCAATATTTATTATTTTGGTATTTATTGCAAAGAAGATGCTATGCTGAAATAATAACTGTGACAAAAGAATATTATCATTATTTTGACTCTCGAGGACATATCCATATGATGGACTTAGTCATTTCTTTTTTTTGCATGGTGCAGAACTCAAATTTACATATGTTAAGGCCTAAAACTGCACCGTTTTGTTCATTTTCACCAGGATTTGACATTCTCTGGTAGCTTTTTGGGGCTAAATGGGGGGGGGGGCTGAACTTAGTCATATTTTTTTTTTTTTTTTATTCCTCGTTCACTGTGCACTCACGAGGGACCATGCATGCTTCACTTGTTTTATTTCAAAACTAGGGTTTTTAGCTCCTTTAAAACTAAAAAAAAAGTTTGGTATTTGTACAGTTTAATCAAGACATTAAAAAATAAAAATATCAAAAAAAAAAAAGTTTAAATTGTACGTATCTGTTATGGAATGAAGTTCCCCAGAAAAAAAATTTCACTTAATTTCATCAAGTAGTTTTTATTTTACATCGGAAAAAAAAACAATTTATGATACTGAGGAAAAGGTCTGATTTTTAGAAAGAAAAACTTGTTATTAAAGATGGGGAGGGAGTGTCGGCGCTTTACATGGAGTTATCTCCCCGTGGCGTTTATAAACTCCAAACAAAAATTTAAACAAACACCAAGATGTCTGCCTCCAACGCGCTCTCATAAAAATGTGTTTTTCTGCTGTAAAAAAAAAAAAAAAATACTCGAAATTTATTTTTCAGAGATCTTCATGTCAAAACTGATACGTACAATCTAACCTTTTTCGATATTTTCATTTTTTAATGTCTTTAATAAACTGTACAAGTATCAAAAGTTCAATCCCACTGACTTAGAATGGGTATTTTATACCAAATTGATGGTTGAATATGATTGAATTTGTTCTCATTTTTGCATTATATACTATTTCCTATTAATTCTATACTGTACATCGAACAGAAATTATAACACTTACTTCATTGCACGTTATAACAAAGGTCCATACAAAATTTCAGTCAGATTGGCCGGTAGTTTCCAATAAAAAGTGGAACAGGCAGGCAAGCTAAGAGAAATATAATATAGATATTTTTTATTTTAATTCCTATATGCATGTGAAGACAATTTAATATTTTTGTACTACAAAAAACAAAAAAAAACAACAAAAAAAAAAGTTTTCTAATTGATAAATATATATTGTCATGTGTTTTCTTTGTTTCTCTTCACTTTTGCAGAAGGGTTACTCGATGTAATTGTATATGGCTCAGCTGATAACCCGAAATGGAAGAACCGAGGTTTTGCTTTCCTGGAATATGATTCACATAAGAGTGCATCTGCCGCTAAAAGAAGGTTCACCTCAAGAAGTTTAAAAGCATGGGGCGGTGAATTTGTGGTAGATTGGGCAGATCCTTTAGAAGAACCAGATTCATCAACGATGTCCAAGGTAAAATAACAAACAAAAAAACATCTATATATATGTGTGTGTTTGTATGGCTCCCAAAAACTTTTTTCAGCGGCATCGGACTGGATCCAAACCGGTGCCATCTGAAAGAGCAATGTCTCAATCAAATAATATGTGAGAATTAGAAAAAAATGGTCAATTATTTTCTATAGAAATAGACATTTACAACAAGGGAGGGGAACAAAAAATCATTCCTTCATAATGATTTAGACAAGTACACATGTGCAAATGATGTTCTTTCTTGAAGTGGTTTGAATAGAAAAAAAAACATGTTACTTGGCTGACTTCATCGTGGAGCAGTGGTTATCGAGACCACATAAACTTCAGGTTTCACGTTCACGTCCATGTAACCAATTTTTTTTTTTTTTCTCCAATTTTTTTTTTTTTTAACAATTAAACAGGGTTATTTATGTGAATTTTTTTTTTTGCTTGTTTTATCTCTTTTTTTCCCATCGAGTAACCATGCTCTTTTTTTTACGCCTGGCTTTTGCTCAGTGTCCTTACTACACCACCTCTCCACACCTGGGTAACACCGGGTACCCCTACTAATCTATAAATATAAAAGCGAAAATGTGTGTATGTATGTATGTTTATAAAAGGCTCTTTTCGCTGGACTTCTCGGTCGGCTCATTCCTTAAAACTTTTTATATCACGTCTAAATGATAATATCTATGACTTACAAATGGGGGTCGCGTGTGTATTTAATTTGCCCGACTTTCACTCGCTATTTTTTTCCAGATTTTTAGATCGTCGCGTATATCTTTCACTTTTCAGTATAAAAATGCGAAACTGGATTCAAATCGGCAGTTTCCGGTGGTCTCCGGGAAGCGATGTAAACATTTGGTCAATGTCGGCTTTTTAGCGTCATATCAAACAATTGCTTTCATCTGGACACTTCCGTAATAAATCGTATCCCAAACATCGACCTAAGTTTAAGTAAATATAAAAAAAAACATACTCATCCAATAACTTATCATGATGATCTCGATAAAATCAAAGAAAAGTATCCAGACCACACACACATCTATACAGATGGGTCCAAACAAAATAACGCAACAGCCAGTGCAGCAATAAATCAATCAAAAAACAATCAAACCTCCCAAAAATAACCTCAATCTTCAGTTCGAATCCTAGCTCTCAAACTCGCCTCCAATAACAAAAACAAATTTATAATCCTTTCAGACTCCCAATCTACTCTAAAAGTGATTAAAAATAAAAAGATGGACAACCCCCTTATATGCAAAATTACTCCAAAAATTAACTGAACTAAACAGTAAAAAAGAAATCATTTTCTGCTGAATACCGAGCCATTCCGGTATTAAAGGTAATGAATTAGCAGATTCTGCAGCAAAAACGCCTTAAATCTCCCAATTGGTGCAAATTTTAAAATTCCATACATAGATCTAAAAAGATGTATCAACGCATATACAACAGATAAATGGCAAACCTACTGGAATGAACACCCTAACAATAGACTTCAAAAAATCATGCCAAAAATCAAAAAACAAGAACAAAATACGAAACTAAACAGAAAAGAAGAAGTCAAACTAACAAGAATAAAAATAGGCCATACTCACTTAACCCACTCATATCTCCTAAAAAAAGAAAGCCAACCCATCTGTATACCTTGTCAAACACCACTCACAATCAAACACATATTAATTGAATGTACTGATTTTGTAACCGTAAAAAATCGATTCTACAAAAAAAACAATATTAAAGAGTTATTTGATAAAAACAATCCCCACATCATACTCTCATATCTTAAAAAAATTGGCCTTTATAAAAAAAATTTAAAAGAACCCTTTATACAACGGTCCTGAATATGACCGACAACTATATCCGATGGTGAGGCCCCACCTTGCGGGCCTTGGGGAGTGTGGAGCCACCCTTTAATTGCCATTTCTCCCAGGTCCACTCTGACCCGGAGTGGTAGTACCTGTTAGGGTCCCAACTATGGGTTAAATAGAATTTGACTTAAAAAAAATATATACTCCATTAAAAATCGTTCCTCAAAATAACTAGATTCGGCATTAAATAACCTAAAAAAGTTGATATGCCGTAAAACAAAAACAACCAACCAACCTAATAAACGGGGAGCTGGTTTCCCCCCAAGTTGGGTAAAAACAAACAAACAGAGTTATTGACCTCATTAAAAACTGTCCCGCAGACAATGTTAACTGCTGACTAGCTATTGTTTACGTCATCATAAGGCTCGCTGAAAATGTTAACTCCATGATTTCCACTTGACCTCATTAAGTCATTAGGTGTGGGCACCTGTCAATTCTCTTCCTACTTAAATAAATTCAAACGTCTTTCAGTAAGTCTTTCTTGCTGGCCGAGTGGTTAACGTGTCATGTTTTTTTTTTTACATTTTATTTTCCAACTTCACCTCGGGGCTTCGGGTTCGATCCTACATACCTACCGCATCAGACCAGGTTGAGACTGGTACCATCTGAAAGAGCGATGTCTGCTCGACTAATATGTGAGAATTAAAATAAACGCTCAACTATCTCATATAGAAGTAAACGTTTATAACAAGGGAGGGTCGGAAAAAATCGTTCCTTTTAAAACAACTTTGACAAGTACGCATGCACGTCAGGCACTTCTTCAATTGGTTTAAATAAATAAAAAAAAATGTTATTTCACTGGTAGCGTTTTTTTTGTTTTGTTTTTTTTTAAGTTTTAACATTTAAACAGGGTTAAAAGCTTTTTATTTGCCAAAACATTTTCCTTATTTCGAGGCTTACATAATGTGATTTTTTAAAAAAATAAAAACTGAATTATTTTCAAATTCACTTTAACTCGTATTCATGTTTCAGCATTTTCCGTAAACCGTCCAGGTGATGCATATTTGAAAAATCATTTAAATTTAGCAATTAATTTATTTTTAACTAAGAAAATGTTATGAGTAAGAAAAGGGCATTTTGCATCGCCATCTTGGAGAAACAAAGATAACTCTACAATAATTCAAACTTGCTAAATTAGTGTTATAATGCCTACGATTTTGCATCAATCATTTAAAAATGATTTTCTTCATAAAACTAAAACTACTTGATCAATTTACGTGATAAAGGTATGTAATAAGGCTGCTTGCAATGTGAAAATTAATTTTTTCTAAAAGATGAAACATGAAAGGGATGAACAAAACCAAATAAGATTATATGCAATATTTTTCTTCAAAAGCTTATTTATTTTTCAGTAAATATTTCGCATACTCTTAATAGTGTCCGAGATGGAAATTGATATTTTGGGAGAAACCCTCAACTTCTCAAGAACAAATGATTTGTTTTTTTTTATCTGGAAGAAAAAAAAAAACATCTCAAGATGTTTGCATACTAGGTTCACAGATAATATTAAATTCAGCAGAAAATTTTAATTAAGATATTTTATTTGTTTTGTCTTATTTATGCAGGGTTTTCTGTTGTTATTTTGTTTTCTTTTGCATTATCTTTTTTTTTAAATTAATATATTTATTATTTTTTATAATGAATGATGGTAAATGTGAAGAATAGGCGATTTGAAGTCTGCAGCAAACAATGTCAGATAAAAATTTTGCATGATACTTATTTTTTGCATAAAATAAAAAATAAAATGTTACAGTTTTACTGTTTTGAATTTATTTTTAGTATTTAAAAAATATATTACATTATGAAATATTTATTGATTTTTTTTTTTTTTTTTTTTTTTTTTTTTTTGCCTAACGCCGGTTGCTGTGGACTATGACTCGCCTGTTCTTTGGATTCTCTCTAGGGACTATAAATTCAGTTTACAAAGACTTTATCTTGTATAAAGATATATCTGCTTTTACTAATACTTAAGTTATATAAATCTAACAAGTTTTTCTTTTCTCTTTGATGTAAGCATTGTGTGATGTAAATTTGTACAGCGCAGATTTTTTTTTTTTATTGAATAAACATTGATTTATTTAAAATTCAAAATAACTCAGTTTCTACAATATACATTTTCTGACATGGAGTCAGTTTGTGTTGCTTGAAAATTAAAGCCTTTGTGATCTTAAACAGTGTTTGTTTTGTTTTTTTTTTTTTTGCACAAACTTACTCCATGCCTGATGCAGACGTTTATCATTAAAACGGAGTTGTTTTTAATTTTTAAATAAACTAATATTAGTTGGGGTTTTTTTTTGTTTTGTTTTTTTGTATTGGCTTCTGAACTTATAAATTCAAATTCGAACAACACTTATATCGAAGAGAAAAACAAATTTCTAATTCATTTCATGCGAGCTATGCGTGATCCTCCTGATTGGAACATTTGAAAAAAATAAATCACTTTTAATCCCACACAGACTTTGATTTCCTAATCACACCATGTCATGAGGAAAGAAAAAGGAAAAAAAACAGTGATTTCATGCCTGATGAAAATGTAAATGTATATCACTGAAACTGAGTTGATTTTAAATTTTTAAATAAATTAATATTTAAAAGAAAAAAAATTCATAGCAAGTAACAATTTTTAGCAACTTTTAATTTTATTATACAAGAATTTTGTGTTCTCATTTCTGCATTGTTTTTTTTTTTTTTTTGTTTTTTTTTTGTCACCCCCCCCCCCAAACTGTATCAAGCATAGGTTTAATAGATCTTTTCCTCCTTCTACCATGTGTTTTCTTTAGGTAAAAGTGTTGTATGTTCGCAACCTCACATCCGACGTTACAGAAGACCTTCTCAAAGAGAAGTTTGGTTCCTTTGGGAAACTTGAACGTGCCAAAAAAATAAAAGACTACGGATTTATACACTTTGAAGACAGAGATGACGCATTAAAAGCAATGGAATCTCTTAATAATCAAGTATGTATTTCTCTGGTGTACTCTTCATTTTAAAGTTTTAACTATTTGTCAATATGTATACATCTTTGTTCTAGCATAATGACTGATTTTTCTTTTTTTTTTTTTTTTCTTTTTTTTGATATATTTATATCAATCGATCTGTATATATATATTTTTAAAAAATATATATAGAAAGTAGGTGGTATGGCAATAGAAGTATCATTAGCTAAACCTCCGACGGAGAACAAAAAGAAAGAACAACGAAAAAGGGAACAAGAGCGTAGGGGACCTGTTGGCATGTATCCGGGGTGAGTTCCAATAATCCCTAGTTTATGGCATTTAATTTTATTTTTAATATTTCAAAATCTTTTATGTTTAATTATTATAATTTATAAGTTATTAAAATTGAGATTCTTGTCCAGAATTTCCTCTATATTCTAAAACAAAAATAACGAAAAATCTGTATAATGTACATACTCATGACAAAACAAAAATATCATATTCCAAAATTTATGTAAATTAATTCATTATTTTTATATTTAAATAAGAAAATCAAATTTTATGGGTATTGGAGGAATGACTGTCTGGCCCACCATTTTGTAAAAAAAAAAGAAAAAAAGAATCTCAAAAAAACAAGAGAAATAACTGAAAAATCGCTCAAAACTTGTAATGCATATGAATTCCCATTAATCATTTTAAAGATTTTCCTTTTAAATTTACAGGAATTTTTGAATGACATTTTCGTTTCATCACAAGCACGTAGATAGTACAGATTTTTTTTTTTTTTATGGGAGAATTCTGGACAAGAACCAAAGTTCTTTTTTCTTTTTTTTTTTTTTTTAAGCAAAAAATAATTTAATCTGTTTTTTAAATAAAAATTATAACGCGATCTTTGAATTTTTTAAAATACAATTTAAAGAAAAATCTTATACAAAATCTGAGAACAACTTTAATCTTTTTTTACTTAAATTTTAATTTGTATTATTTGGATTTCATTGTACTATTATTCTCGGCTTGAATGTTATTTTCACAATGTTTCAGTTGATGTAACCCCCGACCTTCTTCAGATCAAACTTTGTCATGAAAATAACAAGATTCCAAATGATACGAATAATCAATCCCTCATCTCAAAAACTTAGAAATGTAAATGCCAATTTTCAACAAGAAAAAATGCCTTCTGTCAGGTTTGAAATATTTAACTTACATATTTCCAAAATTGTATTTTCTAGTTATGATGACTACTGGGGTATGCCACCAGGCCGTATGCCGCCTCCGCCACCCCCAGGTCCTGGGCGTGGCATGAGACGTCCTCCTCCCCCACCACCACCTCCTGGTCGAGGTGGTTATGGTAAGTTTTTGGTTATGGAACGAAAAATTACTGGTTATTTTGAACATATTCCAATTAGTCTTTTGTCTAAGTGGTTTTGGAAACTTTGCATGATATAAAATGATCTTTAATTAAATTTAAACCTTATCAATTGTTTTCTGTAGCTACAAGTAACAAGAAAATGTCGCCTTACCTCATTAAAATAAGCACCGTCTGTTGGCAGATGCAAAATTGGGAATACACAAATAAATTTTTTTTTTTTTTTTTTTTTTTTTAAGATTAAGCGCTATGCAAAAATGTAGTCTTGCAAATATAAAGTTTGCCGTACTTCTGCAAATTAGTGGGATTTCGAACATAGAAATATCATGTACTTACATGTCATGTGGAAATTTGTATGAATTCCTAAAAATTTGAAAAATGATTCAGTGTAAAAATAATTACAAATGAAAATAGAATTTGAGTTTTATTGTATGTTTTTATGTAGAAGTGTGTGACCAATTTTGTATGACGAACCGATTTATCTCCCTTGCTTTCAATTAAAATCCATGGTTTTTCTTTGTTATTGTAACAAACTTTGGAAATTGAAATAATGAATTTTGAGTGAAACTAATGGTAACTATTGTCATGAAAATATTCAAAAATTACAAAAAAAAAAAACAATAAGATAGAAAATTAATTAATGATGAAAACGGTTTTCAAAGGAAATTAGTCAAAATTAAGTTTTGCTAAATTAGCCAAATATTTTCAGTTTTGAAAAAATATTTACCTCCCTTTTGTGACAATTCAGACTCTCCAGTCTTTTTTTTTTTTTTTTTTCAAAACTCAATTTTCACTAATTGTCTTCGAAAACTGTTTTCATTAATAATTAATTTTCTACGTTATCGTTTCTCATAATTTTTGGATATGCTCATTACTGTGACATGACAATTTAGTAGATACTATTGGTTTCACTTGAAATTCAATTTTTTTAATTTTGCTACAATAACGACGAAGAACCAAATCCACTATTTCAAAATACAAAATGTCAAGCATGTAATGTGTATCATTTTTGTTGAAAATACATTTAATAGATTTTCTACTGAATCATTTTATTGGGGGGGGGGGGTAACACTAATTTTGACATGACATGTATGTACGTAATATTGTTTTTACTTGAAATGCATTGATTTCAAATCCACTATTCTGAAGAAGCACAAGTTTGCCGTTATTAGCAACCACAGCTTTGATAGTTGGGCGTTAGCACATAACATTTGGGTTTTGGATATAAACTCTGCGATATCAATCGGGCCACCTCATCTTAGAGGTGAGAAAATATTGGTTTTGAACACTGATGGGTCTTCTATTATATAAAGGACATATGTTTGTGTTTGTATGTCTAAAAACTTTTGTCATCCGCATCTGACCGGCACAAAATTGGTACCATATTAAAGGGCAATGCCCCGGATGCTTAATACGTGAAAATTAGAAAAAAAAGATTTGTTCTGTAGGCGTCAACTGGACCACTTTTTTTTGGGGGGGGGGCGTTTTTTCTGTTTCTTTTTGCAAGTCACGTATACGTATTAAACTAAAACTGTTTAAAACTCTTTTTTTTTTTCTCTCTCTCTTTTTTTTTTTTTTTTTTTTTTTTTTTATCGCACGGGCACTCTCTGCTATTTTGATTGAAAGAAAAGTTGTTGTTTTGATTTATTGGAGGGAGGGGGGTCCAGCGCATGGGCAACGCCAGGCACCCACCCGTCAGTCCTTTATAAGTGATAAAGAAATTTAAACTACATCCAACTGACTATCCAGGATTAAAGCTTTCAGAGTTTTGACACCATTTGGCTGATTATTTTATTAAGTGACGTTGAATCTGGTCAGTACTAGACAAGTGAACATTTGTGAATATCAAGTGCTCCCTCTGGTGCAGAAGTTCTAATAGCTCTCAACAGGTAATTGGTTACATGTAACAGCTTACAAATATAGACTGGAAAGATCTTTGTGGACTTGGCATTGAAGATTTATTTTGAGGTGGCTCAACCCTCCCCAAATGAATGCTTTTCCTGATTAGATAACGTAATCAAGCAGTAAAAAAAGAAATTGTAAATTTAGATACAATGATGATATTATTTGGATTTGAATTTCAAAACTTTTTTTTTTTTTTTTTTCTCAAATTTGTATTCTTCTGTTTATTCTCATCTTGAGTGTTATTTTCACAACCTTTCAACCAACCTTCTTAAGTAATAGAAAAATCAAAGTTGTCCTCGACGGTCGTACATCCAAACAATATGACATAAATGCGGGAGTACCTCAGGGGTCTATCCTTGGACCTCTATTATTTCTGATATTCATAAATGACCTCCCTGATAAAATTGTTTCGGAGTTGGGTATATTTGCCGATGACACCACTCTCTTTATCAGATATGAGGGGAAAACAAATGAACACATATCCAAGGAAATGGCAGAAACACTAGAAGATGACCTCCAATCCGTAGTGGAATGGGGACAAAAATGGATGGTCACATTCAATGCTGCTAAGACTAAGCTTGTTTCCTTCAATAACTACAAGAAACCTTCTCTGCCACCAATAGCAATGGCCAAGAACATATTGCCTGAAAGTACTTCTTTTAAACTCCTCGGCCTAACATTTACAGGGAATATGAACTGGAATAGATACATTGAGAGCATTGCCAAGGCTGCTGCAAGGAAGTTTGGCTCCCTCTACCGTGCTAGAAAACTACTTACGCCTGACAGTATCCTATACCTCTATAAGGCAACCATTCGCCCATGTATGGAGTACTGTTGTCACATCTGGGCTGGTGCATCTGCTTCTTGTCTCTCGCTCCTGGACAGGGTTCAAAAGAAAGTCGCCAACCTGATAGGTCCTGAACTGTCATCTAGGCTTCAGCCTCTGTCCCATCGACGAGATGTTGCATCCCTCTACCTGTTCTACAAATACTTTAATGGTGAATGCTCTGACGAACTGCAAACACTTGTACCTCCCCGACGTAACTACCCCCGACAAACCTGACAAGCTACTAAGTCTCATCCCTTTACAGTAGAGATCCCTATGTGAAAGAAAGCCTTTTACTCCAATAGTTTCTTCCCCAGAACTGCGGGTCTTTGGAAATCCCTTCCGGGATTCTGCTTTCCCAACTGCACTGATATGCAGAAGTTCAAGTGTAATGTTAACAAACATCTTTCTACTCATCTCCCTTCATAATGACCCCGCTAATTAAGTCCCTAATAGTAGCCCCCTGCTTCAAAGTGGCACTGTGCCTTGTTTGGGGTGAAAATTGAATTAAAATAATAAAAAAAATGTAACCTCTGGCCTTCAAGTGTATCTTGTTGCAATCAAGAATCTTCCTGTCAAATTCAAGAATCTGTACAGAATTTCAAAGGGAACACCTTATTAAATCCACAGGGGTAGCATGCTCTTGTTCTATCAGCCATGACTATGTAAAAGTCTTAAGTAATTAAGTAGTATTGTAAGGATAGGTATGAACATCCATAAAGAAAGCATACCCGACCCTGGTGCTCGGCACCGAGAGAGAGAACCCAATATCAACAACCAATCAGTTGTACGATCGTTTCTGTGAGGATACAAGTTTATTTGAATAAATTCTCATCTTCAGCATCGGGATTAGACATCAAATAGAACCCTTAAATATATGATCAACATCAAAGTGAAAATATCACATTATTATGCGGCAAATCAAGATTATAAGCTAAAAAGAGGTAAAATAATCTATTTAGAGAAAAAGCGATATCAGGCAAGTAGATATATAATAATAACAAAGGGTTAAAATAATTTTTATAGGCTGTTAACATTTCAAATATCAAGTAGATAACACGATGACAAATTGCCGAGTAGAAATTATCAATATATATATATATATATATATATATATATATATATATATACACGTAAAATAATATTTAATAATATAAATAAATACGTCCCATAAAAAATAAGGGCGGTCCATTTATACAGCTAGTTTTGAAAAAATGAATACGAAAAGCTTTCTATGTTATTAAAAGCAGCTTGTTAGTGGATAAAAAAACATCTTACTAAATTATAAATGGCAATCGTATTTTGAGTGTCGCCTGCACTGGGGGATTGAACTGTCAACATCCAGAAGAGTAACTTTATTTACAACTGAATTAGAACCAAGTTAGTTGCTGCTTTTTTTTTTTTTTTTTTTTTTTTTTTTTTGTTCATCAATTTTATAAAACCCTGGCTATTCCTTGCTTACAATAATTTTATAAACTTAGCACCATTTTAATGCAACTCTTACATGTCAGTTTTATATGCATTTTGGGTCAATAAATATTCAATATATTCAATGTTCTGAAAGTGCATGTATAACAGAATCTCATATAGCTGGCCACCCAACATTGCCCGGTCATAAAATATGCTGAAATATGGTATTTTAATTTATGCTGATTTTGTATTTATTATTATGGAGACAATTCTTTATCATATTCCAGTATATAGTCATGATTTTAAAAGTTGGAGAGAAAAAATTACTCGGATGCCATTCACTAGAATCGAAGCCAAAACATTTAGCTTTCCAGCATTATTCGCTACAAGCTAAGACGACTTGCATATCAAAGCTTTATAAATGAACTGACTTAAAAGTATATTTGCGCATGCATAGAGAAGCACTTTAAGTCAACTTATGCTTGCCAAGTTCCAATTTTTCAATTTTGGCCACTTAGCAGCTCTTTTTTTTTTTTTTTTTCTTTTTTTTTTTCCTTTACATACTAAAAACCAAATCAAATTTGTTCCACAGGTCCAAATCCCATATATATTGGCTTTCAAGTCTTTAGACTAAAAATTTACAGTTTGGTAGAGACTATTCCACACACACACACACAAGGCTATTTCCATTACGGCATAATCGCGTTGACACTCCGGTTCTCATCAGATCACCAAAGTTAAGCAAAGTTCAGCCTGGTTAGTACCAGATGGGTGACCATTTGGGAATTCTAGGCACTGTATGTGCTTTCTGCTTATCTCGGTATTTGTTTCCTTTGTCGTCCTGTACATACACTTCACTTGCCACTGGTATTTAATAATGTCTACTCAGGAGAGGTGTGGGTGGAGATTGTGCACCTTTTGCCACAATAATTTCACGCACAGACACCCCTTCATGGGTATCCATAGTCTGCCAAAGACTGAAGGAGTGTGCGTGTGTGTATGTGTGTATATACACACACACACACACACACACACACGTGATAGCATCAAGGAGAGTCTGGTGAGCTTTCATATTCCTGTTGACAGTTGGGAGTCCTTAGCGTATGATCGCAAGCAGTGGAGGACACTGATATACATGGGTGCAGAACACTTTGAAGCAGCCAAAATAGATCGAGCGAAGCTTTTTTTTTACAAAGGCATCATCACCATTATCAAGGCCCAGAGGCCACTCAAGGATAAGGGTTAAAGAGTGTACAGTAGAAATTGGTCAATATAGTAATCATTAGTAATGAAAATTTGGTAAATTTAATAACTTATATGGAACGGCTCATCAAGAACTTATTTACTTTAGACTTGAACACAACCATATTGTAGTCAGCCGGAAAGCAGGAAAACGGAAGACAATTCCACAGGCGTGCAGTTCTAAGAAAGAAGCTTTGTTCATGGAATCTACGTTTAGGTTTAGGCACAGATAAAGAGTGGGGGAAATTATTGATAGTGTTTACAGCTAGACGAGTGTTTCTTGTGAAAGTTTGACGAGGGGGGACCATAGATTGAAGCTCAGTTGAACACTTTCCATGAAAATAACGATACATCAGAGACAAACTCGCAACATCTCTTCTGTGAGATAGAGGTTGCAAGGAGGAGAAAAGGACATCTCCTACGAGGCTACGAAGTCTATTTTGAACTCTATCAAGGCAGGACAAGTCCTTTCTAGCAGCTCCTGCCCAGATGTGGCAACAGTATTCCATCCTTGGACGTACCTGGCTCTTATATAGGTAGAGAATAGCATCAGCAGTGAGATATCTACTGGATCGATAGAAAGATCCCACCATTTTTCCAGCGGCCTTGGCAACAGATTTGATATACGTGTTCCATTTAAGATCAGGAGTAATGGTCAAGCCCAGAAGCTTGTCAAAACTTGAGGCCTCCTGAAGACGAGAGCCATTCATTTCAATTGATGACAAATGTGAATTAGAATGTTGATGATGTAAAGAGAGAAGCTTGGTTTTAGATGCATTAAAAGTAACCAGCCACTCCTTTCCCCATTGTACTACGTGCTCAAGATCAGAGGAGAGAGAATTGGAGAGAACTTGGTCGTTTACTGTCTTAGATGTGGTACCATAAATGGTAGTGTCGTCTGCATAAATGTCTACAAATGATGTAAGGATATGATTTGGAAGATCATTAATGTAGATCAGGAAAAGAGTTGGGCCCAGGATGGATCCCTGAGGGACATCGGCATTAATACTGTGAGCTTCTGATTTTTGCCCCTCAACTACTACTCTTATGAACCTATCAGAAAGAAATGATTTAATAATTGAGAAGACTTTTCCAGCTATACCATAGCTAGCGATCTTATGAAGTAAACCTTTATGCCATACCCTATCAAAGGCTTTAGATATGTCAAGAGCAATTGCCCTAGAAAGATTGCCACGGTCGAGAGATTTGCTAATCCTATGCGATATAACTGTAAGGACATCTGCTGTAGATCTAGCAGAACGGAAACCATATTGAGTGTCACTAAGAAGGTTATTTTTGTTGAGATGTTTGATTACTTCTGTATTTAACACAGATTCTAGCAACTTACTCATGACGCACAGGAGACTTATTGGCCTGTACTGAGAGGGGGATGAGCGATCACCTGAATTCTTAAATACAGGGCATACTGATGAGATTTTCCAGGGAGATGGGAAACTATTCTCCTTAAGACAACGTTTAAACAGTTTTGTAAGTATGGGCGCTAATTCAGGTTGAAGTTTTTTTAGTACTATAATTGGAATACCATCAGGGCCAGTTGCTTTACTGGAATCAAGGTTTTTGATTAGCTTGGCAACATCACGTACAGATATACGTATATCACATAGCGTGTTTTCTGATACAGGAGGAAATATTGGAGGTTGGCGGTCTTGGTCGCAAAGGGTAGAATTAGCTGCAAAGTTCTTGACAAAGAGTTTGGCTTTGTCTGATGCTGACGAGATTACCTCAGGTCCATTGATAATAGTTGGGATGGAGCACACGCTTCTATTCAGGATTCTGTTTGCTATTTGCCAAAACTGGTGGGAACCAAGCCTCTGCTCAGCTACTTTGGACTTAACAGATTGAGCATACAACACTCTTGCGTTCCTTATTACTTTCTTACAATGGTTGCTGGCAGTCCTGAAAACGGCTTTAGTTTCCATACATCTATTACGTTTGAAGCAGTGGAAAAAGTGATTTCTGTGCGCAATGGCAGCAGCACATTCTGGAGAGAACCATGGCTGGCTGTTAGGTTTTTGCTGAAACTTTTTAGAGGGTATGAAATGGTCAATACCTACAATTAACCATTCAGTTAGGTCTAATACTATAGAGGACACATCCTTTTTAAACATGGAATGCAGAGGTAGATCAGATATAAATGTACGGAAGCTATCCCAGTCAGCCTTAGTGTATCGATATACTGTACGATGAAGAGGTACGTCTGGGGACTTATTACATTTCATTTTTATCTTAATTGATACAACAGAGTGGTCGGAAGATCCAAGAGGCGACAGAACAGAAACTGAACATAGTTCAGGGCAAGTTGTGAGAAAAAGGTCTAGTAGGCTCGCATACTGGCCGTCATTATCGGGCACACGGGTAGGTTCCTGAACAATCTGAGTGAGGTCATAGGCAATGGAGAAATCATGACAGAACCTCCCCTCATCATCGGTCTTGTTTGAGTGGGTCAACCATTCGACGTTGTGAACATTGAAGTCTCCACATACGTGAATGTTAGCTGAAGGATAAGTAGAAAGGACTTGGTCAATTTTCTCAGATATGCTTTGAAAGATAGTAACTCCGCTGTTGTGGGGGCGATAGAGAGTAAATATAAATGCAGTAGTGTGAGCTAAAGCAACCCGGAAGCACATATAGGGTAAGTTAGGATCTTCCCTGGAGATGTCCCTCCCACATGGAAAGCTATCTTTAATATAGGCACATATTCCATGCCCATGGCGATCTTGGGGGTCAGATTTAGAAGTTAAGTTAGAGTATCCTGAAATTGCAAACTCATCTAGGGAAATAGCCTGTCCAATGCCAGTTTCACTTAAAAATAAAAGGTCTCGTTTAGTCTCCTGTAATTGGGTTTCAACCTCTGGAAGGTTAGAACGAAGACCCCTGATGTTGGAGAAGGAGACATGGTAGTAGGGGTCTACGTTGGAAGTTGGAGAACCGGGTTTAATCGTGTATTTTTTCTTGAAACTTGTCATGATGAAATTTTGGAATTTGTGGACTAGGCTTAAGAGAGCATGTAGGAAATGTCAAACCTTGCCACCCAACCATGGAGATCTCTGGATCTGTAAGGTGTGTGATCGGGCTCTGTTCTCTAAGGCAGGTTTTGTTAATCACATGAAAGCCCACGATAATGCAGGTTCCGCTGCTGTTAGTTTCATACAAATCAGTGAACGTTTTCAGTGTCATGTCTGCTTGAGGGTGTGCAAGTCGCTGGCAGGGCTGAAAAGTCATATTCGGGCACATGGACTAAGGGAGTGGCTCTCGTCTGACAAGACGTTGCAATCATCATATAATAGTAATATTGAAACAGGCTAATTGCAATCATCTCTTTGGAGACAAAACAAATATTCCTTTGAAGCGTTTGCCATGACTATATTTTCATACTATTAGTAAGCTGTACTTCTATTTTGAACATTGTTGAAGTAAATACTAAAAAAGATATGCATTAGATATTATTTGACAGTATAAATATACAATATGAAATGGTAATCCAGTAGTAAATAAAACTGTATCTTTGAATGGGTGTACAAAAAGTCAAATGTTGATCAAACAAACCTGCGACTACAAGTATTAAACACTGATTATCGTAATGAAGAGCAACCTTCTGATGAAAAGCGATGAGAACTGGGCAGCAGGCGTGTATCTGTTGATTTAGAGAAATAGGTTTCCTTATATTAAACTCAAAATGTCAACTTCTAGTATATTTGTGTATTTCTCGCCTATATGTAACTTTTATAAATGCACATTACATTTTTTTTATTATTGTATTCCAATCAAATATTTATTAGAATTAGCAATAAAATATTGTTTCAAATATTAAAAATATGGTAAATATTACAAAAAGTTCAAAGCAAATATACAAACTTTTCTATTTTTTTTTGGTGCTTTTTTTTTTATTGGAAAAAAATTTATACATATAACTTGATCAATCGTTACTTGCTAATTCAGTATTTATATAATATATTATTAAATTTATGATTTAGTATATTTAATATACAAGGATTCATTAATATTCGTAGTATATAGTGATTGTTCCGTTTTCCTGCTTTCCATCTGGCGATTATATGGTTGTCTTCAAGTCCAATATAAACAAATTCTTGATGAGTAATCCTCTTAAGTAATTCAATCACTGTACAGGGCAATTCGTTTTGATTTTTTTTTTTTTTTTTTTTTTTTTTTTTTTTCCATATCAGTGTTTATGCAGAATAAGGACCATGCTATCAGAATTTTCCAAGCAGTTTACATAAAACACTGAAACGTGTCAAAACATTAAGCCATTTAAATCGCAGCATCCGGTGTTATTAAAGAGACATTTATTTGCTGCCATTGTTTTATTTTTTAAAAAATAAACTGAATAAAGAAAAAATATCGTAAAATCTTTATAAAAAAATTTTTGATGTGAATTGTTTGTTATTCAAAAAATAAGTACTCATAAAACTTACCTAAGAATGAATTTTTTTTTTAATTACATTTTAATTTTTTTAAAGTTTGGAAAAAATTGTCCATTATATTTTCTTTGTAACAACAAAAAGAATATTTTCATTTTTTTTTTTTTTTTTAAATTAATTTTTTATTTAATTATCTTAATAAAAGAAATAATATAATTCTCATTGAAAAATTGCACAAAAAAAATATTAAATTTTTGTTTGCCACCTTCCGGCATTTAACATAAATTGCCCAGATTCTTCATAAGTGCCTTCATGTCAGCTTTGCTACAAATGCATGTGTGATCCCCAACTTGTGTTCAAGCATTGTCTTTGCTTGATCATTTATGAGTGTACAATGAAAATAGTCAGATACGTTAAGGTTTTAAGCAAATCTTGTGCAACTGCCACCCTTACTCAAAAATTAAAGTGGCTTCCAAAGATGTAGACTTGCACTATATCAAATCAAGTCCATACGCACCCATGTGAATCATTTACCGTTGTACCTTAAAAACAGATTTCAAATGTTGTAGCTTTATGCGTTATTGCATTATAAAACCTATTTCTTAAATTATTTTCATGTTAAAACTTAATTTTAATGAGATTATAAATTTTTAGCTGCCCTAAATTATTCTAGCAAGGTTTTTTTGTTTCGATTTTTGTTTGTTTGTTTTTCCCCCATTTACTTCCTTTAAGCAGATCCCTATTACGATGAATATTATCCATATCCTGAAGAGTATGACTATTATGGAGCTTACGCACCTCCACCACCACCTGGTCCACCCAGAGGTCGAGGAAGAGGTGGCGCTTTACCACCCCCTGTAAGTATAATCATCACATTTTTTTATTATTAAATAAATAGACCATCAATAACCCATTGGGAAGTGTGTGTGTGTGTGTGTGTGTGTGTGTGTGTGTGTGTTAAATATTTTTTAAAACCATTTCTTTTGAAATTTTCAAATATTTATGAAATTATATACTGATGTCAAGATTGACCTTTCCCTCTGTTTTTCTCTCTTTACCCCATTCTTCTCTCTTCCTCCTTCTCTCTTTCCTCTCTCTCTTTCTCCTTCTCCTCCACTTTTCCCCTCTCTTCCTCCTCCTCTTTCCCCCCTCTCTTCCTCCTCCTCTTTTCCACCCTCTCTTCCTCCTCCTCTTTCCACCCTCTCTTCCTTTCGTCCCCTTTCCCCTCCTCCTCCTTCCCCCTCTCTTCCTACACTTACCCCCTCTGTTCCCTCTTCTCTTCTTCCCCCTCTTTTTTCCTCTTCCCTTCATCCTCTTTTTCCCTCCTCTTCCTCTTTTCCCTCCTCTTCCTCTTTTCCCTCCTCCTCTCATTTCCACCTCCTCTCATTTCCATTCCTCTCATCCCACTCTTTATACTGATATCATCCTACTATTTCTCCTCTTTCTCTCTTTTTAATTATTTACATCATTCCAATCCTCTCACCATTCATCCTGTATTTGTCACTCACCCTTCTCTTCACCATCTTTATAAATTTGTGTACAAATAAGTATGCATGGTGTGACAACATCAATTTTTAAATATGTCATATCAATTGTTTATCAGAAAACTTATGTCGTATGAGATATTAGGGTCTCTTTACAATATCAGCCTTTCCCTCTGTTTTTGTTCACACACACACACGCACGCTCTCTCTCTCTCTCTCACCATGTAAAATTGCATCTCATTATTTTCTACAAATAATAAACTTCAAACGTGCATTTTCACAACGCATTTTTTTTTTTTTTACTTTTATTTTAATTCATGAAATATTGTTACAGGTGTCGCATGTTCAAACTATGCTCACTATTCTAATAGTTGGATAATTTTTTAACCTTATGTTCGATGTTTTCTGTAATTAAATGTCAGATTTTTAAGAGTTTGATTACTCGAGTATTCCTTCCTAAACTTATTTCCACACTAATTATACATACCTAGCATGGCCTGGGC
The DNA here is from genome assembly GCF_053919585.1 of Euprymna scolopes. Taxonomy (NCBI): domain Eukaryota; kingdom Metazoa; phylum Mollusca; class Cephalopoda; order Sepiida; family Sepiolidae; genus Euprymna; species Euprymna scolopes. Next base: position 74,542,291 of record NC_136506.1, read on the forward strand.
ATTTTTTACTTTAAATTGTTTTTTTTTTTTTTTTTTTTTTTTTTTTTAATAGGATTTTACGAGTTAAATTTGATTATAATATACATTATTTTTAAAACTAAATTCAATACTAAGACTTTTTTTTTTAAATGAAAATAATAAAATACTAGCAGGACCTGTGAAGACACCACAGGACTCATTCATATGTAATATATTGATGTTGGCATTCTGTAGATATTCAGTGTTGTTAAAACTGCAAAAGTATTTATCCAAGCTAGCAGGGACACCCAGCGTAGCCAGGTTGTAAAATATGTTTTAATTCTTGCAGACTTTGATTTTATATATATATATATTATGAAGTTGCAATTTCAAAAATAAAAAATATATCTATATGACTTGGGTTCATCAGCTTGAATCAAAATCAAATCCCAAACTTATATATATATATATATATTTAACTTCAGTTCTTTCAGTTTTAATCGAAACCAAAACTTATAAAGAATTCTTGATAAAAATATTTATTAAAAAAATAGATTATGAAGGTGCCCTTAGTTAAAAGTGAAACCAATACTTATGAAGAATTCTTGATAAAATTATTTTTAAAAAATAGGTTATTGGAGTGCCATTAGCTATAATCGAAACTGAAACCAAAACTTATGAGAAATTCTTGGTAAAATTATTAATTACAAGAAATGGAAGTACATAACAATTAAACGACCCTGATGTAAGCGTGACACAGAAAATAACCCTAACATGCTATCATATCAATATATAGATAAAATATTTCCTCAGACTCGGGTCTTTAGTGAATTATAGTTTGTTTTTTTTTCCTGTACATTGTCTAACTGTAATCACACGTTACCAGTGTGCTCTTTTCAGAAAATCTAGAAAATAACTGTCTCTGTTCGACACAAAGAGAGATTGGCTATCACTGTTATTCATCGTTATAGCTCAACAATCAAGAAAAAATTTGTTAAAAATAACGATGTCTGTGACTCCTTGGAATTGGTCAAAGTCAGCCATTCTATTTGATTCAGGTACTTGTACAGTTTGATCAGGACATTAAAAAATAAAAATATCAAAAAAAAAAAAAAAAAAAGGTACGTATTCATTATGGAACAAAGTTCTCTGAAAAAATATTTCACTTAATTTCATCAAGTAGTTTTTTTTTTTTTTGTTTTTCTTTTTTTACAGCGAAAAAACAATTTGTTATGATACCGAGCAAGAGGTTCGATTTTTAGCAAGGAAAGCTCGTAATAAAGATGGGGATGGAGTGTTGGCGCTTTACATTGAGTTATCTCCCCATGGTATGTTAAAAAAATTCCATAATGGCTGACTTCAACAGGATCTCATAAAAACGTGCTTTTCCACTGTAAAAAAAAAAAAAAAACTACTTGATCAAATTAAATAAAATTTGTTTTCCGAGATCTTTACTCCAAAACGGATATGTACAATATAACCTTTTTTTTGATATTTTCATTTTTGAATGTCTTGATTTAAACTGTACAAGTACCTTGATTTATATTGTTTTGAAAAAAAAATCTCTTAGCATAGAATTTGGCTTTAAAAATGATTTCTCATACTTTTTAATTCTACAGTTCTTAAAAATCATAAATAAAGACTGAATGAGAAATTACATTCAAGTTAAAATGCAGAAATTACCTATCTTACTGATATGCTTCAGCTTGATCAAAACCGAGGAGTCTCTCCATTCTGTATTTCTTGATACATAAATCAATTTCTAATAAAATTTGGTTTTGCTTATATAGCATTTTTTGATACATATTGAAAAATAAACAAAAATCTATATAAAGTACATATCCATGATGGAACAAAAACATTGTATTCCAAAATTTGTGTAAAAGATCAAATAGTTTTAGTTTTATTTTATTAGCATCAAAAGTGACTCTAGCTTGCCATTTTGAAAAAGAAAATCTCAAAAAACAAAGGGAGATAATTCCTACCTACTAAATTTATGTTATAATGCCTACAAAAGTCTATTGATCATTTAAAAATAATTTTCTGTATGAAAATGAAATTACTTGATCAATTAGGTGGGGGGGGGTTGTTTGTTTTGTTTTTTTTATTTTCGTTTGGTCATGGGCATGTAGGTCAGAGTTTTATTTTTTTGTTTTTTAATATCAGGAACTTTGGACAAAAACTCATCTTTTTATATTGAAATTAGTCCAATTAATGAATGAAGAGAAATAATTCTTTTTTCGTAGTCAAATTAAAAAATTTAAAACGCCCCCATCCCTTCTCCAAAAAAAAATTTAAAAAATAGATTAACTTTTTTACTGGTGTCTCTTTCAGCCTGCTCGAGGCCGGGGAGGCCCTCCATTCCGTGCTGCTCGTGGCGGATTACCTGTTGGCAGAGGTGCCAGGGGTGCCCGTGGAGGTCGAGGTGGTGTTCCAGCCCGTGGAGGCAGAGGCGGTGCTAGTCCCCAGAAGGCTGTTAGGGGCGGCAAACGAAAGGCTGGTTCAGATTTTAGCCAAGGCCAGTCAAAACGACGTGTGGTATCCGATAATTGGGGTGCCCAACCCATTGCCCAACAGCCTCTGGACCAGTCCAACTATGGTGGTGGCTACACGGGCAATGATGCCCAATGGTATCAGGATTCCTATGGTGGAAACTGGTAGATGCTTTTGTCATCTTGGAAAATATCACTCTTCTTTTAAGAAACAACAAAAAACAAACAAAACAAATTCATCCTTTCTTTTTACTTGTTTTTCGTTTTGAAAACTCACTCACTCTTTCTCTCTCTCTCTCTCTCGTCTCCAAAAAATTTGGGGAAAAAAAATTTAAACAAAACTACTTTTCCTTTCTGTACTAATTTCAATCCATGGAAGTCCGATAAAATAATCCTGTATCAAAATCACGAGAGAACCAAAATTATCCTCTCAAAATTTTTTACCGCTTAAAAATTGTTGAAAAATTTTTAAACGCAGTCCTCTCCACCCTTTCGTTAGCTCTTTTAATTTTTAATTATCTTTCCCCAACCGCTTTTTTTTTTTTTTTTTTTTCCATTTCCATAAGCAAAATGCTGCAAAAACCAAATTTGATCCATTTCATTTTATTTTGTTTCTTTTGGAAAAAGAAATAATTGGATTAGCTACGAGACTCATTTTGGATGAAATTTGTTTTTTTTTTCGCCCTCCATTTTGGTTATTGCTTTCATTTTTAGATCAGCCATCCCTTTTACTCATCATGCATATATTTGGGCAATGTTAAAAACATTTGGCAAATCTTTTCTTAATGTCTATAACATGGCCAAAAAAAAAAAAGAAAGGAAAAACAAAAGATGAAAAACCAAACAAAAAAATTCTAAAATTAAGAAAAGACAAAAAAGCGGTCTTTGTAAGTTGACCAAATTCTAACCAAATTCAAAATTACTATCTTAACCAAAAATGAAAAAGAAAAAACAAACAGAAGAGAAGAAAAAAAAAACCCTGCCAATCGTTTTCTGTCCATTTAATATTTTTGATGACTGTTTTTTTGTTTTTTTTTTCAAATTGTTTTTGTTCATTAATTGACCAATAATTTTCTTTTTCTTTTTTTTTTAAATAATTAATTTCAAACATTAATACATTAAACTCTTTTTCTTTTTATTTAATTTTAAACGCTAAGACTAAACTTTGTTTTTTTGTCAATTTTAATTATTTCAGTAGGGAGAAAATTAAATGTCTTTAGGGTGCCATTTCCTCTCAAGGCCTTTTTTTTATAAAAGTTTTGGAAAATTTATACATTTATCTGCATAAGTTTTTGCTGCCATAAATTATGTTTTGTATAACTTTTTTTTTTTTAAGATCATTTCCTATAGGCTTTCATGATTATAAATTTTATAATGATTCAATGAAATTAATTTTATAAAAGCTAAAATTTTTAATTACAATAATGATTTTACTCCCTCATTTTGTATGTAAAATAATGGTTTTATTATTTAACCTCAACTATTTTTAACAATAAAAAAGAAAATGATTAAATTTTTAATTAACAATAAATATTGACCTTTCTCTCATGTGACCTCATCTTCTATATAAAATAGAGCCATGTTTTTTATTTCCTCTTCCCTTCTTATTATTAATAGCCTTTTTTTTTTTTACTACAAGGTACACAATTAAATCTTTTGTCACTCATATAAAGCAAATATTTGTCTGTTCTAAAAAGAAAATTGTATTTCCAATCCGTTTTAATATTTAATCGTAATCAATATTTTATTTTTGATTAATCATAAAGGGAAGGAGCTTTTTCCCTCGCACTTGGAAGACTTCGCACAATGATCCATAACATCAAAAACAAATTTCATAACAGACAATTTTTGATATTCGCCAGTAGTAAACCATTTTTAAGCGTTTTCATTGGCTAATTTAAAGTGGATTTTTTTTTTAAGAAATATTTTTAAATAATGACCTATTTTAGCTATTTATGGAATATCATAACTACCAAAACAATTGACATATAACTATAAAAATAAAACCGATTACAATAATTATAGTTGAAAATGATAATCTATAGATTAATTTCTGAAGAAACAAATCTAAACTCGCTGTCATCACCAAGCAGTGTCATGTGCATTATAACATGCATTCTGGCTTAGGTAGTTAATGGTGTCACCATTTCTTAATTAGCTGGTGGCTCAATTGGTTAGCGCGCCATACTTATAGACAGATGTTGTGATTTGGAACCTCACCCTGGGGCATAAGTATTATTTATTTTTTTTACTATGATTATTTTTTTCTCCCTAAAATGAACTTCAACATTTCGAATTACAATATTCTTTAGTTTTACATTTATTTATTTTTCTTTTTTCTTATTTAATCTACATAATTCACATAAATTTAGAAACCCAGGTAATGTTGCATATAAAAATTTAAAGGAATGTGAGAGAGCTTTACTCTCACATCCAAAAGTTCTTCCATAACACTGGAAACAAATTTAGTAAAAACAAAATTTCGAAATTACAATATTAAGCTGACTGCTTAGCTTTGTGTTTATTTATTTATTTATTTTACTGTGATTTATCTAATTTACAAAAATTAGGTCCGGTGATGCAGGGTATCCCTGCTAGTACGTTATGAATCTAATCTGAAATATCTCCTTCCCTTCCATAATAAAAAAAGTCCACCTAAATTTTAACTCTCACAACCTGCTATTATAACTTAAAGATTTGAATGCCGTTTATTTTTTATTTTACCTCCACTATTTTTTCTCCAACTTAAATTTCAATCGTTCTCATTTAGGTATTCGTTGCATTTTTAACTTATTTTATTTATTTTTTTAATCAACCTTTTTTTTAAGTAATGTTTGAGATGTACAAATTTTATATTAGACTCTAGAGTTCATTTATGAACCTCTTGTCCATCTGGATTCTTACGAATACATCCCAGTCCTACGCATCCTTAACTCATCCCATCGGATTTCCTTTTCAAACCGGATTATTCAAATTTTTAATTATTTAAATAGATCTGAACCCGTTTTATGTCTTGGAGTCGTTTTCGTTTTGGAGAGAGAGAAAATGGAAATTATGTTGTCTCGAGTTCTCTTGAATCATTTTTACTTGGAAACTTTCTATATGGCGTTGTTCTTTCTGTCATATCGACTGATTCTTCTCCGCGAGAGCTGTCTTAAAATATCGATCCTTTTTAAGAGTGCTTCCTCATTAAATTTTCAACCATTTTTCGGAAAAAAAAAAAAAAAAAAAAAACATACAATCGTTGTTCATTGGATTGAAATATTTTATAAATTCATGCTGACAAAAAAAATTGATTTTTCTGCTCTTTCATATGACAGGAGTGCATTCAAAAATCCAGGTTTTCTGTTGGTTTAGTAATATTAATCAGCTGTAATACTTGACATTTAAACTTTAATTCAAGCCATAAATTATTTGACAGTCTCAAATGTTCACAATCTTTTTTTTTTTTAAGCGACAATTAATAATGAATTAAAATGGCTGACTTGTTTACTATTCATGATGGTGAAATTCAAGTGCTTCTGTAGCCATTAACCAGCATATTGTTGTGTATAGGGATTAACATGTTCAATAATGGGCTGGGAAACCAGGGTTCAATCCATACAAAAAATTCGAAAAAAAAAAAAAATGGTACTTGATTCTTTCTTGCTAAACACCCAACGTAGTTGTGGATCAAAAGTAAGTAAGATCTACCTATGAAAAAGAGTTGCACCATCCCCTACATCTTTATGTAATAGACGAGGAAAAGAGAACATTCAGGTCACCCTCAAGAACATTCGATTCATTTATTGTCTTTTCAACAGAGTAATTTTTGTCTTGAATTTAAAAAAAAAAAGAAGGTAGTCAAGTCTTATGGTTTATTTATGCTCTTAAACTGAGGGAAAACCTGAATTTTAAAATGCAACCCAGTTGTATCAGAGAACCCATTTTTCTGTCTAGAATAATCATTTTTATGTATTTGCTACAAAAACCAAATACAAAATTGGTCTTTTTTTATATAAGATGTGTGAATTCTAACATTTCTTTATTATTAGTGTGACTTTTATCTTGTTCTTCATCAGCGTAAATGACTTGGATTATTATTATTATTATTATTATTATTATTATTATTATTATTAGTATTATTATTATTATTAGTGTTGTTGATGTTTAAAAAATACATTTTCATTCTACCCTCCTCCCCATCCCATTAAAAAAAAAATAAGATTTTAAAGAAACTGCTACCTTCTCATCATCCATTGTATCTTTTTCTCAAGTTGCTGTTGATTCTATGAGGAGAAAGACAATGAGGAGGAAAAAGATATCCTAAATATTGTCTTTTCCGTTTCTTTCTCCGATGTTCATTTCATATAACTGTGCTGAATGCTTCTGAGACTTTGCTTTCCATCCAAACATCTCACGGTTTTTATCTTCCTTCTCTCCTTATTTAAAGGCTTCTCTGTTAGACTCTCCACATCTGTCTGCCTATTACTAAGTGTCACTCTCTATCTCATATATATATATATATATATATATATATATATATAATGTATGTATATGCGTATCTATCAGGTTAATATTTTCCAGAGGTAAAGCAAACAATCAATTTTTAATAAGGTTAATACAAGAGTGCTCAATGTCAAAGTAGGGCAAGATATACTTATTTGTTTTGCATAAGCATTAATATGCCTCCACACATTCATGAGCATGTTTCGGTCAGGCGATATTGTTTATACAAAAATTTATTTAGTTTGTAATCTTACAGACTAAGCTTTTGTACAAGCATTATCACCTGAAGAGGTCTGTAGTTACTAGTAACTAGCTGACCGAAACATGCTCATGAATGTGTAGCGGCATATAAATGCTTATATAAAACAAATAAAAAGTGTATATATAATATATATATATACACACACTTTTTGTGTACATGTTACAGAAGATCAGACCAACCTCTGTACCGTTTGTTTCAAATTCAAACAAAGATGTATATAGTTGGTCACCTATGTCAGTTTCTGTTTATAGCTCTTTCCAAAAAATGTTTTTTTTTTTTTTTTGGAAAGACCAATATGAACAGAGGCAGGAATAAATTTGAAATTAGTGACAATTGTTTGGATTTGAAATCAACGGTACAGATGTTTTTTCTGATGTTCTGTAATATATATATATATTATGTTTTTTTTGGTTTTTTTTTCAATAAACCCCTTTTCTCAGCCTGTTAATTTTTAAGTGAAGCCATGTCTTAGAGCAGACCATTCAACTAAAAATGTTGTGGGAGAATTAACAGAAACTTTCCCTAGAACCATTTTTTTTTCCTCTCACCTTTTAATTTCCTTTAACATTTTTTCTCCCCACCCCACCCCACCCTTTCTTTTCACAATCTGACAATGGCAGCTATCCCTTGATAAGAACAGAATTTTTTTTTTTTTTTACATTAGCAATTTTACAGATTTTTTTTGTCAAAGATTATCTTGGTTTTACTTATGTCTGGTTGAAAGAGCATTTCAGCACTGATAATCTTAAATGAGGATTATCCTTTTTCATATATTTTTTTTTATATTCTTACATGATTGAAACGGACATTATTTCCTTTGAAAAAGTGTCCATGTTTGTTCTCGTGTCATCTCTCACATGTCCTCCACACGTAGTCGATTCTATCGTCAGATTTATAATCATATACTAAATTGTTTAGTCGAAAAAGAAAAAAAACTAAATCAAATGTACAAAATAATTGGGTTACGATCAAACAACTTAAGATGAACCCACATTTCTTATGAGAAAAGCACTAAATGCCCAAACAGCTGCTGTTGTATTCATTAATGACTATATATATATCTCAGTAACAAGACTCAGGTTCTAATTTCTGTCTCATCGGATGTTTACAATGGCCACTGCAAACAAAAGCAATCTTTTTATTCATCAAAATGTTTTAGAATACTATCCTCTTTTCTATCTAGGATAACTTGTATATTGGGTGTATCAGTGATACAGTGAAGGCTGAGCCCTTACCTAGTCTTCTCTCATCCAACTCAACACCAACAGATTAGGATTTGCTGAAAGCATAAAGGTCATCCTAAAGATGAACCGGTTTTACTAGTATGGTCATGTGGGGGCGGTAATCCTCCTGGATAAACCATTGCAGAAACATGGGTGTCTTAAATTGCAGGAACGTTGGCCAACCAAGGAAAATTTGGAAGCCAGTAATTAGACGGAGAGTGGAATTTAGAAACTGTTAAACTGTAAGAATTACATAATATCAAACATCTGACTTCTGAAGGGTGGGGGTTAAAATGAATAGAAGAATTTTGTATTAAAATACTTTTTAATGTTCTAAGGATGTGGAGAGAAGATATCAAGTTTACAATCTAAATTCATCATCACTTGATTCCATCCCCCATGCAAGCCAAAAACAAAAGTGATACAATTCTTGTGACCGGCTTGATGCTGCTGTTGACATTCGTTTCTTTCACAATTCTTTCTAGAATACAGTACTTATCAGGAGATACTACATGAAGGTTGCCAACACCTGTAAATGAAGGTGGCTTAATGCAATGAGCTGGATTTAGATTTGTCATGCTCATGTTGTCCACCTTGTTACTGCCACCTCTCATACCATCTGATATCAAGTAAAGCACTAGGCAAGAAATACTTATATTTTAATATATATATATATATATATATATATATATATATATATATATATATATATATAAACGCAACTCCAAAGCAAAATTAACAGAATACTGTTTGGTTCTATATGAGAATATATTTCCAATAAATTCATGTAGCAAACAGAACCACTTTCAAATTTAGAAAATATATTTAAAAAATAATTGGGCATTTTGCAGTAAAGCCAACAAAAGAAAAAAAAAAGTGGTTAAAAAACAAAAGAATTTTTACTAAAGGCAAGATAAGTTACTCTTCTGCCTACATGGATGAGTTTTGGATGTTTTAAAGTGTTTGTTTACTTTGAAACGTAGATATGTGGGTACCTATTGGGTGAGTTTTTATCAATATTTTGTTTAATTTTCGAGTTTGGAGCAATTAGCAATGCTCAAAAGATGACTTGTCTGACATTTTTTTTCTTGTTCTAACGTAACACTCAGTGCTACTTATGTTTCAAAGTAAGTAAACACTTTAAAATGGGTTAATATATCCAAAACTTATCCAGGTAGGTAGAAGAGTAACTCCTCTTGCCTTCAGTAATATTTATTTTTTTATATATTTGTTTTTCACTTTTTGTTTTGTTGACTAGATTAGTAAAATGTCTCAAATTTGAATTTAAAAAAAAAATAGACTTTAATGTACATGATTTAGAACATGCACATCAAATCATAAACACAAATCGAGCCTATATAAAAGATACTGTAACTGACATTTAAAAGCTCAAATGGCAGTTTATAATAATTTAAGCCACCACCACCCTCAAAAAAAAAACAGCATGCTTTTTCTCTATTCAAAATATTTCTTTAAACGTAAAAAACGATAAATCACATTTTTGCAATTTCAAAAGCAAAAAAAAAAAAAACATCAATGTTTTGTGAAGATAGGTTTGACCAAAATCTTGCATTTTTTCTAACTTTCATGAATTCAAATTTTATAAAACCCTATAAATTTAAATGAAACTGATTTTAATCTATCATACAAAAAAAATGTTCAAAAACAAAAAAAAAAACATTTTATACATATTGTGTTCTTCTAAGTAACAAAAAAAATATTCTGGAATGATTTTATTAAATGACTTCAATTAAACCACGTGCGGCCATTTTGAGAACATAAATATTGATACCCCCTCCCCCATGGCCTTCAGCGGATCCTGATTTTAAAACGTTTAAACTGGAATATTTTGAAAATAAATGATTTTTGTTTGCAGTGACTATTTAAGAACTTCATCCCCCCCCCCCCATCTTTTAAAATAAACCCTAACCCTCTATCTTTATATCTGATAATCCATCATAATAAAAAATAAATCGTACTAATGTAAATATCAATTGTTGAATTGGATTTATTTTATCTTTTTAACTATGGATTTGTTCAGTTTTGTCGTATTAGCGCGAGTCTGTTTTCGTTTTCTGGTTGATAGATTAGTATCAATAATCAATTAGATTTTATTCTCTGTCAACTCTGCGTCAAATTTTTAACATTCCTTAGCTGTAGCAAGACAAAAGTTGTCTTGGTGTCAAAGACCACCCTAACCCTTCCTCTAAATCTGAGACTTTTCATAAAATACCTAATTATTCCATCCTATAAATTTAAAAAAGAAAAAAAAAAAAATTGCTTTATTTCACTGTGTGTGTCTGTCGACAGAAAAACTATGATTAATATTTGATAGCTTTGTGGGTCTTGTGCTCGTTTCAAAAGCCATAACTGTCTACATCTATTCTTTTGATCCTTTTTTACATTGTGTATATATGAACATATTTTTTATACATTTTGTTGATTTTCATTTCTTACATTAACTTATAGTTTTTATTTTTGTTTGTTTTTGGGGGGTTTTTTTCGGTGGGGTGTTTCTTGTTCAGAATTTCCCCTATATTAAAAAAAATAAATAAATCTGTGTGATGTACATACCCTTGACAAAACAAAAATATCATATCCCAAAGATCATGTAACTTGATTAAGTAGTTTTTTTTTGTTTTGTTTTTTTTTTAAGTAAAAAAAAAAATCAAATTTTATGTGTATTCAAGAAATGACTCTCACCAACTATTTGAAAAAAAATATCTCAAGAAGTAAAATACTTCATACTTATTAGATTTGTTGTAATGCCTACAAATTCCCATTAATCACTTAAAATGATTTTCTTTATAAAAATAAAACTACTTGATCAATTTGTGTGATGTTTTTGTTTTTTTGGGTTTTTTTTTATATATTATCATTTCATTTCATGATGGGACATATATCATACCAATATTTGTTTATTTTTGTTTTTAATATAGGGGAATTCTTATAAGAACACTTTTTAAAATTAGTGCTGTTTATTAATTTTATCTTTTTGTCTCTTGAGCCAGATGTCTGTCTTATTTACTTAAACTAGGTTGCATAAGTCCTTTTCTTCTCATACATATGTCAGGCAGATTTCTTTTTTTTTTTTTTTTTTTCTTTTTTTTCTAGTTTCTCAACTTTTTTTTACTAATACTTAAGATTTTTTTTTCTGCTAATGGGGAAATTCATTGCTGCTCCAAAGAGCTCTTTTTATAAATTTAAATTTATGAATATATCTTTGATTTTCTTTGAGAACCCATTTTGGCTATTATTACCAATATCATTTCAACCACAATTATTCAACTATTCACATGTATATATATCCTTGCAAAAAAATAAAAATTGAAACAAAAAAAATACAACCTCCAAATTCCATATATTATCATTCACGCATTTACGAAATCATTTGACTTTTATGTTGCTTATTTTACTGCTTTTTTAATATATATGACATTAATTTTTTTTGTGTAGCATCAGCCTACAAGAATCTCCAGTAATTTAGAATATACTAAATACTTTATTCGAAATGTCCAACCAATTAATCAGCAAAACAATAATTCTGATTTCTGGCTATTGTTATTGGATTTCTTGCAGCCTGAGATTCAATTATAGATAAGACAAATGTTATTTACTAATTTTCTTTGTGATTTCTTCTAAATTCCTGAGAAAAGTCTTAATTTCAGGCTTAAGCTTGTTAATGAAGTAGTCATATTGTTCTAAAACCCATTTACTTTCAAACGGTTCAAAATTCATTCTCAGGGGGTTTAATGTTAAGCCAGCCAAGGAAATTATACAAGATTATACAGAGTAGAATTTTTAGAGTGAGCTTGCGAAATATCAAAAACGTCGTACTCTTGAACAAGGAAAAAGTTATGTTGAATAAAAGTGGATAGGAATAGTATATACTTTTACATATTTATAGTGTTTGTTTTTTTTGTTTTTTTCATTTAAATTATTGCTTAAAAGCATTTGAGTGTTATCTAAATATTTTTAATCTATTACTAATAGTTAAGCTTTTTAATCCTAATTTTGAAGGCTTCGAGAATTTTCAATTTGTTTATTTTCCTTTTGTTTTATTTTAGTGCTGTTGACAAGAATTTTGCAGATTTTAGATTTAGGGTAGGAATGTTATTTTTAAATGTTTGGCTGTTGTACTAGTGTCGAAGTCTGAAACTTCTTATCAAGAAGTTGGGAGACAGTCACAAAGAAAATTAGCAGATAATATTTGTCTATTATTTACAACTGAACATGTCAAAAGTCTGCCTATATATTATAAGTAGAGACAAATTTAATTTTTAGCAATTATCTGTGCTAACTGTTTTCTTTTTTTTTTGTTTTTTTTGGTCTTTTATAATAAAACAAACTTTTTTTAAAACGTAGGAAGTTTTAATTTGTATTAAATTTGATTTGAATTTGTAGATAGTAATTATTGATGAGCTGATTTTTATTGATTTTTGTCTTCATATATACTACCTTGGTCTCTTGAAAACAAACCTTTGTATGCATACATATACCAATACCCACTCTTTAGATATACATTTATTTATGCTAATGCTTTTCTTTTTTTTCTTTTTTTTTTCAATATACTTTATGTATTTTATATATAATTAAGATTACTGCCAATGTTTTGTCATTTGTTTGAAAAAAAATTAATACTAAAATATTTTGTTCTTAATCATTACATAAAACTGAATTTCTATTCAACAGAAAATTTAATAAAAGCAACAAAAAAATTGATGTAAACGACCTAATATTAAATATTGTTTCCTGTTCATATATTTAGACAAACCAAACATTTTTTTTTTCTAAAAAAAAAAAACAAACTATCCATCAATTTTTAATTTGAAATTTTCCTCTCAGAAATTGTTTCGAGCCATTTTTGACCTGTAGTCTCTCTCTCTCTCTCTTCCCTATCTGGCCATGTCATTTGTATGTTAATATTTCTCAGAAATAATGATACAATTAGAAATAAATAAATCTGCTCAAATTGAAATTTTTATCCCTTGTTATTTTTCAAAATCCCTCTTTGTTTCCAAATTTTTTCGTTTATTGTAATATTTAAAAAAAAAAATCGTTTTTTTAAGTTTTGACAAAATTAAAGAAATTTAAAAAAAAAAATTTTAATATAGATTTATAAAAAAAAATTAATTATTAAATCACATTGCTTGTGGAATTTTTCCCCCTAATTTTGTTTTCTCCCCATTTATTTTTCTACTGTATCCAACTGCATTTTCTTTTTCTTGTTGCAAAATATGAAATTTTTTAACTTCATTTAAAAAAAAAAAACAAAAAGAAAAAAAAAACAGACAAATATTTGAAGATCGTCTTGTCTTTGGTCTTGGCAGTACATGAAGTAAAAACAAAATATAATATGTATGAAAATTGTTTTACTTAATTTTATATAAGATAAATGTAGTGAAGTAGTATTCGTAGGGTGAATCGGAAAAACAGGTAACTCAAAGTCCACAGAAAACAGTGGCAGATAAAAAATATTATTTTTCTAAAAAAAAAAAAAAAAATCAATAAATATTTTGTAGTGTATATATTTTTATAATGCTAAAACCAAATTCAAAACGGTGACATAACATTTTAATTATTTGATGCAAAAAATAATTAAATATGATACATATTTTTTTTACCTGTCACTGCTTGCTTTGAGTCGTCTCTTCTGATTCGTCTATTATTAATGTTAATGTGAAATATTTCATTTCAGTTGTTTTTCAGTCATTATTCTTTAATTTTTACACCGGTTTTCTTCATCAAAATATCCTTTCCTCTTCCTCTGGGTGTGTGTCTACTTCTCTCAATCAAGATGTGTATTTGTCCGTCTCTCTTTTTCTTTCTTTTTCTCTCATCTGTGTATATATCTCTTTCATACCTCATTCAAATAGTGCTAAAGCTACATGCATTTTATTACTCACACACATATATATATATATATATATATATATATATATATATATATATATTGTAAATATCTTGCTACGGTGTGCAGACCGTTTCAATCATATTAGATATCAGGCAAAAAATAAATGAAGGTACAACTAAAAAGGTTCCAGACCTTTTCAAATTTGGAGGAGAGAAAATTTGCCATGAGTGGCGATTGGCAAAAATTAAAGTTCTTATCAACGATCCTTGTTAAAATTCAATTATTTTCAATTTTTGGATATCTTCCCACCGGAAAGAGATATATTCTTTTTTCGATTTTTCTGGATATCATTTCCATTCGCTGAGCGGTCTTTTTAATTTTAAAAGAAAATGATAACAACAACAATCGCTTCTGATGATAATCAGATGCACCGATAGAAAGTGCTTGAAGAATATGATCAAACAACTTTTGGGTACCATATTATATAACATACCAGCTGAAATTAAAAAGACCGCTTGGCAAATGAAAAAGATAGCCAGAAAAATCAGAAAAAAAGAATAACTCTGTCGTGTTTAACCAGATGTGCTTGAATAATGACTTGCTGCCAAAATATATATTTAAATATATGTCGGAAAACCCCTAATTTCACTTATAATAGTTTTACATATGTATTGAGCACTTTGGGGAAAAAAATTTTGGTTCAATACATTTGAATTATATATATATACATATATATATATATATATACTAGATAAGACTTTGTAACTGTGGTAAAGGCAATTTATCTAAGATAAAACTCGGACAAAAAAAACGAGCCCTTTCTGATATTGGTTCCTCATAACCAGACTATTTCTGAGCTGTGAAGGCAACCCAACTAAAAAAAAAAAAGTAAACTTTGACTTAAAAACCTGAGAGTCTGCTATGAATGAATTGTCTCATTCAATGTGTCATTAGACCCTCCTTACCTCATTCAAAAAGTGGATTATGTGCCGTGCAAGCTCAATTCCACTGTAAAGAAAGTCATGTACACGTACCTTTCAGAGTTTCCCTTTCTTTTTTTTTTTTCTTTTCTTTTTTTTTTTTTTTTTGTATCTTTAGTACCAATCTTAAAAAAAATCTGACTGGTGGTCACATACTCCACTAAATAGACAGCTATTATTTTATATATATATATATATATATATATATATATATATATATATATATATATATATATATATACACACACACACATATATAATTAGAAACAAGTTTTCTCTGTAGCTGATAATGTAAACATAAAACCATAACCTCACTTTTTGGTGTGTGGAGATAAACTCTCCAATTACTGATGCAAATACTCAACACATCTAACCACACTGAAGACTTGTGATATGGTGAAACAGCTGTCTGTGAATGAATATAAATAATATAAATATGTTGTTATTCAGACTGTTTTGCTACATCACAGCTATTCAGTGTGGCTAGACTAGCAACTGCCTCAAGCCAGGATCGAAAATCTACCACCTAGACGACGGTTGGCTCTACTAACCATTATGCTATATTGGTTGCTGCTAAGTAGGTAGGTGAACTTATAATGATCAACATTGTACAAATGCCATAAGCTCCGTTTTTTTACGCAAAGCGCCTTGCATAATATGCTGGTGTTAGTTAATTTCGCTCACTGATATACTTTCTTCTTTTTTTTTTATTAACACAGGAATCACCACTTATCAAGGTCCAGAGGCCACTCGAGGATAAGGGTTAATGGGTATACATTAGTCAATGTGATTATAGCATAGTAAACATAAGTAGTGGGAATTTTGTAAATTGGATTACTTAGGGGGACGGTTCATCAAGAACGTGTTTACATTGGATTTGAAGACAATTAGATTGTAGTCAGCTGAAAAGCAGACAATCGGTAGAGAGTTCCACAGGCGTGCAGTTCTAAGAAAGAAGTTTTGTTCATGGAATCTGCATTTAGGTTTAGGCACAGATACAGAGTGGGAAATTATTGTAGTGGTTTTGGCTAGACGAGTGTTTTTCGTGAAAGTTTGGCGAGGGGGGACTATAGATTGAAGTTCAGCTGAGCACTTGTCATGAAAATAACGATTAAGCAGAGACAGGCTTGCAACGTCTCTTCTGTGGGAAGATAGAGAGCATCATCGGATTGTTTTGCTGTATCTCTCCCCCCCTCACACACACACTCACATATTTATGTTATTTTGATTGGATTTTCAAATTCCTATTTCTGACACCTGAATTATCATGAGCAAAATTAACTTTAGCCGTATTTGTAGGCAGCTTCACTTTACTTGCACAATATTGTAAACATGTGACACAAAAATTAAACGTAGGCTGAACACTTTTGGTTGTAAGTGCAGTGACTGTTTTGCAGAAAACAAAAATAAAATGCAAGTTACTATGCTGAGTAAGCCTAATCAGAGGAGTCCTTAATGTAGGAAGGATTGTCAGAGTTAACTCCCCTTATCAGATTGAAAGTAAAGATGTTAGCATGACTATTTTCATTTTTTTTTTTAATCTTTCCACGCCTGTTACTGGTTGTGTTTGTGTGTAATAAATTTACATTTCTGTGACCACAAAGTTGATTAACAATCATGGGTTTTATTTTTTGTATTCAATTTTTTTTTTTTTTATATATATATATATACATCTGCAAATTTTTACTTTTACTTTTTCCATAAGTGTCTTATACGTGTTTCATTGTGCATACAGCCGATACTACCATCACACAAATCATCAGACAGATAAATATTTGAGACAGTCACACGTAAGCTCTGTTCAATTAAATTCGGAATGGTGCTGTGGAATGTTTTTTGCCTGCAATTGAGTATATTTATCTTGTAGTGGATATCTTTCTTCAGATATCATTTCTTAGTGTTTTTGAATTTCTGGAATTCAGTTTTTTTCTTCCTTAAAGCAACAAATTTTTTTTTTTTATTCCATCCACTTATGTGTGGCTGTCTCTAATATTTATCTGTCTCTGATTTGTGTGATGGTAATATCGGCTATATGCACAATGACGTTTATGGAAAAAGTAAATATAAAAATTCGCTTATATAAATAATTGATTATAAAAAATTTTAAACTTGATTGTGGACTGACTTTTGTTGGTAACTGGAATGTAAATTTACAATATATATGCTCTGGAGGTGATAATATATCTTCATTGAGCCTATTATTAACATTTTGGGACTATTTTATAAAGAATATATACTTTTAAAAAGTATACATTTATATTCTCTCTCTCTCTCTCTCTCTCTCTCTCTCTCTATATATATATATATATATATATATATATATATATATATATATATATATATATGCACCTTTTTGATTATGTATTGTTATAAATATATGCATGTATAGTGTGTAAAAACACTTGAAATTATTTTGTCCTTCAAATTAAAATTACTGAAAAGCATGTTGCATGATGGGATAGATTTCTCATCATTAACTCTGCTTAAAATTGCATACTAACACTTATCTTTTTTTCTTTGCATGTCACAATACCTGTTTGTGTTCCTCTCAACCCACCTGCCCACCTTACTATCATAACCATATATATTTTTTTTTTCTTTTTATTATTTATTCACAAACACATTTTCTTTTTTTCTGTATCTGATTGTTGCTTACTGGCTTCCCCTTTTATTTCTAACACATTTGGGAGATTTAGTCAAAAGCTCTGGCATAGGTAACGCAAACACCTGGCCTTGCGGGCCGGGACGTTTTGAAGTCAATTAGGTTTGGTCAATGTGGGCGAAAGCCTTCATATCAGACAATTGCTTTTTATTTGGACACTGCCAGAGTGTCCCCTTTTTGGGGGAACTGGTTTCTCTCTCTCTCTCTCTCTCTCTCTCTCTCTCTCTCTCTCTCTCTCTCTCTCTCTCTCTCCCCCTTAAAAAAACGACCCTGTGTCTAATTTGCTTTTGTAGAGAAACAAATACCTATTTAATAATTGAATCGAAAAAGGATGTTTTGAATTCTTTTTTTGTGATGTTTGGTATCTAATCGATAAAATTAAGCCAGTTAGATTTTTAAGTTAGAAAAAAATAGCTAACAAGTCAATATTTGATTCTACCTAGCCAGTAGTTTCAATAATTATCACTGTGCTATTTGTCTACAAATGAAATTCCAATCGATTTCAAAGATTACATGTTTTGTCCAGGCACTCAATAGCACTTTAGCTACATACTGTGCATGAAATTCACTGTTATATAACTGCATTTATTACAACTGAAAAATGCATATGGTATCAAAATTTTGTTGGTCCGTATATGACCGGTTTTGGTCTTCAGTTCTCACTGTTCTTATATTCGTAAACTAATGTCTCCAACCAGTTAACAATGGATAAATACATTTAGCACCGTCATATTATCTCTTTCTCGGTCCAATTCCTTCTATTCATGGCAGGAAGGAATTCTTTATTAGTTTCATTCACAGACTATGGAATTGGATTCAATTCTATCATTTATGCATTAATACTATAATACTAAAGTTATGGGCAAAACAGCAACTTGGATTCTATTAATTGTATATAATGCATCATTTACAATAGGTATCATGTATTTTGGTGTTTAATAAGTGAACTATGGGTTTACTTTTGGCAGTCTCATAACTCTTGCTACATCCCCACCCCCATTCTGTCTTTTAGTTCTAATATTTCATGAACGATATTTATGACAAAGGGGGAAGAGTTGCTGTTTCCTTGGCAAGCTGTTATTTTGAGTGGGTGATGTGAAGATTGTCAATCCTCTCATACTGTTCATCATCATTAAACTGTGAATTTATCCATCTCTTAACCCTTATTCCTCAATGGCTTTTGACGTTTATCAGTATTCTAGATATTAAATGGTAGGAAATGTTGCAGCAAATGTTTTTAGAGCACAACTACAAAAAAGAAATCTTGATCATCGATTGCCAATGCAAATAACACCTACCTGAGAGCCCATCCTTCAAACTCTTCAGCTTAACATACATTGAGGACATTGCAAAGGCTACTGCAAAGAAGGTGAGCTCCCTCTACCGTGCTTGAAAATTACTCTCACCAGAGAGCATCCTATGTCTTTACTAAGCCACAATTCACCCATTCAAGTATTATTGCCACATCCGAACTCCTGCATCTACTACTAGTTCCTCACTCTTAGGCAAAGTCCAAAAAAAAAGTTTCCAATCTAACAGGTCCCGCACTATCGGCCAGACTCCAACCTTTGTCCCATCGCTGCATTGTTGCGTCCCTGTGCTTGTTTTACGAGTACTTCAGTGCAATGTGCTCCGATGAACTCATAGCACGTGTGCCCTTCAAATAGTAATCTCAACTAACCTAACAAGTAGCAAAATCCCATCCCTTCACTGAGATTCCTAGATACCAAAAAACCTACTCTAATAGCTTCTTCCCTGTTTCCTGCTTCTCTGACTGTACTGCAGAAGTTTAAATGTAATGTGAACAAACATCTTGCTGTTTAACTCTCCACAGTTCTGTAAGACATGATCCCAAATAGTAACCCTTACATTATAAGTGGCAATATGTCTTGTTTGGGGTGAAAAAGAAAAAAGAATTATATATAAAAAAAAAAAAATAAGATAAATTGATTTTGGGACGACCATTTTTTTTTTTTTTTTTTTTTTTTTTGTGTTGCTGCTGCTTTGGCTTGATTTTTCAGTTTTGTTCTTTTGTTTGCTATCTGTGGATTTTTTTTTTTTTTTTTTTTTTATGGCTTTCTTCTCCCAAAATATTTTCTTTGTGAAAAAAGAAAATGATTTTAATTAGAAAAAAGAAATCCCTACACAAATTTACCCTCACACACAAACACAGTTATTGTTCTTTTTACTCCTTACATAAATCTCTCTCTCTCTCTCTCTCTCTCTCTCTCTCTCTCTCTGTTTGGATGCATCTCTCTCTTTTCACTTATCTGTACACCTCTCTTTTCACATATACACCCTTTCACTCTCATATATCTACATAGAATCTTGTATATATTTGGTAGCTTCCTTCACTTTTGACAAACTATGAATACCCAGTGTAAGGGTGCCTACACATGAAATTTTTGTGGCAGGAGTTGCACAATCTCCAACCACGCGTTTCCTGATTCAGCGCTGTTAAATACCAGTAGCAAGTGGAGGTTCAGGACGACTGGAAACAATGCTGATGTAAGCGGCATAATCACGTTGACACACTGGTTCTCGTCAGATCACCAAAGTTAAGCAACATTGAGCCTGATCAGTACCAGGTGGGTGACCATTTGGGAATTTCAGGCACTGTATGTGCTTTCTGCTTATCTCGGCATTGTATATATTTGCATACAAACATACATGAAGAAATTGTGTGTGTGTGTGTGTGTGTATATATATATATATACACACACACACACACACACTTAGCCTGTAGGGATGAAACTCAAATGCCTCTGTATAGTTTAGTTTTCATAAATATATTTTCATATTATTTTATTACTAGGACTGTGACAACAGCATATTCTTTTCCTTGTTTTGACACTTGAGTATATATCCGACACAGTTAATCAACCGAGAACCACATCATGCTACATAAAAGCATATAGGGTATCAAGAGATACACACTTGAGTCAAAACAATGAAAAGAATATGCTGTTGTCATAGCCCTATTTATTACTAAGCTTTTTCACATATTGAGCACTGTTGAAGTAAATACTAAAAATCCAAGCACAATAAATAAATATATATATATATATATATATATATATATATATATATATATATATATATCACCTTACAATATTGTGTGTATACTTTATCTACTACTGGATTTTATTAAATACTTGGTAAAATTCAGTTGTAATTCACACTCTTCTGGTGGTTACAGGTTCAATCCTCAGTGCAGGCAAGACTCAAAAATACAATTGCAAATTACTTAGGACTTCTAGCCTGTCATGGCTGATGAAATAAGAGTGTGCTACTCTGGAAATTAAATAAAGCATTCTGTTAGAAATCCCGTGCCGATTCTCAAGTTCAACAGAAAGATTTCCGAATTCAAAATACACCCGAAGAAAGTTGGAGGTTACGTTGACCGAAACGTTATGTGAATAACACTTAAGATTAAAACGATTGTCTAAATAATACAAATAACAAATAATTAAATAACAAATAAATAAATAAATATAAATAACAAATAAATAAAAAATAGCAAATAAATAAATATAAATAAAAAATAAATAAATAGCAAATAATTAAATATAAATAACAAATAAATAAATAAATAGCAAATAAATAAATATAAATAAAAAATAAATAAATAGCAAATAATTAAATATAAATAACAAATAAATAAATAAATAGCAAATAATTAAATATATATAGCAAATAAATAAATAGCAAATAAGTAAATATAAATAGCAAATAAATAAATATAAATAACAAATAATTAAATATAAATAACAAATAAATAAATAGCAAATAATTAAATATAGATAAATAAATAAATAAATAGCAAATAAATAAATAGCAAATAATTAAATAAATAACAAATAATTAAATAAATAACAAATAATTAAATATAAATAACAAATAATTAAATATAAATAACTAATTAAATATAAATAACTAATTAAATATAAATAACAAATAATTAAATATAAATAACAAATAATTGAATATAAATAGCAAATAATTAAATAAATAGCAAATAATTAAATAAATAACAAATAATTAAATATAAATAACAGTTAAATAAGTAACAAATAATTAAATATAAATAACAGTTAAATAAATAACAAATAATACAAATCTTTCATATGCTCTTAGAATATAACAATAAAAAAATTCCCTCTAGATTATGCTGGATAAGCAGCAACCGTGAGGCCATATGTCCAAAATTGTATTTAAATTAAAGATTGGAATGAATCGCATATTTGTATGATAAAAATATTCTGTTATTTATTTTCATTTAAAGTTCAACGAAACGTGCCTCGATCAATATACTGCACTTGTACCTCTTTAACATAAATACTCCCGACCCACCCAACTAACAGCAAAATTCCTTTCACTAAAGAAGTTGCTAGATGCCAGAAGATTTTCCAATCAAATAACTTCTTTCTTCAGATAGTTTACCTCTAGAACTCTTCAGCTACCATCTGTAAACTAGCTTGAATCCAATTTTGATTAAAAACCAACAAACGACATTTTGTGTTAGAAAGGATGGGTTTGAATCCATCAATATGTGAAATAGTCTCAACACTTAGAATTTGCATCATCAGTCTAGAACTCCTATCTTGCTTAAAACATTGATCGCTTGGAAAAGTTCTCTCTCTCTCTCTCTCTCTCTCTCTCTCTCTTTCTCTCTCCCTCCCTCTCCCTCTCTCTCTCTCTCTCCCAAATTTTCTTATTTTGTTTTAGCTGGGGATGCCAGACATTCACCTACTATCTCATATGTTCCAACCGAGAGATCTTTTTAAGATTCTGACCGTTCCTTCAAGTATAATTGTTTGTATTTCTCTTGCACTTACTCCACCGGGTATATTTTCCAAGTAGTTTTGGAAATTATTTTTCATGAGCCTGGTTGTTCCTATAATCATTGAAATTATGGAGATCTTCCTAACCAGTTTCTTTTCATGTCATACATAAGATTTCAGATTTTACTACCTTTTCTTCTTAGCTCTGTTTAACCCAGCATCATTGGGAACACTAACTTTACTAAGGTTGCTTCTTCCTCCTCCTTGTCCCACATCACTATGTCAGGTTTAATAACTCCATTTTCTAGGTACATAGCTGCAGTAATTGCATAGTCATAGTCGATGGTGTATGACTTATTTCCAACTGTTTTTTCTGGTATGTATGTTCCCAGGACTTGCTGCTAGATTCAATATTCAACTTTTTACAGATGTTCATTGGATATATTTACACACTACGTTGTATCGCATTATATAGTAGCCGTCCACTAATAATAGAGATCTTCCTAAGATTTCAATTTCTTTTCATGTCATACATAAGACCTTGATATTTCGTTATCTTTTTTCCTCTTAGCTCTGGTTAACTCGGCATCATTGGGGACACTAACTTCTACTAAGGTTGCTTCTTTCTCCTTATTGTCCCATATTATTATGTCAGGTTTCATAGCTCCGTTTTCAAGGTATGTTGCTGTAGGAATTGTGTAGTCATTGTTTTATTTTTCTTCAGTCGAAGTTCTCAGAAATAAAGTGGCCCACTACCTGGGGCTAACACTTGAACTCTAAATGCGATACATAGATATTCAAATACTCCATTAAAGTTCTTTATCTCTCAAACACTGAGTTAGTAAAGAAATTGAGAACATAATTTTCCTCTCATCAATTAACCATTTTGATACGTTGTAGTATACCTTTTGCTTCGGTCTTTTGGTTTTGCTGGATTCCAGGACAAGAATTTATCTAGTCTGGTGGAGTATCCAGCTTCATGTTATTACTTGAGATAACATCACTTGGAGAAGGTGCACGATTCCTTGTAAAAAGCTAATGTAAGTTAGCCATAGTGAGATTTTATTTGGGCGGCAAATACAATGTGATTTTGAATATTTGGTCAAGGTTTACTTTTAGGGAAAAGTAACCTCATTCCAGGTTGTCTTGACAAACCCCTGTACAGAGAAAACTTAGATACTCAAGGATAGTGTCTAGTAGGCATTCAAGTTCCCCCCAGAAATGTGCAGCTATGTGACTACTCATGATCAGAAACCTCCCATACTCCATACATTTCACTTTCCTGGGTTTGAATTCATTAAAGTTTGAACATCTAGCAACTGACTTAGTAAAAGCTCACAAAATTACTAACCATCTTGCCAACTTCGAGGAGCTTTTTGATTTTCATATCTAACATATGTGAACATGCCTACAAAGTCGGAAAACAGTACAGTTCGCATGACTCAGAAATGTAGATACATATCTGTACGTAAGGTGAGTGGGAGAGAACCATAGCAGAGTGCTTGATCATTAAGATAACTAAAAAGATAAGAACATAATATTTATTCATACAAGTGTGTTACAGAAGATCAGAACAACGTCAGTACGTCAGTTTCAAATCCAAACAAAGAGAATCTATAATTGGTTTCCTTTACTAAACTCTCTTTAGCCTCTGTCTAAGTCTGCCACCACAGAAAATGGTCGCAATTTTCTTGAGAGGGCAGACATAAATAGAGGCTATAGTCTTGTACAAGAGATCAATTATAGGTCTTGTTTGTTTGGATTTGAAACCAAAAGTAACAATAGTGTTTTAATCTTCTGTAGTAATAAATATATATATGTGTGTGTGTGTGAATGCCATTTATAGGTAGTTAATTTCCTTCAACTCGTGTTAATTCCCGGTGCCATAGAGAAAAGATGCTAGCCTACAAAATTAAGAGTGGACATGTCACTGGATCCAAATATACCAACCAGCAGTAATCATCATTTCCTACATTGATGACTGCAAAAGCATGAAACAAGTGTCTGTAGGTATAAAAATAAATATTTATTTAAAAATTATTAAACACTCTTGAAGTAGATACTGAAAATTGATACGTAAAATATACCTCCTCATGAAATTTTATGACTACTTGAACTATATACACACATACACAATTTATTAAAAAAAAACTTTTACATATTTCAGAGATGTACCGTGGTTTCATTGAAGTGGATTGACCTTTTAAAAGGCTGTTAAAAATCCAATCAAATCGTCGGTGATTCATGAAATGAAAACAAATTGAAGAATAGCGTTCAAAACAATATATGAGAAATGATGATGGCTGTGAATTTGTGTTTAAACAATTCCATTGCTTGTATTAATCGATTTTCAACCAATGTTTGTGCATGAAGTTTTAAGTAATAGAAGCAATCTCATTCTCCAAGAAACTGCCACTCTGGATCAAAAAGAGCATGTTAACATCAGTAGAAGTAATGGGTGCCCAGTTATCCTCTAGACCCCTACCTTAACTAAAACTTAAAGGGCATTTCTACCACATGCTCTGACACCAACATGAGCATTTCTATATCACAATCCCTTACAAAAATACATTTTATAGATACACCAGTGAAAATTTGTTGTAGCTGTTGAGCATCATTCAAGATAATTTTGTAGACATTCGTTTCCCCCGATATCTTTTTTATTAATTCTTTCTTGAAGGAGACCGGGTACTTACAGGAGTGACCATACGAAGATTGCCAATGTCCCTAAATGGAAGTTTCTGTGGAACAAACTCAGTTTAAACTTGGCACACCCAAGTTGTCAGTCCACCGAGCCACCATTACCTCTCTGTCCCTGATCTGATTGCCAATTTTGGTACTTTTACATCATATTAGCTAACAACTACCCCAATCTGGTAGATTCAGGTTGCTGCCTTGAAAGCAAGCTGCTACACCTTAGCTTATTATTTAACTCCTTGCCAGAAAGTGATGCAAGGTCAGTTGTGATTTTGAGAAGCCATCATATCATCATCATAGCTTTGAGCTCCTGGTGGGTATAGGCCATCTATAATAGTCTACCAGCGTCCACAGTCCTGTGCAGTTCATTCCAGCTCTCCCAGGAGTAGCCAGTCTGCCTCCAGGTGTTCTTTGGTTCAAGCCTGGTGACGTTTTACAGCACTGAAGCGTCCTTTCGGCTTTGACCCCAACATGTCATACTTTCTGCAGCTGCAGGACCTTCCTCTCTCAAAACTGGAACCTCTCTGGTTTTTGTGGATGCTTTTATTGCGAGTAGTTCTTTTTTTGGGGGGGAGGGGGGGCACGTAACCTTCCCAGAAGGTAGGTGGAGTAGTTTTGGTCTGGCCTCTACCTGTCGACCTATCCAGCATGGGTGGCCCTACCAGAAGACGAATCTCCCTCTGGCTTAGCTCTTGACGTCACTGAGACATATAAGCTTCCCAACCAATGTCAAGGTTCCACTTCCTTTGGGAAGCCATCATATTGTGGCTTACAAAAAATGCCTGAGCATCCTTTTATGCATTTCATGGTAGAGACACGTGAGGCAATTAGCAATAAACCAATTCTTGTATCAGGATGTAGGTAAAACCTAGGGCAAACTTAAAAAGCTTTCTTTTTTTTTTTACACATTCACCCCTAACAAGTCATATCGCCACTTGGACATAAGGGGCTACTATTTGGGACCATGCCTAGGAAAGATTGACAAGATGTTGGTTTACATTACATTTAAACTTCTGCATATCAGTAGAGTCAGGGAAGCAGGTAACAGGAAGGGCTTTCCAAAGTCTAACAAAGATGCAACATTGCGGTGATGGAACATAGTTGACAAAGTGGGACCTATTAGATTGAAAACTCTTTTTTGGACCCTATTCAAGAGAGAAAGACAAGTGGTAGATGCACCAACCCATATGTGGCAACAATACTCCATGCATGGGTGAATGGTGACCTTGTAGAGGTACAGGATACTCTCAGGTGTGAGTAGTTTTCTAGATCGATAGAGAGAACCCACCTTCTTTGCAGCAACCTTAGCAATGTCCTCAATGTATTTTTCCAGTTCATATTGCCCATGAATGTTAGGCTGAGGAGTTTGAAAGAAGAATTCTCGGGTAGGGTGTTATTTGTCATAGATATTGGTGGTTGAAGAGGTATCTTGTAATTGTTAAAGGAGAGCAACTTAGTCTTGCTAGCATTAAATGTTGCCATCCATTTGCAGCTCCATTCCATTATGGTCTGGAGGTCATTTTCTAACGATTCTACCCATTTCTTAGATTTATGTGCATCTGTTCTTCCCTTGTGCATGTTAAAGAGCTGCTATATATACTTTAACATAAGATTTTTCAAGTGCAAAAACTCGACTTATTATATTGAGTTTAGCTCTTCAGTCTCAACCAATCAGAATACTTATATAATTGAACATCCTTCACACACTCTCTTTCTGCCTCAGCACCTCTCTCTTTCTCTGTTTATATTTTCTTTCTTCACACAATGAAATATTTTTAACTTAATTTATTTCTGTGTTTTTTGTTTGAAGTATTCCAACTTTTATTTTCCCACTAATTTTTCTTTTTCCTTTTTTTTTTTTTTCCTTTACAAAAAAAAAAAAAAGTCTTCGCCCCCAAAATTTTCATTTGAAAAATTACAAAATGGAAAAAAAAAAAAGCATTTTTTTCGTATTTTATTTTAAAATATGTAAACGATATTCGGTCACTTTTTGTTTGGTATTTCGGAACTGCAAATGTTAGCGAAGCACCTCGCAAACATATCCAGGTTCAAACTTTTCAAAGATTCATCGTTCTAAACCGTTTCCTGTTATTGACGATGATGATGTTGCCACCTGTGCTGACGATGCTGCTGCTGCTGTGAGAGACGCTCATCATTATCCAACCTCTGCAAAGGCAACATGATCTCTGCTTCTTTCACCGACAGTTTGAGTTCCTCAGGTAAATTATGGTCGTCCTGAAAGGGGATAAAATTTGCAAACCTTGTTATGGACGAAAACAAAATGGCTTCGACAATTGTTATTACTATATTTTCTGTGACAAGGTTTACAATGTCCCCTTTTGATGTTTCATGCATTTGTTCTTGATAATTCTTAAAATGGTAAGTTTTATTTGGAATCTAGGTGCCATATCATGGAAAAATTTCAGTTCAAACTACAAATTAAAAAAAATATATATCTTTTTTTCAAATAAAAAAAATGCAATACAATTTAACTCTTTTACTGTGAAAACTGGACATATTCGCTCAAAATGTTATTTAACTGTAGAAGAAAGCAACTTTATTCTATGGCTTTAAAAAAATTTCGCCATATACCGCAAGAAACGGATACACCCTTAGCAACTTCCCAACGTTGTGATAACCTTCACTGATCCAGTCTGTTTGACTTATTCCAAAAAATGCAATTTTATCCCCAAGTTTCTTAATGTTTTTGTTTTTTTCCACATTTCATCAAATATTTACAGAGAAAGGATTGGTACTTAGGGAGAATATGGACCGTGTTATCATCAGTATATATTGGCAGGTTAGGTAAATTGAAAGAAAGTACCATACATTTTTTTTTTTTTTTTTTTTTTTTTTTAGACGCTAGCAAAACGTTAAAAATTATAGAAAAGGGGGAAAAAAAAAATTTTAAAAACAGTTGTACGTTAATTTCCTTGAAAAAATGTTTTCTTACAAAGAAAATACAATGAAGAACTTACAAGAAAACTTTCTGAAACTACGAAAATTAAAAGGAAAATGTTGAATTAATTTTTATTTTATGATTCCCTTGGTTAGTTTTTTAAATTTACCCACTTCTTTTAACCACGACCGACTAGGTTAAGTTGGGATATGTATTAAAATTGATTACAGTATGAAAAAATGGTAAAAAAAAACAGATATATAACAAATAAATGTTACCAAAGGCAAGATAAGTTACTTTTCTACTTACCTTGATAAGTTTTTAGTGTTTTTAACTTATGTGAAAGTGTGTTTTGAATATGATACGCAAGTAGTAGTGCTGAGTACCTAAGTTAAAATGAAAACAAAGATGGCGGCATTATGCTCTTGCCTTTGGAGCTCTGACTATCGCCTGAAAACTCTAAAATAAATTAAGATGTTGATAGAAATCTACCTACTGAATGGCACTGTCACAATTATTGGGTGGATTACTCCCAGTATTTTTATCTATTTTAAAGTCTTTGAGCATTTCTCAGAACTCCAAAGGCAAAAGCATCATGGTGCCATCTTTGTTTTCATTTTAACTTAAGTGCTCGGCACTACTTGTGTTTCACGCTTAAAATACACTTTAAAATAAGTTAAAAACACCAAAAATTTATCCAAGTAGGTAGAAAAGTAATTTATATTGCCTTTGGTAACATGTATTTGATTCTTAACCACTTTTTTTTTTTTTAGTTTTCACATTTGTGTACTTCCAAACATGCTTGTTTTAAGTAATTTCTTTTTTAGGCGCCTGTATGTACACATGTCTACCAACTCTTCATTTCACCTAGTAAAAATTTCCTCTTGATAAAATTCAAAATTTACTTCCAAATACTGAAGCATGTTCCAATTTGATTGGATTCTCACTAATTTTCACAAATTTACTCAATTTTCTATAATATTTTTATCACATTTGCCAATTGTTGATTGCTGCAATTTCATTGGCTAATCATTTCGATATGTTCCTGATGTTTACGTAACCTGCCAGAATATGCCACTGAAACGTCGGTTTTAGCATGGTCTGTATTATGGATAAGTAGAAAGGGATCAATATGAAAAAGTTACGGAAGAAATGAATTAAATATTTTGGTTGAGAATGACATCATCCTGAGAATGACCATGAAAACCTTAATTATGCGGTAAAAGGGTTAAAAATGAAAAAAAAATTGGAAGAAAATTGTTTTAATAGATATGAGTTTTGATACAAGTTCCAAATTCAACCTAATTAAAAAGCAAAAATACATAAAAATCTTTAATGTACATACCCATCACAGAACGAAAATGTCATGTTCCGAAAATGACATAAATTGATCATGTAGTTTTTTTTAGGGAGGAGTACAGCGTTTAACAATTTTATTAGTAAATCATAGCCATTACAAGGCTGATTTGATCTGTAATTCGAATTGAGTTGTCTCCCTTTATTTATTAAGCATGGTGGATCAAGACAGTATTTCATTTTTTTTGGTTAAAAAAAATACTTTATCAATTTACATGATTTTTGGAATATATGTCTGATTTGCATAAAGAGTTTTTTTTTGTTTTTTTTTGGTTAAACTCTGGATTTGCACCAAAGTTATTTGTTTATTTGTTTGTTTGTTTTTTTTTAGTTATTTTTTTTTTATATGTTCATTTAACATATAAAAAAAATAACTGATATGGTTTTGGCTTGTGAAATTATCGCTTATTGCAGGAGGTAATATTCTTAAGTTCTTTTCATGTCCTCATTTAATATCAATTCATGAAAACTGATCTTGGCCGAGGAGAATTTTTTTTAATTTAAAATACAAGGAAATAGGATAAAATGTTCCAGAAATTGTTTTTGACTCCGGCTTTATATATTATATATATATATATATATATATATATATATATATATATATATATATATATATATATATATTTGACTTCAGGTTTTATTTGTTTTGTTGTTTTTTTTTTCAATATTTTTGATTTAAGCTTTTAAGTCCAATAAATAAGTTAAATTTTATTTATTACATTTATATTTTAAATAAGTTGCCAATTTTTCGTCCATTAATTTCTCACTGAAATCCTTTATTTCTTCAATAAAACATATACAAACTTATTTGGTTATCTTGAACATTCCAATTTTGTAATGGCTGCCTAATATTTTGTCTCACAAACTAAGAAAATCGAATTTTATGACAAGCAAGACGTTTTGATATGCCATGTTTAATAAGGGGAGAACAACTCAATTTAAATTACTGAGATCAAAATCAGATTTTTCTGTATTTTTATTTTTTTTAATTAGGTTGAATCCTGAACCTGTTTTTGTTTTGTTTTTTTTTTCTTTTAAATGTTTTCTGATTTTTGCAGTGAAAACAAAAATACATATATTACATTTTTTAATATTTATCAAAAATAATTTCTGTTTGGCTTGTAAGGTGTAAAACTTGAAAGAGGGACTCAAGCTATGTTTTTTTTTTATGGTAAAATTTTGTGTAAGAGATGAAATAATCATTGATGTGCTGTTTTCCTTTGCTGGTTTGGAATGATATTAGCCATTGGCATTTGTTGCAAATAAAGTGATTGGTGACGATTAAGCCATGCCGTATCAGCAATGTAATGGTGCTAAAGCTATCAGAAGTTTGTACAGCCATATCTTGTCAATGTAGATCCTTTGCTGCAAAAAAAAAAAAAAAATGTCAGAATAGCTTTATGTAAAAACGGAAACCAACAGAAAGTAAAAGTAATACAAAACCAGCAACACTACTCCATAAAATGAAAATTTTTATTTCGTTTCAGTTTGTATTTGTGAAAGAAATAATTGTGAATCCTTCAAATGAAAACTTAAATTTCGACTAATAACCACACAAGACTGTTTTTGTTTTTATTAAAATAAATTTTCTTAAAGACGTCCTTTAAAATAAATACAACTGTTAATGCTTTTTTTTTTTTTTTTTTTAATAAAATTAAATAAACAACAATTTCAGTTTATTGGGTAAGATAATAAAACTTAATATTTCTTTTTATTTTATATAAATGAAAAATAAAATTTTAGTTTAAGTTAGGTCAGTTTGTTACATGAATAACCAGATATTGAGTAAGATCCATTTGTAATGGGAGTAACCCTTCCATCCCCCCCCCCATTATAAAAATTAGATTTCGATTAATAACTACACAAGACTTTTTTTTTTCATATATAATAAATTTTCTTTAAAAAGACGTCCTTTAAAATAAATAAAACTTTTTGTTTTTAATAAAAATAAAATCTTTAATTTCAGTTTATTAAGTAAAGTAATAGAACTGTTAATATTTTTTTTTATATAAATATAATTAATAAAATTTTTTTAAAATAACCAGACCTACCCCTTCCACCCATCTCCTAAATAAAATAAAAAACAAAAATATTAAATAATTTTAAGTATTCATTTTGAATAATGTGCTGGTTTTGTATATAGTTTTACTTCCAGTTTTCATTTTTATACAAAACTCTGTTCTGACACCATCTATATTTTTTTTTTTTTCAGGAAAAGGTCAACATTGCCTATATCTCTTATCATATGATTTAAAAGAAATCACAGTCCTAAGGTTGATAAAAAAAATTATTTAGAAATATGATTAGTTATAACGTCAGTGTCAAGCAAAAGTAAAAATTAATTTTAAAATTTGCAAAAAAAAACAAACAAATAGGATGCATTAATTTTTACCTTTATGCAGGTATGCAAAAAGAAACATTTGGCATTTTGGCAACCATTAGAGTTAAAATGTACAAGATGATTATTTCTTTCCAAAAATATTGTTGATTTAAAAAAAAAAAAAAAAAAAAAAAAATTCTATTTCCTTCCATTTTTTTTTTTTTTTTTTTTTTTTTTAATATATATCCATATGTTTTGTGGGTATTTTTAGGATTTATTTGGTGTCTCTTTAATTGTTTCTATTTTTTAAATGTAAGGATGATTGTATGCATGTTTTCTTTGAAAAATCAGGTAAGTTTCTTTGTTGTTGCTTTCTAACTCACCACCCTCCTTTTTTCTACCACCCCTTTTTTTTATTGGAATTTATCAGCTCAATTCATGTTTAAGATTTAAATGAGAACTTTCTTTACAAATCTTTGAAAAAAAAAAAAAAAAAAAAAAAAAAACTACCCTGCTTTTCCAATAGTTTTCTCTAGGTTTTGTCTCCCATAAATAAATCGCATTTTATTTTTTCAGAATTTTAAGATCGATAATTAGGATTGTGTGGATTACTATTCTTATCTTCATATTATTTGGCTTATTCAGACTGCTCTTATCTTGCGTGTAATTTTCATGTTTCAGCTACTGTAAGCTGCAACCTTGAGTATCTTTTATCAAACTCAGGAACCTGCATGGAATTTCAAATGGAGTCCTTCATTTTAATCCATGAGGTGATTATGCTCTCGTCCCTAAACCATAACCGGGTAAAAATCTTAAATAATTGGCAATTGTATTCTTAGTATCACCCGCACTGAGAATTAAACCTTTAATCTCCAAAAGAGTGTCACTAGATTTTACCTATAGTGGAGCAGGTTATCTCAATATTCCATAAGGATCTTTCACTTAGTGATACAAGCACCAAAATTTGCACAAATGACGTTTAGAATATACATTTTAAGAAAAGAACGTTAGCCATCAAAAAATTCAAGATGGCTGCCAATTTTCAAGATGGTTGCAGAAGCAAACCTGACAAATTTCATTTTGGTGCTTGTATCACTGCCCCACTACTAGTACTTTCAATTCAGTTGTAAGTGCTGGAGGTTGAAGGTTTAATACCCAGAATACAATTGTGAATTACTTTACTCCTACCCAATTGTGACTGACAGACAAGATCATGCCAATCCCGCAGATTTAAATGATTCTGTTCGAAATTCTATGCGGATTTACAATTTTGATAAGAGACATCTGTTTGAGGTTATGTCTGCTAAAACATTGTGAGGATAATGTTCAAGATGAGAAGAATATAAATTATCAGTCTCCATCTCAAAATTTCAGAAACAATAGAAATATTTCTATCTTGGTGTTATTATCACATTTCAGCCAATCTAACCCATAAAAAAACTCTTCAGTTGCATCTTTTTGAATGTGTGCATCTTTCTGTTGAATTTCAGAACACATAAAAAACTAAATCCATTCTCCATTTTGTCAGCTGTGACCTGTTAGAAGTATTAGATGTTATTTTTAATTGCTATCTTTTGTAGTAAGGATTGAATGTCTGACCTCCAGAAAGTATTATTTAGAACAGTTTTAATTAATGTCATCATATGGGTCTGTGCTGTAATTGTTAGATTTAGGAACAGCCGCATCCTGCAATGTATGAGGCAATCAAAGTATACCAACATTTTCGATCTGAAGCCAGATCCACAGCGTTCCTCCAGTTTCTTCTCGTTGCAATCAAATCTTTCCTGATTGCTTTTCCAGTTCCTTTTTGGTCTTCTATATCAGAATTCCATTGCAGTACTAGGTTGGCAATTCTCTTTGGAACCAATCTTAGGGTACTCCAAGCCAGCCTAGACGTCGTTTGCAGATTATTGCTGATACTACCTGCTGGTTAACACAGTATCAATGACCCCTTCATTAGTAATTTGATCCATAGAATCTTTCTAATGCACTTGGAATTGAATGCATTTAATTTCTTCGCTTGGCTGATTTTGAGATGCCAAGTTTCACTTCAATATAGTAGTGTGGATAATACGTTGCTGTTATTAAATCTTGATTCGAATCTGAGAGTGAAATTTTAGTTTCTCCAGATCTTGCAGAGCTGGTTAAATGCTGCTGAGGCGTTGCTTTTGAATTAAGGCATCAGGAAGTGACCGAGAGTAAGATGACCAACATCTGTAACGGTTAGGGTGTAAAAATTTCATAACCAAATAAAACATTAAGCAAATCATTCGCACATGTCTTTTTCCAACAAATGTAGGAAAGCACATAGGCTTTTCACACTTACAAATACTTTTGCACCCATGTGTTATCACTAGCGAGCAATCAGGAAATAATTCAATCCAATGCTTCTAGCATGTTTTGTCTAGGAAGCAAACCCTTGGTCCTTATCGCCTCACTCGCTGAGTGCACTGAGTTTACATCCGTTTGCCAAGTTTCTCTTTTGTTTCATTTTTCTTCAGTCGAAGTTCTCAGAAATCCAAGGGACCCAGGGTCCCCTTCCTGGGGCTAACACTTGAACTCTATATGAGATGCATGGATATTCGAATGTTCCATTAAAGTTCTTTATCTCTCAAACACTGAATTAGTAAAGAAGTTGAAAACTTAATTTTCTTCTCCCCAATTGACCATTTTTATAGGTTACAGTATATTTTTCTTTTGGATCTCTTGGTCTTACTGGATAAGAGAACACGAATTCATCTGGTCTGGTGGAGTATCCAGCCTTGTATTGCACCTTGAAGTCACATCACTCAGAGAAGGTGCACCATTCCTCGTATTAGCCATAGTGGATTAGTCATATCGAGATCTAATTTAGGCTGTGAATACTGTGATTTTGAATATTTGGTCATGGTTTACTCCTAGGGAAAAGTATCCTCATGCCAGGTTATCTTGACAAACTCCTTACAGAGAAACCTTAGACACTCGAGGATAGTGTCTAGTATAGGCATTCAAGTTCTCTCCACTTTTTTTTTTTTAATTTTATTCCTTTGAAGATTGTAACAGTGGGTATGGAGCAGCCAAACCAGCTGCCAACATTGCCCTGTTTTTATTGAAACCAACCGAGAGCTCTTTTTAGTATCCTTGTTGTTCCCTTAAGTGCAATTGTCTGGATCTCTTTTGCACTTGGTTCACCAAGAATATTAGTTAGGTAGGACTTCAAGTTCTTCATAAGTCCTGTGGCACCTCTTGTCCTGACATTTGCTTAATGAAATTTATACTAGTTAACATAATCTCTACTTACCAGTGTAGGGTTCCAATATATAACAAAGTGTTTGATTAACAATCTGTTTTAAGTTAAGTGGTATTGAACCTGGTTGGTACTTAGATGTGTAAATAAATAACTTTGTCAATTTTTGTTTTTTAACCAGCTTGAGTTTTTTTTTTGTTTTTTGTTTTTTTGCATTGCTTTCCCATGGTTCCTTTCAGACTCAGATACTGATGAGAAGGACCACATAAAGATTGCCAACATCCATAAGTGAGCGTGATACTATGTACCAACTGTCTCAGTTCGTTACTTTGTGTTATTATCCATTTCACTAGTGCTCCTTCCCAGTCAGATGAATAACCATTTCGGAAGACTAGGACCTCTATGTAAAACCTGTTCTTAGAGATCTTGCAAACCAAGGGCTAGCTTCCAATCGGCAATTACAGTGAATAATCCTACTCCGTTATGATCTGTACTGACCCTACACTGGCTAGCGATTTCATGTGTTGTAAAGTAACACTTATAAAAGACTTTTTGAAACTAATATGAGCTTTTTAAAACAAAAAACCTTTAACATTTGATTAAAATTTTAACATTTGATGCAAAGAATATTTTTAAAACAAAAAAATTATACCTTTAAGTGACCAAGAACGACATTGGTACAAAACTTGTTTTTGAATTAGAAATTATCAGGAAGTAACCAAGAAGAAAGTTGATGATGATATGGGTAGACTCCCTGTACAATGATCTTTCAGACCAAGCCTGTGATCGTTTAAGTGGAGACAAGAATCCATTATTGCGGATTCCGTTGGAGTACAAAGCAACTAGAAATCTTTAGTAATTTTCATTTATCAGTGTTCGATCATTGATCTATTAAGGTCATTAATCCTTACCCTCAGATGCCTTTTAGCCTTGATAAATGGTGACTCATTAGCTAATAGGGTGGTTATGGTCAGTTAACGTACTTTCTAATTACTAGGGTAGCGCTACCGGAAGCGTTGACAAGGTAAATCAATTCCTTCATTTTTATTGTTCTTCAGTATTTCTGTTGTGAAGCGATTTATTGAAATCTCTCTCTTTCTCTATCTATCTATATATATATATATATATAACTACTTAATTTACTCACATAAAATTAATATACAAAAGTATAGATTTATGCATAAACTTTAAGTATTTACTTCAAAAGTGCTCAATATGTAGGTAGAGCTAGTTAGTAATTTATAAAATGTATATGGCGATTAATCTACACTGAATATTCCGCGTTTCATCCACTCTAGGACTCCTCAGGCTTATGCGCATAAGCCTGAGGAGTCCTAGAGTGGATGAAACGCGGAATATTCAGTGTAGCTTAATCGCCATATATATTTTATAAATTACTATATACATATATATATATATGGCAAAAGTGGCATGCATGTCTTCGTATGTCCAAAAGAGGCTTTTTCCGGTGGGGGTCTCGAGAGGGTTACTATTTTTTAGAACTTTTTATATGCTCCCTAGATCATAATATCTACGATTTGCAAACGGACATCGTATCTACATTTATTTACATCGACTCTTAAACAATTCACGCTATTCCCTCCTTTCGCATGTTTGTTGGGGTTTTTTTTTTTCGTATGAATAAAGTGAAACTCACAGAAGCAAAGCTGTCTCGCCTGGCCTTCGTAGCCGAGACGTCTTGAAAGCAATTAGCTTTGATCAATGTGGGAAAAACCCTTCATATCAAACATTGCTATTCATTTGAGAGTTCCCCCCTTTTTGGGGAGCTTGGTTTCCCCAACATCATGGGGGAAACAAATAAACAAAATGCCAGAAAACTGGACTGACCTTCAGCCAACGTTTATTTTTGCACCTGTGTGAACTCATTCACTTAAGAAGTCAACTTTTTTATTGAAATCGTTAAATTTGAATCCTTTTCACTTCCTATGGCTTCGTAGTGTAGCAGTAACATGTTATGTTTTATTTCACTTTTCCGCCTTCACGTCACGGATTCAAACCTGCCTGCCTACTAACACCTTTTTTTTTCTTTTACACCTCCAAACAACCAGCAACGCCGGGTACTCCCTAGTCTATAATATAAATCTCAATCGTCGGTTTGTGTGAATGTATGTATGATGTTTGTATGTCTGCCAAAAACTTTCGACAGACACAACAGATCCTGACGAGATCAGTATCGTTTTTAAACTCGACGTCTCAGACAACATTTATCGAAAAATTGGCCAAAGACATTAATTCTTTCACCCTCAACTGGGCGGTTTTCTACAAGGAGGGGTCGGTTTTTGCGTCAACATTTTCGCAAAGTCATCGTCTTGGTTGGATTGACCACGCTTAATTTCAATGTTCAGGACTATCGGTTGCACGATGGAGTCATTGGCTAAGACGTCACGATTTTTTTAACCTTTTCCTCCTTCGGCTTACGGGTTCAAGCCTGTCTGCCTACTACCAATTTTTTTTTTCTCTCCATCCAAACTGCCTACTGTTGTTTTGAGCCTCCCCCTACTACCCCCCCTCCGGAGGTCCTTACTACTCCACCTACACACACTCGGCCAACGCCAGACACCCCTGCTAGTAAAATATAAGAAAAGGTCATTATTGAAAAGTATACAATAAAAATTAACATTATACAGATAAAATAACACAATTTTTATTTGCACTTTTAATAACAAAAATTTTTATTTTATAATAAATGTTTATGAAAGTATAAGAATAAGTTTTTTTTTTTTTTTCATTTTAAAAATAAGTTTTTTATTTGAATTCATATAATAAATATTTTCATGAAAGTATAAAAAATAAAATTATTGAAATCAAAATAACATAATTTATAGGCGTTAGAGAAAAAAAAGCAAAGGAACTGATTTGCATTGTAACCGCTTCTGGTAACGCTACACCCGAAATTAGGAAGTACGTTAGCTGACTATATAACCATAAAAACCAATGGCAAAAACAAAACCTGTTGCATAAAAAAAAATATTAGTAAGTAATTACATCTGTAATTATGACATTCAAAGATGCTACAGCAGCACCTTGATCAAAAGCAGGATGTAGGAATGGAAACAGATGATTTTGACATGTGCTGCCGACAACAACACTGGGCCAAATTTTGTTTTTACATTAGAAGTTGCTGGGAAAGTGACCAAGAGGAAAGTCGGTGATGGGATGAGCAGACATCCTGCATAATGATCTCTGTAAAACCGTCCTTGAATTAGAAGTCATCAGGAAGTCACCGACAAAGACGTTTACAAAACTTGCCTTTGAATTAGAAGTCATGAGAAAGCGACCGAAATGATGAGATAAACAGACACCTGAGAAAAAAAAAAAAAATTACGTTTATGATGAGTCATTTTAATTGCAAAGATGAACAATTGTATAACAGATTTTTCTCACATCATATTTGGTTTTATCGTCTGTTTTACATGTTGGACAAAGAAATTGAACCCTAAAATAAACTATCTCTGGTCAGGTCTTTATTCCTCTTTCACATAAATCCATCCTTACCACTTCTCCCCATGTTTTCCTGTCGTCTCAACTGCTCTACCTTTAATTTAAGCACTTGCATTCTTTTAGTGTGACCAAACCAACAAAGTCTCCTCTTCTGCACACATCTTCCAATACTGTCTTGATTTAAGTTTGAATAATAATTTAATATTGTTCAGTTGTATTAAAGAATAACAAGAATTTAAATCGGTTGTGAGACTGCATATCTCTGCTGACCATGTAAATATGGACCAAAGTCTTATCTGGGTCTTACTTCTTCATATTGCATGAAGAATTCTCAATTTTATGCCATGAAAATGTTGATAACTAAAATTAAGGAATCGCTCCGATTAAAGGAAAGACGAGGAATTGGTAGCTCAGATGGCTTGGACATGTGCCAAGAGTCAACAACGATATTGTTACGAAACTTGCTTTTGAATTAATCGTTAGAAAGTGATCGAGAGGAAAGCCAATGATGAAATAAGCAGACACCTGGAATCTCTGTAAAAATAGCCTTCACCCTGACGAAGTTCGTGTGAAGTGAAGACAAAATTCCATCATTGCGCACTCTGCCATTGCTTGGAATTAACACATAAGAAAAAAAAAACATGTTTATGATGGGTGAGTTTAATTGCAAAATTGGTTCAATTGCATAAGATTTTTCTCGCATCATCATATTTGGTTTTAATGCCTGTTTTACATCCTGGCGCCTGTTGGATGGCTTTAAGGAATTGACTTCAAAACTAACCTATCTCTGGTCAGGTCTTTATTTATCCCTTTTTCTCTCAACTCCATCTTTATCACTTCCCCTACGAACTGAACTTGCTACCTTAACTGTTCTACATTTACTAACCCCAAACCATCAAAGTCTCCAGTTCTGTACATATCTCTCTATACTGTTCAGGTTTAATTTACCTCTAAGGTCATCAGATCTAAGACTGTCTTTTAAAACTCACATTACACATCCATCAACATTTTCATATCATTTCTCTCTATTCAATTTTTTTCTTTGGCCTTTCCCTGTCATCTAAACCTGTTACCTTAACTGTTCTACATCTGCTAACCCCAAAACTCTGATATATTTTTTTCAACATGACCATCCCATCAAAGATTACTGCTCTGTACATGTCTCCCTATACTGTTCAGCTTTAATCTTCCTCTGAAGTTATCTGATCTAACCGTTTTTTTTTTTTTGGTGGTGGCAGGCATTAGTCAGTTTTTAAAAATTGACTTCTGAACTAACCTATCTTCTGCCTGGCCTTCATTTTTCTCTCTTGCTCTCAAATTCATTCTTATCATTTCCTATCATGTTCTCCTTGGTCTTTCTCCTCTGAACTGAACATACTACCTTAACTGTTCTACATCTACTAAACAAAGAACTCTCATCCATTCTTTCAATGTGCCCATACCATCAAAGTCTCCTGCTCTGCACATTTTTCCATTTAATCTTTCTCTGAAGTCACAGATCTAAGCATGCCTTGCTGACCTTTTAAGACCATGAAAGACATGGACTACTTGGCATAGTCATACATTTCTATGATAATCTTTGAAGATAGTCTTGGGAGGAACACATAAAAAACCCTAACTGCCATGGGAGAAATGTATTTTATAAACTCCATTTTACATGCATTGGATGGCTTTAAGAAATTGACTTCCAAAATATCTCTGGCCAGATCTTTAACTCCACTAACAATAGGTATACTTACATTGAAATGGGTGATCATTTGGGAATACCAGGTGCTGTATGTGCTCTCTGCTCATCTCAGCACTTTTCAAAGTCGTTCTACATCTACTAAACCAAGAACTCCTATCCATTCTTTCATTGTGGCCATACCATCAAAGTCTCCTGTTCTGCACACATCTTCCTAAATTGTCTAAATTTATTGTTCCTTATCTCAGTATTTTTCTCTCAACTTCTTCTGTCCACTGGAATCAAGCAGTGCTAATTCAAGAGAGGTGTAGCTGGAGATTGTGCAATCCTTGCTTCATAATTACAGGCATACCCATCCGTATAGGGGATAGTCATTGTCTGAAGACTGAACGACACTCATAAAGAACTAACGAAAAGGAAACCTTCTGATCACCTTCAACTATGGTTGATTTATTTATGTTTTAGATATTGGTACATACGTAATAATGAACTCTCATCAATTCTTTTAACGTGGCCATATCACCAAAGTCTCCTGTTCTGCACACATCCCTATACTACCTAAATTTAATCTTCCTTTCATCAGATCTAAGCCTGTCTTTTAAGACTTGCATTACATATCCATCGTATCATTATTTTATCATTTCTCTCCATGCAACACGTCCTCAACTGTCACTGGCCAGGTTTCACTTCCATACATAATTACAGTGCATACTGCTAGACTCTACCCTTAGTCAACAATAGAAATGCTCTGCTGGTTTCTAATGACAAAAGTGCCATGAATTTATTTCATCCAATCCTAACTCTCCCAATTCATTTATAATTAAAAATTTAGAAGCATTTATTTTGGATTTTTTTTTTTTTTTTTTTACTGAAATTTTGATGCGAATTACAGACATTTATAAAATTATTAGCAGATGTACCTGACATTTCCTGGTATTAAACGTAACGTTAAATTCCTTTAAAAAAGGAAAAAAAATGGAAAGAAACTGAGACATGTGCATGCAAATATGTTTTTTGTTTTAAACAGTTCACTTCTTGTAAGTAAAAAAAAAAAAAACTAGAGTTGAGATCGAAACCAAAACCTAAAGACAGTTTGTCAAATATGATAACTATTAGGTTAGCTTGCAACGATCTTTAAAAAGTGTTTTCAAACCTACTTATTCTTAACATAAGGAAGCTGTCATGTGAACGATTCGTACATGCTCAATCGTAAAACATTTGACAAATATAAAAATCTGACAATCCCTCCCACTTATCAATTTTTCAGTTTTGGCCATTTAGCAGCCCTTATTTTTTTTTTTTTTTTTTTTCAGATGAAAACCGATTAAAGTTTTCCACATGTCTGACTACCCTATGTACCAAATTTTAAGTCTGTAGATCAAAAATTTGTTGCGTATATAGGTTGAGAGTTGTCCTCACACATATACCCACATTCTTACTTTTATAGATTTAAATCTTTTGTTAATAATCGGGGGAAAAAAAAGAAAGAAATTACTATGTGATACTTTGAAATTTAAAAGTATTTAAACTGACAAATAAAACGTAACTTCTGGTTTTACAAGTCTTAGCAAATTTTTATTCAATTAAAATATTGAAAGTTTTGGAAGCTGTTTTTAATTAAAACGTTGAAAAGTTTTGGATGCAAACAGCTTCCAAAACTTACGTTTTTTATTAAATAAAAATTTGCTCGGATTTGTAAAGCCGGAAGTGACGTTTTATTTGTCAGTTTAAATATTTTTAAATTTCAAAGTGTCACAAAGTAATTTATTTTTATTTATTTTTTCCAGGTTATTAACAAAGGATTAAAAAGGCTCTTTTGTTTATAAAGAAACAGAGCACCCTTCCCTGTCTCAACAGGGTACAAAACCAACTTCAAAATTTGGTGGGCGATGTCCTTTCCTCTTCTTTGCTGACTCTTTCTCATAGAACCCTTATCCCTGAGTGGCTTCCGGGCCTTGATAAGTGGTGATCACTGTAAAAAAAAAAAAAAAAAAGACATTGCGAGCCTCTCTCTGCTCTATCGTTATTTTCATGGTAGGTGCTCAACTGAGCTTCACTCTATGGTTCCCCCTGTTAGTGATTCAAGGCAAATATATGACTATCTACAATAACTATCAACTAGTTCCCTTACTCTCTATCTGTGCCTAAATCTAAGCAAAAATTCCATGAGCAGAGTTTTTTTTTTTTTGTTTTTTTCCCTAGAACTCCTCATCTGTAGAACACAATATCGTGGAGCTGCTTCACAGCTATAATATGGTTGCTTTTAAATTCAACGTGAACAGGTTCTTGATGAGCCATCTTCTAAAATAAATTATCAAATGTCCATCATGGTACCCATTAACCCTTATCCTTGAGTGGCTTCTGGGCCTTGATGAACAGTGACTATATGGTTCAAAAAAGAAAAGTTGAAAAAATATAAAGAATTAATTACCTTGTGACCTTTTGAAATTTGAAAGTATTTAAACTATTGGATTGAATATTACTTCTAACTATATGTGTCTTAGCAAATTTTCATTTAATTAAAAAATTGAAAGTTTTGGAAACTGTTTGCATCCAATCATTTGATAGATAATAATTAAAAAAATATTACCTTAATTAACATTTAGTTATTGTTTTATAAAAAAAAAAACTGATTCAATTAATTATTCAAATACA
This sequence comes from Euprymna scolopes, assembly GCF_053919585.1. Lineage (NCBI taxonomy): Eukaryota > Metazoa > Mollusca > Cephalopoda > Sepiida > Sepiolidae > Euprymna > Euprymna scolopes. The sequence goes on from NC_136506.1 coordinate 74,585,293, forward strand.
CCATAATATTCAAATTGAACTTTCAAGTCCTATTTTAAATTTGGTAAAAAAATAAAAATGAATAGATTATTTTGTGATTCTTTGAAAATTGGAAGGAATTTTGGAAGCATTTAAACTGTTTCTGAATTTTTTAGATGAGGATTTTTTTTATTTTTTAGAAAGGAATCACCATTTATCAAGGCTCAGAGGCTACTCGAGGATAAGGGTTAAAAAGTTTACATTGGTCAAAAGGACAATATTCTAGTAATCGTTAGAAGTGTAAATTTGGTAAATTGGATTACTTAAAGGGAACGGCTCATCAAGAACTTGTTTACATTGGACTTGAAGACGGCCATATTGTAGTCAGCTGGAAAGCAGGTAAACAGAAGAGATTTCCACAGGTGTGCAGTGCTTAGAAAGAAGCTTTAGGTTTAGGCACAGATAAAGAGTGGGGGGGAAATTATTGATAGTGTTTACAGCTAAACGAGTGTTTCTTGTGAATGTTTGGCAAGGGGGGGACCATAGATTGGAGCTCAGACTAGCATTTGCCATGAAAATAATGATAAAACAGAGACAGGCTCGCAACGTCTTATTCGTATTATTTGGATTCTTCAGACTACCATTCTCATCTTGAGTGTTATTTTCACAACGTTTCAGTTGATATAACCTCCAACCTTCTTTAAGTGTATCTTTCTGTTGAACTTGGGTATTTTTCAGTCACACTCTGGAATCTTAACTGAATTTCGAATAGAGCCCTTGTCATAATGGATAAAGTACTTGGTACAATTCATTTGTAAGTGACACTCTTCTGGAAGTTGATGGTTCAATCCTCATGCAGGCAACACTCAAAAATACAATTGCAAATTTCTTTGACTCAGTCATGGCTGATGGAATGAGAGCATGCTACCTGCGTGGATTAAATAAGAGATGTTGTTTGAATTCTGTGCAGATTTTGACATGCAGAATGCAAATAAGTTTAATCAAATTCTGATTCCTATTGTCTTGTACAAACTTATCTTGGCACCATCAGATACTGACTGTATTTTAGATGTTCGTTTTTTTTGTTTTTTTAGGGGGGGGTGGGGATTGAAACTTTCAAAAATAATTTCTAGTGCTTGTACAGAAACATGCTATCGTCGGAATTTTTTGGTCAGTTTACATAAAACGTCAAACTGCTAAGTTAACAAAATCAACAGCCAACATTTAAGAAAACTCTTATGATTGGTTTTATTATGAAACAAAAACTAAATATTTATCTGGATTTGAACAACAACAAAATAAAAAAAAATTCAAAACTTTTTGTTTGCTGTCGGTTGTTTATTTAAACAGTATTTATTTATGAAATTTACCTTTATGTGTTTTCTTTTTCTTGATTTGAATTTTTATTAATTTTCCACAAAAATTTTCTAATTATTCATTTTATTTTCTTCATATCAACAAAAATGAATATTGTTTTCATTTTTTCAATTAATTTTTCATTGAATTATCTCCGTAATTTCAAAAATATATTTTTCATTTAAAAAAATTGGTCAGTATTTGTGTGGGGGGGGAAAAAAAAAAAAATGAAATTTTCCACATTTTATGTAAACTTCCTGGAAAATTTTGTCAGTAGCACGGTCCTTATTCTGCATAAATACCAAATCCTTTTTGTTGTTTTTATTAAAAAATTATTTGTTAAAGAAATAAAATTTCAGATTTATTTTATTTATTTATTTTTTTTTTTTCGAAGATTGATTATTTCTATTATTTGAAATATTATTCTCGCCTTGGTTGTCATATTCATGATGTTTTGGCCGATGTAACCTCTGATCTTCTTAGATTAATCTCATTCCATCAGTCATGACTGGTTAGAAGTGTTAATGTGGACCTATAGTTTCACAGTTAAAAGTTAAAATTGGTTAAGGTCCTGGATATGACCTTAAACTATATCCGATGGTGAGGCCCCAGCTTGCGGGCTTTGGGGAGTGTGGAGCCACCCCTTAATTGCCATTGCTCCCAGGTCCACTCTGATCCAGAGTGATAGTATCTTTTAGGGTCCCAACTATAGGTTAAATAGAAACCGACTTGAAAAAAAAAAAATATATTCTATTAAAAATTTTTTATTCCGAATCACTGGATTTGGCATTAAATAACCTGAAAAGGGTTGATATGCCATAAAACAAAAACAACCAACCAACCTAAAATTGGTTAACATTCGATTCTAAGTAACAGTCCTCTGGAGGTTGAAATTCCAATAACAATAACTAAGAATAATCTAAATTAGCATCTCTACTACCAAACTTTGAAACATAAAACCAAAAGCAAAAATCTATAATACATGTCTTGTAGTTACTCTTTTTGTTCTAGCTGAGAATGGAGCATCCAGATGCCAGACCTGCTATCTCCTACATTCCAACTTAGATATGTTTTAAGATTCTAAACGTCCCTTTAACTGCAACAGAACGGGTCAAAAAAAAAAATTACTATGAAAAATATATTTTTTCTGTTATTACAAAGATAATTTAATGAAAAATTAATTAGAAAAAAAAATGAAAACAATATTTTTTATTGTTACAAAGAAAATACAATTAATAATTATTGGACAATTTTTACCAAACTTGAAGAAAACTAAAATTTAATTCAAGAAAAAAAAACAAAAAAACACTTATTATATTTATTTTTGGTTAACAAATAACTGATAGCAAACAAAAAAAAAAAATTTATTTTCGTTTATGATTCTTTTTTTTTTTTTTGTTAATGATTTTTTTTTTTTAAAATTAGATCAATATTTAGTTTTATATAATAAACCAATGATAGCAAACGTTTTCTCCAATGACGTTGACTTCTGCGATTTCATTGGCTTAGCATTTTGGCACTTTTCAGCATTTTAAGTAAACTGCCCAGAAAATTTTAATGATAGCATGGTCCTACATGAGTGTTTTATTTTTTCAGGAATTATCAGTGCAGGGAGTCATAATTACCGCCAGTCGAGAGATTCAAACCCAGCCACAAAGTCATCTCTGACTCCATTAGCAAGGAACAAACCGCTCGGCCAACTTTAACCACAATAAGAATATAGTTGAAATTAACATTTATATGAATCGTAAATGTTATTCAAGAAAGCTGAGAGTAATCGTGATTTTTAACATCACGATCTGCGCATGTGAGCTTAAGTGACTGACTTATTTCATTTCAACATAAAGTGCTTGACAATAAGAACCAAGTTCTTATAGGGACAAACATAATGACTATAATTAGTTTTTAATATATATATTAATATTTATAATATATATATATATATATATATATATTTTTATAATAATTATTTTTAATATATATATATTAATATTTATAATAATTATTTTTTAATATATATATATATATTAATATTTATAATAATTATTTTTTAATATATATATATATATATATATATTAATATTTATAATAATTATTTTTTAATATATATATACATTAATATTTATAATTATTTTTTAATATATATATATTAATATTTATAATATATATATTTGAATATATATATATTAATATTTATAATTATTTTTTAATATATATATATATTAATATTTATATATATATTTGAATATATATATTAATATTTATAATGATTATTTTTTAATATACATATATATATTAATATTTATAATATATATATTTGAATATACATATATATTAATATTTATAATATATATATTTGAATATGAATATATATATATATATATTCAAATATATATATTTTTTATAGAAATTAGAAGTAATAGTATCGAATCAAACAAGATTGTTTTTCTGAAACCCATACTAGAATTGCCCACGTAGACCCATGACACAATGGTTAAAGGCATTGATTAGCAATAAGTTCTAAGTGACAGTTTTTTTTTGTTTTTTTTACAACAGATGAAAATAACCAATATAATGATTAGCATTTATACCTGGTCATACCGGACACAACAAGATTAAAAAAAGAGTTGAGTTTGAGATTTTGCATAAGTTTTTTAGTTTGACACAGATTTTAAAAGTTGGTTTTTTATTTATTTACTTTTTTTTTTTTTTAATGCACCTAAAGCAGATCAGGTTAGATTGGTATAATTGTAAAATTGCCAAGATGAGAATAGTTGTTCTAATAATACAAATTCTCAGCCTCATGCTGACGTGAACTAGATCAAAGCCAACAGAGTATAAGCCATTTTTAAAATGGCTTTTTCCTTGTTGACCGAGGAATGAATGAAACATCCTGTGCAATTCTAGAATGTCCACTTTTTCGGGCTGCTGCTTTCCATCTTTGGGATGGAGTAAGTTTGTTTACTGTATGAAGTGCCGCTAACGAGGCTGCTCAGGCAATTTTAATAGGTCTGCGCATTCCTCTTTTAGAGGTGCTGACTTGAGTCTTTCCTCACCTTGTCAGATCTTCCTGTGGTGGGAAGGAAGTAAATAACATCTTTGTCTCCGTATTCGACCGTGGCAGCACAAAAGTTTAACGTATTTTACATTAAAGTGTACAAAGCATTGAAATTAAGGTTCACAAAGCACTCAAATGTGTACTTCTATTTAAAAACCGTCAAATATACCCGATGAACTAAGTGCAAGAGACATAAAACCAATTGCACTTGAAGGGACGGTTAGAATCTTAAAAAGATCTGGTTGAAATATGAGATAGTGGGTGATTGTCTGGTAGTAGGATGCGCCATCCCCAGCTAGAAGAAAATGATTTAAAAAAAAAAAAAAAAGATAGTTTATTTAATACAGATAACATGGTGACACTCAAAATGTTGGCACGTAATAAGCCCAATTTTAAATGAATGAAATGAGAAAGAAAAATGTTTATTAACAAAAACCGTTGCAATTCTAAAAAATTGATTCCCCAAAAAATCTTCCTGAAATTATTTCTGAAAAGTAGCACCTGATTTCTTTTGTCATAATTTGCAAAATCTTTGTTAAAAAAATGCAAATAAAATTCTGAGAAATTGGAAAAAAAATTTAATTTCTTGAAATATTGATATTTTTCTCAGCAGATCTGATTCACCATAGCAATAAATTTTTTTTTTTTTTTTTAGTTTGTCAAAACTTGGAAAATTTTCTAGACTAAATTTTATGGAATTCTTTAGGAGAGTTTATTTCCACAACTCAAGACTTTTCTTTTAAAAAAAAGTCAGATATTTGCATATTTTTATCAGTATTTCCTAATAAATAACAAAAATACATTTTTTAAAATAGCTATAATTTGTAAATGGAGAACAAAGATTTTCCTTTTTCTTTTTTTTTCTTTTCTTTTTATAGCTGAAGAAATGAACACCGTAATTTTGTGACCATATTTTTCTTTCAGCAAAAAAAAAAAAAGAAATTTGTATTGCGATTCATTTGACCAACAAATTAACTGAAATGTTGAATTTTCTGTTTTGCTGAACATTTTTCGCTAGTCAGCTAAACTAATCTGGCTCTGATTTGTTGAAAGCAAGCGAGAAGTTTTAAAAACGCAGTAAACAAAACTATGAGATCAGTAGAGGTTTTGCTGCAGCACTAGCACACAAAAATGTTTAAATGAAGATAACCATAGTTTATTTATTGCAGACAATATGGCGACACTCATAATGTTGGCCCGATTTATTTTATCATGATTTGAAAAATCTTTGTTTGAAAAATAAATAAAACTCAAAGAAATTGAAAAAATTTGATTTTCTTGAAAAATATTGGCATTTTTCTCAGTAGTTTTGATTCACCATGACAATTTGTTTTTTTTTCTTGGGGGGGGGGGGGCAAAACTTGGAAAAAAATTTTTATACTAAATAAATTTTATGGAATTCTTTTCAAGAATTTATTTTCAGAAATCAAGAGTTATTTTTTTAAGTCATATATTGGCATATTTTTGTCTATATTTCTTAATAAATAACAAAAATAAAAAAAAAATTGACAAGAATTTGTAAATGGAGAGCAAAGATTTTCCTTTTCTTCCCCCCCCCCCCCGCCTCTTTTTTTTTTTTTTTTTTTTCTTACAGCTGGAGAAATTAACACCAAAATCTTTTTTATCATTTTTTTCTTTCAGCAAAATAATTATTTGGATTACAATTGGTTTCAGTTGATCAACAAATTAACTGAACTAAACATTGTTGAATTTTCAGTGTTGCTGAACATTTTCCCCAGAAACAACTAAAACGAGCTGATCCGGATTTGTTGTTGAAAGCAAGTTTTAAGAACATGGTAAGCCAAACAAAACCACAAAATCAGTATTTGCAACTCTAGCACGCAACAAAAATGGTTAAATGTGTATTGCTATAGTTTATTTAATGGTGACACTCATGATATTTGAGTGTAATAAGTGAAATAATAAATGAATAACAGGCAAAAAATATTCAAATGTTTTTATCAAAAATCGAGCAATTCTAAAGATTTACTTGATTCACAAAATTTTTTTCTTGGAATTGTTTTTGAAAAGTATCGTCCGACTTTTATTTTGTGACACAATTTACAAAATCTTAAAAAAAAAAAAAAAAAAATTTTGAGAAATTGTAAAATTTGATTTTCTTGAAAATATTGCCATTCACCATGGCAACAAATTTTTTTTATTCATTTTGTCAAAACTTGGAAAATTTTCTATACTAAATTTTATGGAATTCTTTTGGAGAATTTATTTTCAAAAATCAAGACTGATTCATTTTTTTTTTTTTTTAAGTTGGATATTGGCATCTTAAATAACAAAATTACATTTGGAAACAATAAATGACAATTTTTAAATGGAGTGCAAAGATTTTCCCTCTTTTTCAGCTGGAGAAATAAACACCAAATTTTTTCTGACCATTTTTTTTCTTTCAGCAAAAAAAAAAAAAAAAAAATATTTTCATTGTGATTGGTTTCACTTGGCCAACAAATTAACTGAACTAAATATTAAATTTTCAGTGTTGCCGAACATTTTCCCCCCAATCAACTAAACCAAGCTGATCCTGATTTGTTGTTGAAAACGAGACATTTTTAAGAACACGGTAAGCTGAACAAAAAAAACATGCAATCAGTAAAGGGATTGCTACAGAAATCAAACACCCCCCGTCCTTACTCTCCTAAACTTGCACCCTCTGACTTTCACTTCTTCTTAGCCATGAAGTTGTTTTTGAAAGAAAAGTGCTTCCCATATGATGCAGCCTGTATTTAGTCACCAGAGGTGCATAAAACAATGGGAGAAATGCATAACTCTAGATGGTTCCTATTGTAATAAAGACTAATAATTGTACCAAGTTTTGTTGCTCTACTGCGATGGGAAGTAGATTGGGGCTTTACTTGTTGAACGCTCCTTGTATTAGGTATAACAGTGATTACTTTCCTTCATTTTTCCAAGATTCGTATGATGTAACTGATTAATATCAACCTTTGGGCTAAGATTCGAGTGTAGTATCTGTTCTGATACTACACTTAAGTTTATTTTGTCCATAGGGGAAACTCTTCTATACTAAGGCAATTTGTATTTTTTCAACTGACAGTGCCCTTTTTTTATGGGGAGCTGATTTTTCCCCCACATTCGAAATGACCTTGCGTCATATTTTGCTTTAATGTGGAAGCAAATAAATATCAATATTCAAAACGGGATAGTTTTGTCGGACCTGCAATCACGTGGCCGTTTCCTTCGTAGATGGCCAGTACTCAAACACAAAACATCAGGCCATGCTACGGTCTGGTAGATCTTGGATTTGAGTTCATCATGGATCCATGGATCACCAGTGGTCATACACTATTTCAGTGTTGATTTGACTCATGATTGTGTCCAAGGATTGGTTGCCATTTTTATTTATTTATTTTTTTTTTGTTAAAATGTCTAGTCTGCACAAAGTACTCCTTGTTAGTCGTATTAACTTACAAATTTAAACATGTTTACTCTGACACTGAGAACAGCAAGGTTCAGCAGTTGCATGCAATGTGAAAGAAGATTTGTCTTAGGAGATATAAAAGATCAGCGCAGAGACAAACCAAGGATGACAAACTTGATGCTAACTCCTGGATTTTTAGCAGAGCCCTGTTAGCCAGGTAGCTTTGGCACTACCATGTTGTCATGGTCCTTACGTCCTTATCATGATGAAGAAAGGTTAAACTGTAGTGCAGTGCTATTGCTGCTTATAGTTGACCTGAGATACTTGAAATTGTCTATTTTAGGAACATCCTGGCATCTATCCGTATGATCCGGCACTCATTTTTATTGGTAATCTGATATTCTGTCTTCGTAGTGTTCCAGGACTGCACTTATGACTTGCATGTTGACTTTATTCTTTGAAGACAGCATGACATCATTTGCATACAAAAGCACCCAAAGTCCAGAAAATTGAAGATCCTGGCTGACTGTGTCCATGACAACATTGATAAAAAGCAGTGAATGTGCTGCAACCATGTCCAAGACAATAGCAGAAACCCTAGAAAACGACCTTCAGTCTGTAGTGGAATCGGGTCCATGAATGAATTATAACATATGATGCTGTTAAGACTAAGCTGCTTTCCTTTAACAGCTACAAAAAAATCTCAACTAATTTCCATGACAAATAACACCCGCAGAGCTCATCGTTCAAACCTCTCAGCTTAACATTCACAAACAACATGAATCCGAACAAATACATTAAGGACATTGCCAAAGCTACTGCAAAGAAAGTTGGCTCCCTCTATAATGCTTGAAAAGTACTCACACCAGAGTGCATTCTATATCTTTACAAAGTTACAATTCGCCCATGCATCGAATATTGTTGCCATGTCTGGGCCACGGTCCGAATCTCAAATCTAACAGTGTGCCTATTTTACAAGTACTTCAATGGAATGTGCTCTGATAAACTTATAACACTTATGCTCCCTCGGCATACAAACTCCTGACAAGCAGCAAAATCACAGTCCATAGATGCTGGAAAGCCTTCTACTTTAATAGTTTATTTCCTCAAACTTTCGAATTCCCTCTCTGTTTCCTGCTTCCTCGTTTATACTAACCTGCAGAAGTTTAAATGTAAACAAACATCTCCTTACTCAAATTTCCACAATCCCTTGTTAGACATGATCCCAAGTAGTCCCATATCTGGAGGGGTATAGGCCATCCACAACTTTGTAGATGCTTTTGTAGCGAGGAGTTTTTTTTGTTGTTTTTTTTTTTTCAGGGTGAGAGTGCCCAACCTTCCCAGAAGGTACATACAGCGCCCAGCCTTCCCAAATGGTCACCCATTTGGTACTGGCCAGGCTTAACTTTGATGATCTGGCGAGAACCGTTGTGTCAACATGATTGCACCGTACTTGATCCCAAGTAGTAGCCCTTACATTCCAAATGGCAGTATCCCTTGCTTGAGGTGAAAAGGATCTAAAAAAAACCCAAAAAAACTCATTTTATGAGATATGAAATATAAATATAAGAAGCGATGACACCAGCAGATTAGTAAAGTCTGGGTGATTTGGAGTCTAGCAATCTCAACCCTAAGTTGAGGGTCAATTTGAATGGCATGAATTTGGTGGACGAAACTTATTTTTACAAAGAATTAAACGGGCCTATGAAATGTGCCAAACTAATATTCAAAATAATTAACATTTCTTATTCTTCAATATCTTGAGAAAAATAAATAAAACGATCCTTTCCTGTTGGATCCTGTCACTCTCAGTCCAATAGAATTTAATTCACACTTTTCAATACCGCTTCAAGTTTGTAGTATTGGGAATTAAATTTTATTATCTTTTACAAAACCTGAGTGCAAGCTGACATTAACCTTTTTACCCTGATGGAAAGTGGAAAGGAGGAGGAAGATGCTTTTATCATCTGCATTCGAATTTTATCATTGATTTCTAGTTGATTTAAGAAGCTGATCGTCTATGTGCCTTAGCACCAATATTTATTTTATTTAAGACTAGCAGGGAGACTTGACGTTACCTGGGATTTAATGAGGATCAATGAATATTCCACACTTCCAATACCATTATTGTTGAAATCGATAAAATTGCCCATTTTTCAATCAAATCGATTGATTGCCAGCTCTAGTTGGAGACTCACTGTAATGAAGATTTAATTCGCAAGGCATTGTAATTCACATTCCATTGCAGAGAACCTACTATTGATATAAAATTATTTTTATATAGTGGCTTGAATTAAAGTTTAAGATGCAGAAATCAAGTATTATGGTTCAATAGTGCTCTAAGCAAACATTCATTTCGAATGCGCCTTTGTCTTATCAAATAACCTACTGTTAATTTTATATGCTTGGCCTTTTGCTTGTGCGGTGATAAAACTTCTCCAATGCACTTGTGATGTTAGACTGTATGAATGTGTTAACTTCGATCAAAATCTTAACTATTCCTTCTTTAATCAGATTTTTTTCTTCTGATTTTCAATACTTATCAGAGACATTCTGATACAAAACCTTTCTAAGAACACTCCCAGATACAGTTATTTGAAATTTCGGTACATGTACAGTTTAATCAAGACATTAAAAAATGAAAATATTGAAAAAAAGTTTAAATCGTACATATCCATTGTGGAACGAAGTTCTCCGAAAAAAAAAATTTCACTTAATTTCATCAAGTTTTTTTTTTGTTTTTTTTACGGAAAAAAAACCCAAAAACAATTTGTTATGATACCAAGCAAAAGGTTCGAGTTTTAGGAAGAAAAGCTAGTATTAAAGATGGGGCGCTTTAAACTGAGTTATCTTCCAGTGGTGTGTCAAAAAAATTCAAAGATGTCTACCTTCAATGCGCTGTCATTAAAAATGTTTTTTTTGCTTAAGTGAATTTTTTTTTTTTTTTTTTTTTTTGAGATCTTCAGTCCAAAACGGATACATACAATCTGACCTTTTTTCGATATTTTCATTTTTTTTTATGTCTTGATTAAACTGTACAAGTACCGAAATTTCAAAAGAAAAAAAAAAAACGCCCAGCCATTTCTACTAATAAACTTTTTATGGAAAAAAATAAAAATTGAAAATAGAGCAATGCAATTTTTTCACATTTAATGCAAATTTTTTTAGTGCAGGAAGTGGCACTTCTACTATATCAAAATCAAATTTTATGGCTAAGCTATGAGTGACAATCTTGCCATGTCATCTTGAAAATATATTGACAGAACCATGAAGGTAACTTCAAATCAAGATTTTTAGAAAGCCACTTTTAATATTCGGAGGGAGGGGGCTCAAATTTACTTAAAAATGATTTTCTTTATAAAAATAAAATTACTTGACCAATGAACATGATTTTTTAGTGTACGATATTTTCCTTCCGTCACGGGTGCGTACATCATTATAGATTTTTTTGTTTTGTTTTGTTTTTCTTTATGGGAGGTAGGATTTTGGACAAGTGCCAAGTTTGGGAGTATTTTTTTGTTTCGTTTTTTAATTGTTGCTGAGAAACTCAGTACTTCTTTTATATTTCGTATTGAATAAATGTGAAAACAACTTCTGATACTGACAAATAGAATCATCTTCAACGCAAAAAATCTTTACTCGAGACGATTTAAAAAAAAATATTTAAGTCAGCTCTGTTAACCAAGATTCAAAGAGATATTTTTCACCCTAAGTCTCAAAACCAACAGGATCTAGACCATCCCTGTAATGACCTTTTCCTTGTTTATTGCGGTATGAAACTGGTCCTGTGTAGTTCTAGGAGGTCCACCCTCTCAGCCTTCTCTCTTTGAAAAAGGGCTTGTTTATTGCTAATCACCTGAGATGCCTCTACTAGGGAATGCCGACAGGCCTGCCTAGGCATTTTTGTTTTTTGTAGGAGCAGAGTGCTCCCTCTTGAGAGCGCTAACATTTCAATCCAACTTCTCGACCCTTGTATCATATTTCTCGCCGTGGGAGAGAAATACTTACAGAAGGTAAGCAAAATGTTTAAATTTTTTATATATATATATATATATATATATATATATATATATGTGTGCACATATTTTGGGAATAAAAATTATATTTTTAATTGTCTTTTTATTTAGTTTTCTTTATATATTAAACCCTTTTTGTTTTTTGTTTTCCGAAGAAGAAGAAAACTGATAAATCTTATAAGCAAGAGATAAATTATTAAGCACGGAAATAAAACTAAACTTTTAATAGCTTCGTGATAATAAGTCCAACACCGACATGTTCCTAAAGTAAAGGCACATAACTCTGGCCGACTTACAAGATTTTTATTATTCAAACTTTAGGACAATTAACTGTGGTTGTATTTAACTATCGAACTAGCCGGATTTGAAAATCAGAAAATGGTACGAGAAGAAAAATATCGGATAGTGTCCAATATTAAAAAAAAACAAAAAAAAAAAAACAGAATTACAGAAATTGCCAAAATAAAGGGAGACAAGTCACGAGTCGCCATTTTGATTTTCTCGATTATTAATTCAAATATATTTAATGAAATACATTTCTCTTGTTTATGAGATTTTAAAGATTTATATTTATTATTTTTCAGCGTCAGTATTATTTCAATTCTTTGTTATTGTTTTATTTATTTTTTTTACTCTTAACCGCGAAGCCTTTTTAAAAAAGATGATCGATTATTTCCCTTGGACTATTCTTTTTTTTTTTACAATTTATAATTTCATTTGTCAAAAAGTATTTTTTTATTAATAATAATATTAATTTATTAATAATTTAATACACCAAATGATATTGTAATAACTAGGGAATATTATTACGGTATTGTTTAGTCATTAAATTATCAATTTAACCAAATTGTTATAAAATTAAAATCCAAACAAAATTCGTATATAAACACCCTCAGCTACCAACTAACTCCAAGAAAAAAAATGAATGATTTTCAAGAATAGCTAACAAAATAAATAAAAGAATAAAAAAAACAAAAACACAAGTAAAGGTTACCAAGGGCAAGTTTCTGACTTCTTTCCTTTAATTTATTTGAATTTTTTTTTTTTTTTTTAAGTTAAAAAATAGAACGAAAAACAAAATGGTGGTCTCAGTCAAGCCTCGATAATCGCTCAAAATTCGAAAATTAAAGAAAATATTGATAAAAACACATTCAATAAATGCCAACAATCGTATGAAAATGTAATGTTCTACTAGTATTTTGTTTAATTTTCGATTTTTGAGCGATTGTTGGGACTCGACTGAGACCATCATTTTGTCTTTGTTATAACTAGACAGACTTTACACTTGCTTCAGTTTTAAATAAATAAAAAATAAATAAAACTTAAAACACAAAAAAGTTATCTAGGTAGGTAGAAGAGTAACTTGGCTTGCCCTGAGTAACATTTATTTATTTTCCGACATTTTTTGCTTTAACTTTTCTGGAAAAATCACTGAAAAAAAAATGAGAACTACTGCTTTATATTACCACCTTGAAAAACTTGGAAGAAGAAAAATTTTAGAAGTTGGGGTAAGTAATCCGTTTCGTATATAAATTTAAAATAAAATAAAAGGGGGCACTCTGTGTGACGAAAATATTAGAATTGTCCCAGTCAAGAAGGATTTCTCTACCGATCGAGGACAGAACAGATACTACACTTTGAATTATTCATTTACAGAAATATTTTTTTAATGTACATTTACAACAAATTAGGCACAAGGCCATCAAAAGTGTAGAAAAAAATTGGTGTTGACTGTTGCTGATCACAAATAATAACAAATATTTATCCGAGTCTTAACTATAATCACCATAATACCACATTCACACCAGGAGTCGTCATATATCTCCACATTTTCCTAGCCCGAAAACTAAGACTGAACGAGTAAGTATCATTATTTATTTTTTTTTATGAATAAAGGGAATTTTAAAAACTAAATTATTTGTGTGTGTGTGTGTGTGTGTGTATGTGTGTGTGTGTGTGTGCGTAATTGAAACAATTATCGATTTTTTTTTTTTCAAATAAAAATTTTATTTTAAATAAATAGGAAAGGAAATTTGGTTATTTGAATCATCTGTAAATTGGTTTGATTGTTGGGTGCTTGTTCGTTATAACATCGAAAATCTGAATTTCAACCAAAAGCAACGTTATCTAATCATGTCGAAATTAGTAACATATTACATTGCATAAAATATTTACTTTCATGATCCAATGATCCGCTTGGTGTATCAGAATTTTTGTAGGAATTTTTGACACCCCTAACACGAAACTGCAAATAAAATATAAAAAACTCGTAATTTCTCTTTTAAAAATGGGTTGTTTATTTTCTTTATGGATTATACTTCCAAAATAAACTATTAAAGTTGTATAAAAAGTAATAGAAATATTTTTTAAAAAACAGTAATGAAATTAATTGAATGTTACGAGTTCAGTATTTTTCACTTTTTAAACTTTAACAATCTATCAAAATTTTTCTATTGATTCTATTTTTACGATATTTTCAGGGTCAATGTGAAATGTTATGCTCTTTCCAATAAACCGAATATAATATTTTAGACAAACGGTTTTTTTTTTAATTTACGCCCCCCCCCCCATTTTGAAATGTCTATTAAAAAGTAAATAATTAATTTACTCAACAAAGTTTTATATATCACAAATTGAAGATAAAAGATCAATAAATAATATATTCAAATTTAAAACAAAAAAAAAGTAGTGTTTTTGTTTTTTTTTTTAGAAATTTACCTATAAAGTCCGAAGTTTAAAACCTTTTTTTTTTTTTTTTTTTTTAAGGCAGGATTGCAGTTTACAGGGAAATCAAGGGACGCAACTCCTGCCAAACTAAAAAGGACGCAAACAGAATCACCGGGGGGCACCTGTTTCAATTTTTCTTTTTCTTGTTAATTTAAATGAACTGTTTGAATAAGTTATTTTTTTAACAAAGGAAGAACATAGAACTTTATAAAACAGTTATAAATTATTTTAAGAAAGAATTATTTTAATAACATAGAATTATTTGAAGAACATAGAATTTTATTAAACAGTTAATTTTTAAAACGAAAAACAGTTATGAATTATTTTAAGAAAGAATTATTTGAAGAACATAGAATTATTTTAAGAACATAGAACTTTATTAAACAGTTAATTTTTAAAACGAATACTGTTCGCGGATGCATCTGATGATTCGTGGAAAACATTCACCCTTCTCTCTTTTTCGCCATAAAAATTCCATCAGATGCAAGCCGAACATATTTTGTCGATTCCCGAACTTTCGTATATGTTTTTTGGCGTGTGACCATAGTCCTTCAATAGTCTGTGTGTGCACTGAAGGGTCCAACGGATCAACGAAGTTGTCTTCGTGGACGACAGTGTCGTGCTCATAAATTCCTTGAGCGAGTCGATCAAGTCCTTGGTAAGCTGCCCAACCGTCAGAAATAATTCTTGTTCCTGGCAGGCACCATGAATTTATGATTGGAAACAGGGTATCTCGATCCCTATTTTCCACTATTGCGAAATTGCACAAATTCGAGCTTCTTTCCACTGTGCCAAAAAGCCAAACGCCCTTCCTCACACGTCCCCTATTATACTTTCGTCGGAAAAAATATGACTCATCCACCTCCACTTCTTTAGGTGTCGAATGTTCGTCTCTCCCACCTAACATGATGGGATGGTCCAGCATGTCCTGTTCACAGACTTCTCTTATGAATGACATCCAATCTACGATTGTATGGTTACTCACACTTGCTTCCTGTTTAATTTTAATCTGCGGCATCTCCATGCTCCAACTGAGCAAAATAACTAAAATCTGCTTTATTGTCAGATGACTTCTCTGTAAGAAGGAACCCATCCTTGGCAAACCACCCTTCTTACAGACAGAACACTTCCACGCAAAACCATCCCCTTTGGCTCCGTTTTTATAGAGAATTCGATCTCTCTCACACGAGCTGCAGAAACTCCTATTCGATATGAGTCCCAATGAGGCCGCTGTTTGTAACTGTACCTCGTTATTTGGTGGCAGCAAATTATACAAATGCTCATAGGTCCACTTCTGCTCTTCCACTTCAGTCGTAGACATAACGTGGTCAACGATAGTAGTTCTCATTTTGGTAAAAAAAAAAATAAAAACGTAAAGAATAAAAGTATAATAAAAGATTGTAAAAACAAAAAATTAAAGAAGAAAATAATTTAGAAGTAAAACGAATAAAAAACAAAGGAATTAGAAAGAAATGAACTATTCAAAAGAAATCTTAAAACTTGTTATATTATTCCACGTGTAGTAGGTTCGGTTAAAATTCGTAATTTAAAAATTGAAACAGGTGCCCCCCGGTGATTCTGTTTGCGTCCTTTTTAGTTTGGCAGGAGTTGCGTCCCTTGATTTCCCTGTAAACTGCAATCCTGCCAAAAAAACACGTTGTTTGTTTTGTTTTTGTTTTTTTAATGAAACCTTGGTCCTTGCTCCTTTAATTGAAAAAAAAAAATAGGGCTTGAATTACATTTTTCGAGTATTTATAAGTTTGGAAAGACAGGAGTGGAATTATTCAATATTTTTCACGAAATCTGATCACATTGATCTGGCTGCCATTATTATTTTGAAATATAACCAAAGAAGTAATTCATAGTTTTGAATCTGTTTACTATTTAAGTATAACTTTCACTTTTGTCGGAAGCAATTTTCATTAATTATTAATTTTCTACAATATCATTTTTCGTAAATTTTGCTTATGTTACTAATTTCAGCTCGAGAATTAAGTAGATAACATTGCTTTTAGTTGAAATTCAATTTTTCGATTTTCATTATTCCGAAAAAGCGCCAGTCGTCGGATAAACAATATTGCTGTGAAGTTTTTACAAAAAGCAAAAAATGATGCAGCATCTTTTCCGAAAATTACTCCAGTTATAATTCATTAGGATGTCCCTTGGGTGGTTTATAGAACTAAAATAATCATTTTGAAAAATAGCAGTATCACCTGATTTTTTTTTTCTCGCTGTTAACAATCGGTACTTCAAATTAAGTGGTGGAAACTAACATGAATTGATTACCTCCCCTTGATCCAAGTCGTTACCACTTGATAATGGGTATTGTGTGGCTGAGTAAATGACTAATGTTTATAGTGGAAAACACCAGCCTTCGGGTCAAGATCAAAGTGTAGTATCTGTTCTTCAGATGCTGCACTTCAATTTCTTGTTCTCTGTCAGTGGAGGAGAAATCCTTCACGACTGAGACAATTTTTATTTTTGTTCCTTTTCTCCACTTTAAAAAACGACCCTGATGTCTGTCTAAACTCTGTCCCGTGGGCGTGGGGAGACATTGTAAATAGGAACACCAGCTAACATTTTTTTTTTTTTTTAATTATTTGGGGTGTATCAGAACTTTTAAGAAAGATCTTTTTGTTTTTACTGCTTTTTTTGTTATGCGTACAAGGAATCTATATTCTATTATTGAATCTATATTCAAATAAACACGATAGTCCATCTGCATACGCATACACGCATGCAGATAATCATGTGATAATTTTTAGCCTCCCTTACAACAATTAGCCAGTTATTAAAGAGTTGTGTCCCTTTGATTTTTAAAACACCAATAGAACAGGAAAAATAGTTTCTCCCACATATATAATAAAGCTGAACGTTTGTGTGTGTGTGTGTGTGTGTGTGTGTGTGTGTGTGTGTGTGTGTGTGTGTGTGGTCACGAATAGGCTCCTATATGGTTTACTATCATAGAAAACTGATCACATATAATAATAGAAGATGTATCGAATGGGTATGTTTGATCTGGCATAATGATGATTCATTAAAATTGTGGGGTCTGCATACACGCCTGGTCCACAAAGTATGGAAATAAAACATTTAAAAATTAAAAAACGTTTACAAGTGTTTTTGATATAGATGTACATCAGAATACTTTGATAAGTATGTTTTAACTTAAATAGGGATGGTATAATAAAATTGTATGGGGTCTGCGTTTGCTCCTGGCCTCCATAGAATGGAAATAGACACAAACTTTAATAAAAACTTTTCATATCTATCTGCGTAAGTATACTTTGATAATTATGTTTCAGTTTGAAGAAATATGGTATAATAAAATTATGGGGTGTTCGTTCGCGCCTGACCTCCATAGAATGGAAATATGTCACAAAGTTTAACAAGGTTTTTTAATATAGATCCACAGAATATTGTGATAAGTGTTTCAGTGTGAACAGGTATGCTATAATAAATTATGGGGTTTATCTATTTTATTTTTACTTTCATCATATTTTGCTTTGGTTTTGATACCCCCAAATTCGAAGCTATCTCTTTACAACCCTTCCTTTTTATAACCTATCATACTTTCATAAATCAGAGTCTATTTTCTGTAGGCTCTTTTTGAACCCAGTCAACGACGGGTACTTTTGCTAGTATTATATATATATATATATATATATATATAATATTTGTGTTCATGTATTTCTGTAATTTCCTAGATGTAAATCCAATGAGATCTTGTGTTCATCAGAAAGTGCTCAATGGCAAGCAGAGCATTATTATAGTATAATTTTTTTTTTTATTATTATACTTTTTATTTTTTTTTATTTTGATTTTACAAACATTATTAGCTACATATGTGCATACATGTTTCAGTAGTGATTTCTCTAGAAATCTTATGTTACCAGGCCAGATTCTTGAAATATCTGATGATGTGAGATTCCTAAAAAAAAAAAAAAAGCTGAAACATGTATGTACATATGTAGCCAATAATGGGTGTATACGTAAAGAAAATTATACTTATAATATATATATATATATATATATATATATATATATCATTAGTTATGATTCCAAAACCAAAAGGTGTAGTTCATTCACACTCATAAGTTTTATTTATTATATATTTTATGTGGTACGTCTTACATGTGTTCGTTGAATAGCAGAAGACTACTAAACCTCTTTTCAGAGGCAAGTGTATGTTCCTCAAAAAACTGCATTATTTTTTATATGAAAGGATTTTGAGAAAATAAAAGTGGCTTAGTGGGGGATGCCCTTTTCTCTACCCTGCAACCTCTCTCCCACAGAAGAGACGTTGCGAACCTATCCTTGTTTTATCGTTATTTCCATGCCAGGTGCTCGTATGAACTCCAATCTCTGGTCCCCCCCCCTCGCCAATCTTTCACGAAAAACACCCGTCTAGCTGAATCCACTGTGAAAAATTTCCCCCACTCTTTATCTGTGCCTAAATCAAAACGTGGATTCCATGAACAAAGCTTCTTTCTTAGAACTGCACGCCTGTGGAACTCTGTTCCATCTGCCAGCTTCCCACCTGACTACAACTTGGATGTGTTCCAGTCCAACGTTAACAAATTCCTAATGAACTGCCCCCTTAAGTAAACACTTCATCAAATCTCCACACTAACGTACTGTACTTGCAATAACCCTTATCCCTGAGTGGCTTCCGGGCCTTGATAAGTGGTGACCATTGTGTAAAAAAAAAAAAAAAAAAAAAAAAAGTAAACGGAGAAGAGTAGTGTGCAAAAAGGTAAATTAAAAAAAAAAACACTTATTGTAGTGTCTATATGCCCCCCCCCCTCCCAAAAATAAATATAACATTCCAAACACACTTATGAATCTTATATACACACACACACACAGTGTGTAAGGTATTTGAGGACACGTTATTTTGACTGTAGCAGGAATATTATTTAACTTTATATTTTAGGGGATTTAGCAGAGAAACCAACAAACGAAAAAAAAGAGTAGCAAAATTCAAAGTTATTCTTTTAGATACATGGACAAGTTTTGTGTGGTTGAACATATTTTAAAGTGTCTATTTATTTCGAAACAAGTAGAGCTGAGTTGGTAAGTTAGAATGATATCAAGATGTCTGACATCAGACATTCAACTGGGAAGTCTCGATAATCGCTTAAATCATGAAAACAAAGCAAAATACTAATAGAAATTCACCCAATAAATGTCACAGTGTTACTTATTGGGTGGATTTTTATCAGTATGTTGTCTATTTTTCAAGTTTTGAGCCATTACTAACACTCCGAAGACAGTATATTCTTGGACATGTTGTTGGTTTAACTTACTAACTCGGCACTATTTGCTTTGCAAACCAAAGCAAAGCTTTAAAATACATTAAAACACAAAACTTATTCAGGTAGGTAGAAGAGTAACTTATCTTGCCTTTGGTAACATTTATTTGCTATATATTTGAAATTTTTATCCCTTTTTTTTTTTTACTTGTTGGCTTCTCCGCTGAATCCTCATATTTTTTTTTTATATATATATATCTCAGAATTATGAATAGCAGCCTCAACTGTAGCGCAACACACAAAGAGGCACATCTATATATTAATACAATAACGTGAGTGTAACGCTTACATCCGGGTCATTTAATTGTTATGTTCTTCTATTTCTTGTCATAAATAATTTTACCAAGAATTCTTCATAAGTTTTGGTTTCGGTTTCGATTATGGCTGAAGGGACTCAAGTTATATATACATATATTTTTTACATACGTTTTTATTTTGGTTTCAATTCAAGCTGATGCACCCAAGTCATATGGATATATATTTTTTTTATTTTTGAAATCGCAACTTTATAACATATAAAAATCGATAGAACATTAACTCTATAATAATATATACAAGATCTGCAAGAATTAAAATATCATAATTTAAGCATACTTTAATGACCGGGCTTTACCGGGCGTTCATGCTAGCTTAGATAAATACTTTTGCAGTTTTAATAAAAGAGCTGCAATGATATCAGAGCATCTCCATTTACGCTGAACATCTACAGAATACCAACATCAATATACTACATATGAATGAGTCCCCTGTGGAGTTTCCAAAGGTCCCACTAGAATTTATTATAAATATAAAGGTTGAATATAACAATTTAGAAACAGAACTATTTTCAAAAGTCTCTTTATCTTTTATTTACAAAGTTCACAAAGAGATAACGGTTCCAAATACAAAGCTTTCGCCATTATCAAAACATAAGTCATTCCAAATACGCTGATAACATTAGAACATCCAAATTTATTTCGTAAGTACAGCACATCATTAGTGGTAATCCTACAAGAACCACGAGTTCGACTGCCAAAGAACACCATGTGCCAGTTGTCGACAAACACATCAGATGTAAGTCTTACATGATGAGTAGAGTTCATTTGGTGCTTTTGGAATTCAGTACAAATGCATTTCAGGTAAAACCACTATCATATATATACATTTCATCTTGAAATTAGTTTTTTGTAAACTTTTGAATTTATACTATCTGATAGAAGATGTGCTAGTTCTAATTTTTCACAAAGCAATTAGACACCTCTTTCCCACAGAAGAGACGTAGCGAGCTTGTTCTATCGTTATTTCCATGGCAGGTGCTCGTCTGAGCTCCATTCTCTGGTCCCCCTCGCCAATCTTTCTCAAAAAACACCCGACTAGCTGAAACCACCGTCAATAATTTTCCCCACTCCCTATCTGTGCCTAAATCAAAACGTAGATTCCATGAACAAAGCTTCTTTCTTAGAACTGCACGCCTGTGGAACTCTGTTCCGCTTGCCTGTTTCCCTCCCGACTTCAACCTGGATGTCTTCAAGTCCAACACAAACAAATTCCTATGAACCGCCCCCCTCTAAGTAATGACACCTTACCAATTCTCCAATACTATTGCTACACTATCCCTTTGATTACTGTACACACAATAACCCTTTTCCCTGAGTGGCCATTGGGCCTTGATAAGTGGTGAACTCCATGTAAAAGAAGAAAAAAAAAACACTAGCAGTCGGACATTTCCTTTTTTTTTTCTTTTTTTTTTTTTCAATGACTGGTTTCAAGGTAAGCAAGGGAGATAAGTCAGTTTGTTATACAGAATTGGTTGCACAACTCTTCCACATTAAAACATGCGATAAAACTCGATGATTCGATAAATTCATTTTTACTTGTAATTATTTTTCTATTAAATCATTTTTCATAAGAGGTCAAACAATAAATTTGGCCAGAAAACGTGACCAAGGGTCACATGCTGAATCTTTGTTTGGTCAAGGATGGCAAACAAAAAAGTTGGTCACAAGTCGTGGAGAGCCCAGGACATGACGTCAAAGTGAGTGACCATATTCTTGTGAAACAATGCTGATTGGAATGTCGATTAATCGGAAATTGTTATTCTAGGCCGCATAAAAAGAGGTATACAATGAGAAGGGGGGGGATGAGACAACAACAAACAAGTGAGGAACAGCAGTCTTCTACACACCACCTATCAACCCCATCACGTGGCAATCAGATTTGTCACCCTGTCATTAAAAACTTAAATATACAGAAATAAACAACGAATATTTTTATAACCAGCTACTAAGTTCTCTATTCCACTGAAGAGTGTTTAAGTACTTTTAAATGAAATTGACTCAGCCATCATCATCATCTTCATCATCATCATCATCATGAAATGTAACAATAAGAAGTGCATTTGTTCAGAAAACTTATTATTATACTGCACAAACACTAGTTATTTTATGTCAGAACGGATAAACAAAAATAGCTTAATCAGATCTAACTTACGAAAAATGGAACTGGAGCTGCTAGAAAGGACTTATCCTGCCTTGATAGAGTTCAAAATAGACTTCGTAGCCTCGTAGGGGATGTCCTTTTCTCTTCCCTGAAATCTCTTTCTCACAGAAGAAATGTTGCGAGTTTGTCTCTGCTTTATCGTTATTTTCATGGAAAGTGCTCGGCTGAGCTTTAATCTATGGTCCCCCCTCGCCAAACTTTCACAAGAAACACCCGTCTAGCAGAAAACACTATCACTAATTGACCCCACTCTTTATCTGTGCCTAAACCTAAATGTAGATTCCATGAGCAAAGCTTCTTTCTTAGACCTGCACGCCTATGGAATTGTCTTCTGCTTTCCAGCTGACTACGATATGGTTGTCTTCAAGTCTAATATAAACAAGTTCTTGATGAGCCGTTCCATATAAGTCAACACATTTATCGAATTTCCATTTACTAACGATTACTATATTGTCCCATTTCTACTGTACACGTTTAAACCCTTATCCTCGAGTGGCCTCTGGGCCTTGATAAGTGATGATACCTACGTAAAAAAAAAAAAAAAAAAAACTGAATGATACCTAATATTTGGTTTCCTAGCTCCTATGATCTCACTCATTTTTTCCTACTATTATAACAGATTGAGACTCTGTGATAGCTGGCGAGTAGGTTAGCAAGATAAATATGCAGTTTGCACAGCTAATGCAAGGAACATTAGAAAGCCAGTTATGGAAACAAATAGATAAATGCTAAACAGATAAAGAATTCACCAGTAACAATAAACAAACAATAACATTGGCCTCATTTTCACACGTCAAAGATGATGCAATTGGAGTTAATTTATTTAAATTCTAATTTTCGACAAAAATGAAAGTCTTAATCAGGAAAATACAGACAATACTTTCTTTATGCGTCATACTGTAACTTATCCATAGTTTTCGTTCTTATCGAAGATTGAATTTTTTTCTTATTTCATTACTTACTTAGATGCACACACCAGAGCACAAAACCACTAATATTGAACATAATAAAATCCTAATCATTGATAGGGATAGTAAACAACAGCTAAATTATTTCTGCATAAGAAAAAAAAATTGTATTTTCCTGATGAAAAATTCGAAAATTAGAATTTGAATAAAAAAATTATGTCTATTTAAAAAACTGCATTCTAACTGGTTTCTGAACCATATGTGACACTAACACACGCAATAATTGCTTATAGTTAAGAAGCTGAGATAGTGACCATGCAATATAAGCGAATATGGTATATTAAACATTTATATAACAGATTGGGGCCCTACAATGGCTAGTGAGTAGGTTAGCTACATGTTTATTTGGTTTGAAAAATAAGTAATGTTGAGCGCTAATGAAGAACAAGAAAAAAATGGCCGCAATGTCTTTGAAGTCTTGACAAAAACTTCAAAATAAGAAATAAAACAAAACACCCAATAAATGTTATTGTGACATTCATTAGGTGGATTTCTGTTACTATTTTCTATTATTTCTTATTTTGAAGTAACTATCAAGATTTCAAAGATGTAAAGAATATCGCGGACATTTTTTCTTGTTTTCCGGTAGCTCTCAATATTACTTGTTTTTCAAACCGAATAAACATTTTACATTAAATAAAAACACTAAAAACTTATTCACTTAGGTAGAAAAATAACTCTTCTTGCCTTTGATAACATTTATTTGTTATATATTTATTTTTTGGACAACTTTTTTGTATCTGTGGATTGTAATACAGACCCTAATTTAATTAAAGAGAAATGTTCTTTTTAAATGAGATCTACAATGGCCCATTTTCTTCAGTGCAAATTCTCAGAAAGCAAGGAACCCCTTCCTGATGTGATACCGTTGATATCCAACCCCCCTCCCACTCTGTGACTTTTAGTTTCGGAGGAGATAAGAGTTTGAAAATATGGAAACAGACACAGACATTTTATATATTAGATTAATATTCTCATCTCATCAGACACAGACATTTTATATATTAGATTAATATTCTCATCTCCCTTTGCACTAGTTAACTACGTTATTGCATATCTGTCTTGTGGTCTCTGGGTTTTACTGAATTCCAGGACAAGAATTCGTCTAGTCTGATGGAGTATTCATCTCAGCACTATTACTAGAGGCAACATCACTTCCTCACATAAGCCAGTATAGGTTATTCATACTGAGGGTATTTTATTTGAGTTTCAGATACTATGTTATTTTTAATATTTGGTCAGGGCTAACTTATAGGGAGAACTTGGAACCCTAACCCAAATCACATTCTAAGATGATTTGTTCACATTTATGCAGATGACACAACCATCTATGGAAACACTTTGAAGAGCATTATTAAGATCTTTCTCTTCTAATTTGAAGCATGTTGGGAAAAATTTGGCTGATTATTTTGTTACATCTCTCTTTCCCCCATAAATGCTCAGATCTTTATTTTGTCCTTATTGAAATGGATGATTCTCTTCTTGAGGATGGCTCCTGTTTTTATAAGCTTCAAGGGATGACCTTAACTCCAGACTGGAAATGGAAGACTTGCATCAAATCCGTTGCTATGGTCACTGGAAAATATCATAAATCTCTTCCCTGCAACTGCGAGCCTGTCTTTGTTTTATCGTTACTACCATGGCAGGTGCTCGTCTGAACCCCCTCGCCAATCTTTCACGATAAACACCCGCCTAGCTGAAACCACGGTCAAAAATTTCCCCCACTCCTTATCTGTGCCAAAATCAAAACGTAGATTCCATGAACAAAGCTTCTTTCTTAGAAGTGCACGCCTGTGGAACTCTGTTCTGGTTGCCTGTTTCCCACCTGACTACAACCTGGATGTCTTCAAGTCCAATGTGAACAAATTCCTGATGAACCGCCTCCTTAACTAAGACACTTTATCAGATCTCCAACACTAACGTACTGTACACACAATAACCCTTATCCCCGAGTGGCTTCCAGGCTTTGCTAAGTGGTGACTACCTTGTAAAAAAAAAAAAATCTACTTTGCTATGTGACCAGCACCTCATATTGCAATCAACACAGTACAAGAGCAAGGAAAATACTTTTCCGAATTGATTTAAAAGGAATGTGTGTCTAGAGAGCCTGAAACCTTAAGTTTAACATTCAAAGAAGACTTTGTGCGATGCCTCAGCCAATTATTCAACAAGAAATCTCGTTGAAGGTTAATCTATTTTAGCATAAGTGTAATTTAATTTGCTGGAAGTACTTTTTTTTTGCTTTCATTTTCGGAAGAGTTATACTAGAAAAAAGAGAAGACACTCTAAAATTAATGCTTCTTTTCTACCCAAACTTTTCTGATAATTCAAACAAGTTTAATAAAGTAACGATGTATTACGACAGCAAATATATATATATATCTCAAAGTGAAAATGTGTGTGTGTCTGTCTGTCTGTGTACATTTCCCTCCACAATAATTCTATTAATTTTCGATCTACATACTCGAGATTCGACATAAGGGTATTGAGATTTGGGAAAATCTTTTTGATCGGTTTTTGGACAGAAATTTGGCTGTTATGGGGGTCAAAGTTCAACGATTTGATCTTTGAGAACTCTGACAAACTCCTCTGTCAATTTTGGATCTTAAACACTTGAAATTTTAGATATAGGTTCTTTGGGCATGGATCAAACTTTATAATTTGATTTGAACCGAAAACAATAAATGCTAAGAGGTCAAAATTGGGGTCAAGGTTTTTAAAAAAGACACACACAGACATTGTCACTTTTATATATATATATATGTTACTTTATTAAACTTGTTTGAATTATCAGAAAAGTTTGGGTAGAAAAGAAGCACTAATTAATAATTAATAAATAATTATGTCAGCGCCTTTAAGAAACTCGTTTTTCTTGTTCAGCACTTTCAGTTGAATTAAGTCGGTCAAATTAGCTCTTATGCATAGATCATCATTTAATAATTAGATCACTCTCATTGATGTAAAAAAAAAAAAAAAATAAAAAAATTTAAAAATAAAATGTTTAATTTCAACATTATTTTCACGCGGTTAACGGTAGCCAAATGTATATGATCCTTGCTAATCAAGCCAGAGAGGACTTATGTTGGCATGTTTGAATCTATAGCCTAGTGTTAATTGTGACACCCTGCACTGAAGATTCCTGAAATGATGACCTACTAGTGTCTGTAGGTATTTAATTATTATAGTAAATAATATATATATATATATATATATATATATATATATATATGTTATTTATCAGAGGTGAAACAACCAATGAATTTTAATGAGGTTCATACAAGAGTGCTTAATACCGAAGTAGGGCAAAATATGCTTTTTATTTGTTTTACATAAGCAGTAATATGTCACTACACATTCATGAGCATGTTTTGGTCAGCCAGTTAAAAGTAACTAGAGACATTTTCAGGCGATAGTGCTTATACAAAAGTAGAGTTCGTAAAACATGTTCACAAATCTGTAGCGACATATAAATGCTTATATACATCAAATAAAAAAAGTATATATACAGGGTAGAACGATAAAAGTGTCACCCTAAAGAAAACAACACTACAGCTTTATTTTAAAACTTCTATTGAAAAAAATCAATTCAGGTAACTTGATTACATCTATTCAATATAACCGCTTTCAGCCTCAATTGCTGCCTCGATACAGGTCCAAAACTGGGAGCATGCCTTTTCTACAAGCACCGGCGGGGGTTCGGTGAATACTTGGCAGATGGTGACGATCAGAATGGCTTTGGTGTTGTGGGAGGTCATGTTGGTGATGTTCTCGACATATGACTAAACAAAGTAGTCGAGTGGGTTCAGGTCAGGTAAGGAGAGGGCCGGTGAGAGAAGAGTACAAAGTCATAGCATTCCTTCTGAAACCAATTCTGGGTCTCTTTGGACTTATAGGCCGGCGCCCAGGGTCTGCCAGCAGCCAACTGATTGCATCAGGGAATCACCACACTCTTCAGCACATCTAGGTACACTTTGGTGTTGATTTTTAAGCCGACTTCAAAGATGTCAAGTGTCATGATGTGGCTCTCACTTGAAACTACACCAAAGACCATAACCGTGGCTGGAATGGGTTGTCCGATGAATTCAGCTATGCCTTCAAGTGTTGAACCGTCTGGATTTGCATTTTGAGGGTGTTGGCAATGGTCCTGCTGTTATAACTTGGATCGGTAGAGAGCATGAGTTGTACAGCGGCGCATCTCCAATCTCACTTATTGAACATCATTTCACTTTCAGGCTCCTATCGCTCTAGGGATTTGTAGACAACTGGCCAACTAGTAGATGGTCTGCAACAAAAAAGAAAACTGGTTTTCATCTAATGAAAATGAAATTATGTCTTGTCTTTTCTAAGGCGGCAATTTTTATTGTTCCACCCTATATATATAATTAAAAACAATATTTTATGAAAACAACATAACAAATGTAAAAGGGAACATTTCCAGGAAGACCATCTAGAAATAGCAATCAAAAGCAGCCTGGTAATGGCTACGAATTCTAATTAATTGCTTAAAAATTATATTTTTTTTTACAAAAAACTAGTTAATCACTTTATGTGATTGTTGGAATATAATATTTTCTTTCCATCGTAGCTACATTACATTAATAAAAAGAAAATGGAAAAATGCAATGTTGCATTTTCCATTTTCTTTTTATTCATTTTTTTTGTAATGTTAAAATTTTGTTACAGTAAATAAAATAGTTGAAAACCAAATCATTTTTTTCTTACAATTAATCGGAAGTGACTTTTCCAGGACATTCATCAGTTTCTTTTTTGTTATTAATGTTAAATGTTTTGCATTGCATTTAGCGTCCCAAATTCTCGTATGAAAAATAATGAATGGATCTCTTCTCCCTCAGACTAATGACGAATTATCCAAAAGCACCAGATAACTTGTCATTCTTTACTTAATGTCTACATACTTGAAGTGTGTATTTCTCAATACGAAATGTTTTCGTCAATAGATTTTAACTCGAAAAGATTCCTCATATAATAATATTAAAATAAATAAATAAAAAGTTTTGGCGGACGTTGGGAATCTGAGTCTTACCTTATAAATTCCACAATTTTCACTTTTTAATATCATCCAATAGAGACTTATGTATCAGATAATTAAAAAAAAAAAAAACTTTTTAAAATCATTTTTTATGACTTTTCATGGCTTGTTCAGTTTTCTTTTATAATGTTGTAGTAAATTAAACACAAACTTAAGGTCCACCCGCATTCTAAACTAACCGGACGTAACTCAGCGTAGTTAACCCCCACCCTCCCAAATTTTACATTAATACAAGTTTTTTTGGTACTAGTGCAGAGAGTGATTCGGACGTAAATAATAACGTTATTATTTAAAAAGCCATTCTTAACATGGGGAGGGGAGGGTGTTTTGTATCTATTCTATATTTCAACCTTACAATTGAATAAAAAAACAAAACTTTAATTAAACTTGGAAATACGATTTAAAAAATAGCGCGGATCAGTCTCTGCACTAGCACCGGTTTTTTAATTGGTTTTCTTTGAAGAAATATTGGAATTTATCTATATTTTTTTTAATTTTAAATGTTCTAAATATATTTATTTTTAAATTCGTGGAATTTTTTCCAAGAAAGCCGATTAAAAATATCTTTTTCAATTAAACCTTGTATTAATGTAAAATTTGAGAGGGTGGGGGTTAACTACGCTGAGTTACGTCCGGTTAGTTTAGAGTGCGGGTGGACCTTAAGTTCGTGTTTAATTTACTACAACGTTATAATAGAAAACTGAACAAGCCGTGAAAAGTCATAAAAAATGATTTTAAAAAGTATTTTTTTATTTTAATTATCTGATACACAAGTCTCTATTGGATGATATTAACAAGAAAAAAGTTCAAAAAAGTGAAAATTGTGGAATTTATAAGGTAAGGCTTGAGGCTCAGATTACCAACGTCCGCCAAAGTTTTTAATGCCTGTATGGTTTTTTTTTCTAGCAACGTGATTTGATAATTTTATTACAGACGCAATGAGCCTAACGGGACCGTTAAAAGTCAATTTCACCCATATTTTTTTTTGTTTTTTGTGGTAAAACTTGCGGAAAATGCTGTTTTATGGCTGTTGTATATAAAGATTTTTTTATAAAAATAAAATTTTATTAACAAAAACGAAATAATTTAATTTTCAAACGAAAAAGAAGTCAATATGGTATACCTTTTTGATATATATATATATATATATATATATATATATATATATATATATATTACATGTCCAACTCAACTTACCGTTCACATTGGAAATGTCGACTTTTGTAGGTTTTCGGGTCTGCTTATAACGAATAAACACCCCCAACTATTCCATGTTAAAAACAGCCTTCGGAATAGACATCCCCAACCTCCCCATGTTAAGAACGGCTTTATGAATAGACCCCCCCCCCCCACCTTGTCAGCATACCCGAAAAGAAAACCTATAAAAGTTGACATGTCGAATGTGAACGATGAGTCGGACGTAATGTAAAAATGTACCGAATTTAAAACGGAACGAAATTTAAATTTCCGTTCCATTTTCACAACAGCCGTAAAACAGAGCATTTCTCCGCAAGATTTATCTTTTTGTGTGTAGATTTTAATTAAAGCAGGGCAGTTCTAGGACGAATTTGTTGAATACTAGGGTTTGTTCCTAAATAATGGTTGGCACCGTCTTTCTCTTGTACTAAACCCGATGCCTGAATTGTGTAGAGAAAAGACGTGAATGGCGCAATTGGCGATTTCGCTACCATCACTTGACGACGAACGGAATCGACGTACTCGGTTATTAAGCGGGTATTCACACTGTGACTCCACGTGTTCCCAAGTGCAGACGTCACGTGCGACGAGGGAGAGCTCGAATTGTTATTATTACTACTTGGTTGGGATGCGCAGTTTTGGTCCGGGTGGAATCGAGTTGTGATCTGGTTAGTTACAACCACTGGGATGTGGAACGATTCAGCTAAGTATTTGAGAAGGGCGGCTTCCTTTGTAAGGAAGTTAGACCGATCAGCCATATTATGGTTGGCCATCGACCCGAATTCCTTCCTTACCAACGACGCTATGGAGTCGACAATGATTAAACAAACATTTTTGGATATGATTTCCGCTTCTAGCGATTGGAGTCTCTCCATAAGGTTAATGCAAGTCATTTGAAAGTCGATGGTAACATTCTTGGTGAGGTTTATCAAGTGCCTTTCGTTGTACTCTCCTCGGAAATAATCGGGAAATCGCGCCCGGGCCATTTCTACCAACCGAGCCGCGCTAAAAGCCGATTCCGTGTCGATATAAATAACCTGACCGGCTAGGCCACCCATCTCTACCGGCATCGTTGCTAGCAAAGTCAACATCATACAGAACTGAGTTTTACCCGATCCAGCGGGGCCGGCTATTTCAGTAAGGGTCCCGGCCGGAATACCCCCGTGAAGGGCTTTGTCGAGGTCCGGTAAAGACGTGCGAAAAAACGCCGGTTTTCCATCTTTCGCTTCCTTCTCTTTTGATGCCTGGAGCATCTCGAAAGCTTTGCAAGGTTTCGGTGCACAGACCTGACTGATACGACTAACAAGATTCTCGACCCTTGGCAACGGGATGTTAAGCATCTTCATCAGCTCGAACTCCGATCGATTCAAAACGTCCCGACAAGTGTTCATATTTTGCCGTTTTAAACGATCGAACATGTCGGTAGTGCAGACGGTTCTTCGGATTTTTCTGGTCGCCATCAGATTGTTTTAATAAAAGAAAAATCCGTTAAAAAAAAAAAGAAATAATCATAAACAGCGAATTAGATTACACCGGTTGCCAAACGGTGTAGATGGAGTTTTGATTCCTTCGTAAAATTGGAAACATGTTCCCGTTAACGTTTTTTTTTTTTGAGTGGGGTGAAAGTATAATAAAATCCGATGAAATAAATACGGGGGGTGGGGACAACTCAAATCAAAGTATCGAAGTAAAAAAAAAAAAAATCAGCCTTCTGTCCAATACAATTTAGTTGTAAAATCGTTAAAAATCATAAATTTTTATTTTCTTAGTTTTAAAAAGTTCTTCTTGATCGATTTACGTAATTTAGAGACTTCGCTCTGTAACGAGTACGTACACTTTTCTGTGTTTTCTTTACTTTTAATTGCCGCCATAAGTGCCAATTTGAATAAGCACCCTACAAACAACTGTTATCAAACGATAGACAATTTAATTTGGTGCAAGTCTAGAGTTCAACCTGATTAAAAATAAAAGATAAGGAAAAAAACCTTTATGACGTACCCGCCACAGAACAAAAATGTCATATTCCCAAAATCACGTAAATTGATCAAGTAGGTTTTTTTTTTTTTTTTTTTTTTTTTTTTGTAACTAAGGAAGTTAAGGATGTTCAAATTTTTGTGTAAAATCACCAACATTTTACGCACTTTTACGGAAGCCACTAGACGCTTTAATTGAATGAGGGAATCGACGCTTTTTTTTTTTTTTTTTTTTTTTTAGGGGGGGGGTATATATATTTTGTTAATTTTTATTAATTAGAGACTTCCGTACATTTTTTGGAAAACAGGCGCTAAAATCAAGTTGACCCCCGCCTTAGATGTGTCAGAATTTTGAGAGAATTTTTGTGCGAATAAAATATACAAAACTCGTAATTTCTTTTTTTTTTTTTTTTTTTAAGTGGGTTGTTTAATTTCTTTATGGAATATACTTCCAAAATAAAATATTAAAGTTTTTTGAAAAAAAATAGAAATATTATTTTTTTATTTAAAAAAACAGTATTTACAAAGTGCCTACGTGCGCCCATGCAGCCATTTTTTTTTTTTACGTAATAAAATGAATTGAATTTTACGAATTAAATTTTTTCAATTTAAAAATCTATTAAAATTTTTCTATTGGTTCAATTTTTACAATATTTGCAGGTTTAATGTGAAATTTTATGCTCTTTCCAATAAACCGAATATGATATTCTAGACAAACGTTTTTGTTTTTTTTATTCACCCCCCCCATTTTGAAATGTCTATTAAAATGAAAATAATTAATTTGGTGCTTCTACACTTTATTGCCGAAATTGGAGACGCCATTTTATTTCACGCACCTGCTGTGCAAATGTAAGGGAGACACCATTATTTTAAACTATGGCCGAAGCATGAAATAAATAACAAAAAAATCCGGAAAGAACTTTGGAAAAAAGTAAATAAATTACTGAAAACGGGAAATGGAAACAAAAAACATTTACTGTATAAAAATTTATCAAAATATAATTATAAAAACATTTGTTGAAGAGTTTTTGTAAGAAAATATAATTTTAATATAATATTGTAATGAAAGCAATATTGGATTTTTATAAAATAGTTTTTTGTTTTTTTTTAACAAATAAATAATTTTAAACATGTTATTGATTAATTTGTTGTTAACCCTTCAAACTTGCTTTAATTTCAATAACTTGTTTAAAATTATTTATTTGTTCGAAAAAAAAAAAAAAAAAAAAACTAGAAAAATTGAAAATCGGTCGAGTGGAATTTTTTTTAACGGCAAAAGCCGATGAGTGAAATTGATCATTTTTCAAGTACGATGGCCATAGAGACGAACTTTTGTTTACAGCCAGCAAGGGAGATTAATTCTGGCGCTTAATATTATATATACTATATGCGAAGTAAGTTAAAATTCGTTGATTTTCTAAAGAAAACCGATTTAAAAAGTAAATATTGCATATTTTGCTGTTAAACCTGTTATTATTTTAAAAGTTGGTCTTTGCTCCTTTAATTGAAAAAAAATTAGGGTTTGAATGACATTTTTCAAGTAGTTATAAACTTCGAAAGATAGTAAGTATAATTATTCAAATTTTTATCACGCATTTTTAATGGCGATTTTCTGACACTGCTATATATAATCATCTTTTAATAATTAAAATAATTTCAAGTTGAATTTGCTATTTTATAATTGCCAATAGTCATTTTTTTTATGTTATATGAAGATATTTTTTTTAAATTGGAAAACCTAACTAAAAAAGCTATGTTTAAAACTTTATATTGCAGGGTATTGGAATTTTATTCTATTTAAATCTTTTACAAATTAATTATTTTTTTAGAATTCTGCTTTTTTGTTGTAATTTAACTGATTATGATATATATTATTGAGAAAAAAACATTGATTTAAAACATAATAATATTGATTTTATGTCTATTTTTTATTTACAACTTCAAGATAAGTGAAATATACACACACACACACACACACATATATATATATATATATATATATATATATATATATATATATATATATAATAAAATGACTATTTTTTAATTATTTGAACTCTTCAGCTTTAAAAAAATGTTGCAATTTTTTATGGACTTAAATTTATTTTGTTTAGTTTTTATAACATGAAATATGGGGAGGGGGGCAGAAAACCTAAAAAAAATATTCCTCTTCACATATTTAACGAAACTGCTTTAAAATAAAAGTTGATTTAAAATTGAATATGTATCTAAAATTTCATGTAAATCTGACCATTAGTTGATTTTTGCTAGATTTTTTAAACGTGGATGTGTTTACAGCCTTAAAGTGTTGTTTTAAGCCATCGATAATGTAAACACGATTTTCATCTCGCATTTTCATTTTTTTTCAAATGCTGTAAAAAAAAGTTTTAAAAATATTACTAGTTTATTTGAAGCTTCTTCTTTTAAATGATACGATGATAATATTGAACGAAACTACAGATACATCGGGGGTTTACTCTGTCTAGCGTTGGAGGTACCTAAAGAATATATATTATTTAATTGGAATTCATTATTGAGATGAGTATTATTTATTAATTTTTATTGCAGACTATTATCCTCATCTTTTTTAGTTGTTTCACAACGTTTCGGCCAACTATTCCTCTGGCCTTCATCAGGTGGTAACCGTGACGGGATAGGAACTCCGAATCTCCTAACTGCCTTCCGTAGTTGTTGTCGTCTCACCAAAAACGTGGTAAGACAACAACTACAGAAGGCAGTAATTGCTTACTTGGCCAAGATGACAACAACTATGGATGGCAGTAATTTCTGAGAATGCAGTTAGGAGATTCGGAGTTCCTATGCCGTCGCGGTTACCACCTGATGAAGGCCGAAACGTTGTGAAACAACTAAGAAAAGATGAGGATAATAGTCTGCAATAAAAATTAGTACCTAAAGAAACTAAAATTTTTTGAGGAAGTGAGGCACTTGTCTTGATTCGCCATATTTAATAAATAAAAGAAAACAAATCAATTCAAACTATTGAAATCAAAATTAGCCTCATCATAGCAACGATTTATTAGGTGATCACTAATTTCAAGTTTAAACTATCTTATCAATGTTGACAAAGGGAGGTAAAATAAAATAACTTTCTGGTATTAAAGTTCTGAATTTTTCAAATGAGGGCTGATTGTTTATATTGCTTGTATTGATCGGACTATTGTTCTCCTTTTCAGTGTTATTTGTGCAATGATTCGGTCAGTTTGGCCTTCAACTATCCTCATGGTTGTTGTTTGAAAAAAAAAAAGGGAGAACAGTTACTTGCTCCATAGATATTTTCGTATTCTTGGAGTATGTCTCTGTTTTATGGCTGTGGTTTGGAACCTCTAATTGTAGGAAAAACAAAATTGTACACCCTTAAAATTTTGGCAATTGAAGGATGATAATCCCTTGTTGATCTTTATTAGAGTTGCCTCCCAACCAATTTTTTTCACACATACGAAACCACAGCCATAAAATAGAGACTAACTCAAAGAATATGAAAATATATACGGAGCCAGTAATTTCTCTCCTTTCTTTTCTAAACAACAACCAACATGCCTGAGGACGGTCAAAGGTCAAACCAAGCGAAACGTTACACAAATAACACTCAAGATGAGAATAATAGTAAGATCAATACATATAATATAAATTTTTGGTAATTCAAAACAAATTCGATAAATGTATGTATTATTTGGATTCATCAGACTACTGTTCTCATCTTGAGTGTGATTTTTACAACGTTTTGTCGATGTAACCTCCGACCTTCTTCAAGTGTACCTTATCGAACTCGGGAATGTTTCTGTCAAACTTGGGAATTTGGATGGAATTTCGAGCGGAACCCTTTATTTACTTCACGGGGGTAGCATGTTCTTGTTCCGTCAGCCATGACTGGATAGAGGTCCTAATTAATTCCACATGTTCTTGCGGAACCGTGGCGCAGTGGTTAGAGTATTTGGAAAAATCCATTGTAAAAAGTGATATCTTTCTGAAGGTTGAAGGTTCAATCCTCAGTGTGGGCGACCGAAAAATACAATTGCGAATTACTTAGATCCACTGATGGCTGACAGAACAAGAGCATGCTACCCCTGCGAAGTAATTATAGGGTTCTGCTCGAAATTCCATCCAAATTCCCGAGTTTGACAGAAACATTCTCGAGTTCAACAAGATACACCTCAAGAAGGTCAGAGGTTAACTCAAGATGAGAGCAGTAATCCAATGAATCCAAATAATACGAATAACCAATCCTCATCTCAAAAATTCAGAAACGTCAAATTCAATAAAGCAACAAAGTAACACAACAACAAAAAACATTAATTACTCAAACATTCATAGAATTCATTCAAATTGTAAAATAAGATAGTGCAGCAGTAGGTGTGTCAGAAATTTCGTGAAAAATAGTGAATAATTCCACCCCATCTTTCTAAGCTTATAACTCCTCGAAAAATGTAATTCAAGCCCTAATTTTTTTTTCAATTAAAGGAGCAAGGATCAAGGTTTCATTAAAAAAAAAAAAAAAAAAAAAAACGTGTTTTTTTTTTTAAAAAAAGGTTTTAAACTTCGGACTTTACAGGTAAATTTCTAAAAAAACACTACTTTTTTTTGTTTTAAATTTGAATATATTATTTATTGACCTTTTCTCTTCAATTTGTGATATATAAGACTTTGGTGAGTAAATTAATTATTTACTTTTTAATAGACATTTCAAAATGGGAGGCGTGAATTATTCGACCCCCTGTCTTTCCAAGCTTATAACTACTCGCAAAAATGTAATTCAAGCCCTAATTTTTTTTCAATTAAAGGAGCAAAGACCAAACAAAAGAAAAAACAAATAACGTGGTTTAAAAACAAAGGTTTTAAACTTCGAACTTTACAGGTAAATTTCTAAAAAACACTACTTTTTTTTTGTTTTAAATTTGAATATATTATTTATTGACCTTTCCTCTTCAATTTGTGAGTAAATTAATTATTTACTTTTTGGTGAGTAAATTAATTATTTACTTTTTAATAGACACTTGAAAATGGGGGGGCGTGAATTAAAAAAAAAACGTTTGTCTAAAGTATTATATTCGGTTTATTAGAAAGAGCATAAAATTTCACATTGACCCTGAAAATATCGTAAAAATAGAATCAATAGAAAAATTTTGATAGATTTTTAAAGTTTAAAAATTGAAAAATATTGAGTTCGGAAAATTCATTACTATTTTTTAAAAAATAAAAAAAAATATTTCTATTACTTTTAAAACAACTTTAATAGTTTATTTTGGAAGTATAATCCATAAAGAAAATAAACAACCCACTTTTAAAAGAGAAATTACGAGATTTTTATATTTTATTTGCAGTTTCGTGTTAGGGGTGTCAAAAATTCCTACAAAAATTCTGATACACCTAGTGCAGCAGTCAAATAAAATTAAAATATTCTTATGAATATTTTAATGATTTTTTATGTACTTCTTTATGAAAATTAGCATTCATTTTCGACATTTTTTTTTCAATTTAACAACATTGCTTCAAGATAAATTATTTTTTTAAATGTAATAACAATAATTCAAGATACATTATTTTTTTAATTAAATAATATTTTAAAATTAATTATTTTTTCAATTTAATAATATTTCAAAATAAGTTATATTTAAAATTTAATA
The DNA here is from genome assembly GCF_053919585.1 of Euprymna scolopes. NCBI lineage: Eukaryota > Metazoa > Mollusca > Cephalopoda > Sepiida > Sepiolidae > Euprymna > Euprymna scolopes. The sequence continues at coordinate 74,622,422 of NC_136506.1, forward strand.
ATATTTCAAAATAAATTATATTTTAAATTTAATAATATATTTCAACATAAATTATTTTAAAAATTTAATAGCAATACTTCAAGATACATTATTTTTTAGATTTTATAATACTTCAAAATAAATTATTTTTTTAAATTTCACAACAATACTTCAAAATAAATGATTTTTTAATTTCATATTTGAAAATAAATTATTTTTAAATATAACAATATTTCCAGATAAATTATTTTTTAGATTTAACGACAATACTTAAAAATAAATTATTTTCAAATTAACAACATTTCAAAATAAATTATTTCTAATATTTAACGATAATACTTCGAAATAAATTATTTGTAAAAATTTAACAATAGTAAAAATAAATTATTTTTTAAATTTAATGAAATTACTTCAAAATATTTTTCTAATTTAACAATAATACTTAAAAATTGGTTATATTTTAGATTTAACAATAATACTTCAAAGCAAGTTATTTTTCAATTTAACAACAATATGTCAAAATAATTATTTTTTTAAATTTAACGGGGTTTCAAAATAAATTATTTTAAGTAATTTTACAATATTTAAAAAAAATTTTTTTTTAATTTTTCAATATTTCAAAATAAATTATTTTAAAAAATCTGACAGCCATACTTAAAAATAAATTATTTTTTACATTTAAAAACAATGCCTCAAAATAAATTATTTTAAAATTTATCAACAATACTCTAATATAAATTATTTTTTATATTTCACAACAGTACTTCAAAATAATTTTTTTAATTTAACAATAATACTCCAAAAAAATTATGTTTTAGATTTCATAATAATACTTCAAAGTAAATTATATTTAAATTTAACAACAATATTTCAAAATAAATTATTTTTTAAATTCCGTGGACTAAGAGAATTTCCCTTTCCTTGTAAGTCTTGGCCTTCTAATTCTCATTTTTCAATCACGTGTCCTAAGTCACCTAAACCCTTCGTGGGTAAAACTTTTACTCTGGCAGAGCATGATGAATACTTTCTTCCTGCTATTGTAATCTTTGTGAAGAGAAATGGCTGTCCTATTTCTTTGAGACTTTCCATGGAACCAATTTTTGGTATGGTTTTATACATGAGTGCAATCTGTAGTGGAATGGGGACAAAAATGGATGGTCACATCCAATGCTGCCAAGACTAAACTTGTTTCCTTCAATAACAACAAGAAACCTTCTCTACCACCAATGGCAATGGCCAAAGACTCTTTATCTGAAAGTACATCTTTTAAACTCTTTGGCCTAACGTTCACAGGAAACATGAGTTGGAACAATTATATTGAGAGCATTGCCAGGACCGCTGCGAAAAGGTAGGTTCGCTCGACAGTATCCTGTACCTCTATAAGGCCACCATTCGCTCATGTATGGAGTATTGTTGTCATATTTGGGCTGATGCACCTGCTACTAGTCTCTCACTCCTAGACAAGGTTCAAAAGAAAAACCTGATTGGTCCTGAACTGTCATCTAAGCTTCAGCCCCTGTCCCATCGATGAAATGTAGCATCCCTCTGCCTGTTCTACAAGTACTTTAACAGTGAATGCTCTGACGAACTGCAAGCACTTGTACCCCCTCGACATAAATACCTCCAACAAACCCGATAAGCAGCAAAACCCCACCCCTTCACAGTAAAGATCCCTAGATGTAAGAGAGCCTTCTACTCCAGTAGTTTCTTCCCCAGAACTGCTAGACTTTGGAATTCCCTTCCGGGTTCCTGCTTCCCCAACTGTGCTGACATGCAGAAGTTCAAGTGTAATGTGAACCGACATCTTGCTGCCCAACTCCCCATATGGTACCCCTGTAGCTTATGTCCCTGATAGTAGCCCCCTACATCAAAGTGGCAATGTGCCTTGTTTGGGGTGAAAATGTAATAAAAAAAAAATTTAAAAAAAAAAAAAAAAAAAAGAGAAGGTATGGATATTATGATTAAGATTTGTCCAGTTTTTAACCGTTCCTTCAAACCGTTGGGTGTGTGTGTATGGAGGGGGGTCTCTAAATGGTGTTGCTTATTTGGGTATCAATTTGACAGCCAAATTATTGGATCTATTGTTGGCCTTTAGAAACAATGATTATCTGCTCTTGGGAGATCTAAAAAGGGCTTTCTTGCAAGTCCGACTGAGAAATGATAAAGATAAAAATCGTTTTTATTTTTTATTTTTTTTAACATAGGCATCACCACTTATCAAGGCCAAGAGGCCACTCGAGGATAAGGGTTAAAGAGTGTACAGTAGACGATTGGACAATATAATAATCGTTAATAATGGAAATTCGGTAAATTTGTTAACAAGTGGAATGGCTCATCAAGAACTTGTTTACATTAGACTTGAAGACGACCATATTGTAGTCAGCTGGAAAGCAGGAAAACGGAAGACAATTCCACAGGCGTGCAGTTCTAAGAAAGAAGCTTTGTTCATGGAATCTACGTTTAGGTTTAGGCACAGATAAAGAGTGGGGGGAATTATTGATAGTGTTTTCAGCTAGACGAGTGTTTCTTGTGAAAGTTTGGCGAGGGGGAGGGACCATAGATTGAAGGTCAGTCAAACACTTTCCATGAAAATAACGATACAGCAGAGACAAACTTGCAACAGGTGGGTGAACATCGGCTTCAATGCTGGTCCTTTTATTTTGAATTAAATTCTCAAATTTCATGAAGACCAGTACAGTTACGATGTATCGCTATCCGTTCTCTACAATAATTTTTATGTGGACAATATGGTCACATTCAGTTGCTATCTTAATTCTCTCAATTCAATTTATCAGACAGTATGTGATAGATTAAAGGAGACCAGGTTTGACCTTCAGTCATGCAATGCTGTGACTTGCAAGAGAGGACGGACAAGGGTGAGTCTCCTTCCTCCCCTCTTCCTACATTTTATTATTATATTATTATTCCTACATATTATTATTCCCCACAAAGGGTTAGAGTTAGACATGCACCAACAGTGATTGACGCTAATGTCTGCACTAAGCGTAGCATCCTATCTCAGATTTCTATTATGCCTGCTTTTTTTTCAATTACTATTCAAGGTAAACTCCTAATTAGTGAACTTTGGAAGAACAGCTTGTCCTGAAATCAAGGAATACCAGAAAATTTAAAAACCACTTGGCAGAATCTTGCCAAGGAATTGAATGTTTTGTGTGGAATTCAGTTTCCTAGAAGGACATTATGAGAAAACATGCATACAGAAATTCTATGTTTTTGCAATGCTTCCAAGGATGTGTATGGATTTCCACTGTATGTGAAGCAAGCGACTGAATATGTTCTAATCTTTTCAAAGGCCCCACTTAAAAGGAAGATTCTTCTTACCTTGGAACTTATGGCAATCTATCTTGCCCTTAAGGTTGTTACCAGTGTCTTGAAAGCCTTGAAACCTGTCGGCACCCAGTCATTATATATCGTCTTCGATACCCAATCTTGGGTTCTGAATGGAAAGGAACTAAAGGGAATCTTTTTGTTGAAAACTGAATAAAGGATGTAAGGAAAATGATGTTAGAGGTAATTAAAGTAGATCTGGTAATCTCACCTCAATTCAAATATTCTTTCTTCGGAAAACTTTGCTGGTCTCCTTTCTGGAGGTCTATCCTCTACTAAATTTGGGTAGGTTTATGATCCAGGGATCATAAACCTACCCAAATTAGGTCCTTTTATAATAAGGTCATATAATGATATATGGTCCTGAGAGGGTAGATCGGTCCAATATCAGTTGGACAGTTACTCCATTACTGTGTCTTAATGTCACAAATAAAAAAAAGTGTTTCCTGCATGTTTACTGATAGTGCTACATCAGACAGAAATATTTTGCTTTTTGATATTCCCAAAGATGATCAGTGTCCTGGAGAAGATCTTACTGTTTGTCGATAAATTGAAACATTGACAAACTGATAAATAAATGAAAACAAAATTATTATACAAAATAATAATAAATCAAAATAATAATAGATCAAAATAAATATAAATAAAAATAAAAATAAATCAAAATAACAATAAATAATAATAATAATAATAATAATAATAAATAAAAATAATAATAAATAAAATAATAAAAATCAAAATAATAATAATAAAAATAATAATGAATAAAAATAATAATAAATAAAAATTATAATAAATAAAACTAATAATAAATCAAAATATTAATAAACCAAAATAATAATAAAGAAAAATAATAATAAAGAAAAATAATAATAAATTAAAATAATAATAAATAATAATAATAATAATAATAAATAAAGATAATAATACATACAAATAATTATAAATAAAAATTATAATAAATAAAAATAATAATAAATAAAAATAACAATAAATAAAAATAAAAATAAATTAAAATAATAAGAAATCAAAATAATAAGAAATCAAAATTGTAATAAATAAAATAACGATCAATAAATCAAAATAATAATAAATTAAAATAATAATAATAAATAAAATAATAATAATAAATAAAATAATAATGCATACAAATAATTATAAATCAAAATTATAATAAATAAAAATAATAAATAAAAATAATAATAAATTAGAATAATAATAAAGAAAAATAATAAATTAAAATAATAATAAATTAAAATAATAATAATAATAAAGAAAAATAATGATAAAGAAAAATAATAAATTAAAATAATAATAAATCAAAATTATAATAAATAAAAATAATAACAAAGAAAAATAATAATAAAGAAAAATAATAATACATAATAATAAATTAAAATAATAAATTAAAATAATAATAAATCAAAATTATAATAAATAAAAATAATAACAAATAAAAATAATAATAAATAAAATTAATAATAAATAAAAATAATAATACATAATAATAAATTAAAATAATAAATTAAAATAATAATAAATTAAAATTATAATAAATAAAATAATGATAAATAAATCAAAATAATAATCAATAAAATAATAATACATACAAATAATTATAAATCAAAATAATTATAAATCAAAATAATAATAAATAAAAATAATAATAAAGAAAAATAATAATAAATCAAAATTATAATAAATAAAAATAATAATACTGTTACTATACCAAAATTAATGTTCCTTTCTTCTATACAGGAATTTCCCTGTGAATTACAATATCTAAACAAACCCTCTAGAAGAAATATTCCACCTAAAGTTTCGGCCCTTGGACTATTTATTTACAGTGAAGGCTTGTTACGAATTACTGGCAGGAGTCAGAATTCTGATGCTTATTCCTATCAGATTAAGCATCCTATTCTGTTGGGAAAACATCATCATTTGACCGAACTTGTGATCAAAGAAGCCATTTGAATTGTTGCCATCTCGGAACAAGTTTAACACTGGCTAAGTTGAGGTTGATGGGATTTAGGATTTCTTAGGGAAGGTAAAAAGTGTTCTTCATCATTGTATTGTTTGCAAAAAAAAAAATAATTCCAGCAAGTGATTTCATAAACGATCAAGTTCTCTCCGATTCTCTCTCCTCTGATCTTGAGCACGTGGTACAATGGGGAAAGGAGTGCCTGGTTACTTTTTAATTCATCTAAAACCAAGCTTTTATCTTTACATCATCAACGCTCTGATCCCCATCTGGCATCAATTGAAATGAATGGTTCTCATCTTGAGGAGGTCTCATGTTTTGATAAACTTCTGGACTTGTCTTTTACTCCTGTCTGAAATGGAACACGTACATCAAATCTGTTGCCAAAGCCACTGGAAAAATGGTGGGATCCTTCTGTCGATCCAGTAGACATCTCACTGCTGATGCAATTCTCTATCTATATAAGAGCCAGGTACGTCCAAGGATGGAGTACTGTTGCCACATCTGGGCAGGAGCTGCTAGAGAGGACTTATCCTGCCTTGATAGAGTTCAAAATAGACTTTGTAGTCTCGTAGGAGATGTCCTTTTCTCTTCCCTGCAACTTTAATCTCACAGAAGAGATGGTGCGAGTTTGTCTCTGCTTTATCGTTATTTTCATGGAAAGTGTTCGACTGAGCTTCAATCTATGGTCCCCCCTCGCCAAAGTTTCACAAGAAACACTCGTCTAGCTGAAAACACTATCAATAATTCCTCCCACTCTTTATCTGTGCCTAAACCTAAACGTAGATTCCATGAAGAAAGCTTCTTTCTTAGAACTGCACGCCTATGGAATTGTCTTCGGTTTTCCTGCTTTCCAGCTGACTACAATATGGCTGTCTTCAAGTCCAACAAGTTCTTGATGAGCTGTTCCACTTAAGTTAACAAATTTACCGAATCTCCATTACTAACGCTTACTATATTGTCCTATTGACTACTGTACACTCTTAACCCTTATCCTCGAGTGGTCTCTGGGCCTTGATAAGTGGTGAGTCCTATGTAAAAAAAAAAAAAAAGTGAGCATTGATTTTATCTGATATTTTTTGATAAAGACTAATGATGATTCAAAAACCTATATTTTATTATTTACATACATGAGATTGCATGATGTCAACTTGGAGCTAGTTCTCAACCATTTTTATTAGACTTCATTGGGTTTACTAATTTATTTGTGATACCAAATTTATTCTGACAATGCCAAAACTTTTTTAGTCTCTGGCATAGTGTCTGAAGAATTTAGAGAGAAATTTAGATCAACGTTTATCACCTACATCACTATTACTCTGTTTCCTTTTTGGCATGGGTGTGCCTGGGAAAGAATCATTCAAACACTCAAGCAATGTTTAAAAAAAGCTCATAGAAAGAAAAAAAGTAGAATTCTTTGATTTCCTGACAATCATCTCTGATGTGCAATGAGTTAATGACAAGCTGCTTACATATGTTACAATATCGGATAAAGGAATTGATATTTTAACCCTTAATAATTTCTTACAAACAGGATATAATCCACGTTTGTTAATAAATAATCATGAGGTTGATAAATTATGTCCTGACTCTCTCAGTAGTATTGAACTATTGGATTCACTCCAGCTAATCCATTATGACCTGGTTGAACTAATTCGTTCAGTCGTAAGTAGATGAATATAACGGCATAAATAAAATGAGAATTGATTCAAACACGCCTTGCAAGTATTAGTTCAGTATCTGGGTAAATTCCAGATACCTCCAGATTGCAACTGTCCATTGCTTACATTCAATATGCCGCCATCTGTCTCAGAGAATGAAGGATTTCATTTGTTGTCATAAACACACTTTTTTCAAGCACTATGGATAATAATCAAGGTAAGTTTATGAAATGTACAAACTCTTAGTAGCAGTTTAACTATTGAACTTCATAATTTTTCCAATTCGAAGACAATCATAGTATCATTACCCTTTGAACTAACTAAAATTAACAATAAGTAGTTTTTTAATCTTCTACATCATAATTCAGGTCATAAAGGGTCAAGAAAGAACTGTATCAAAAGGTTCAGAAAGAAGTGGCCAAATGATTATCTTAAGAGCTGCTAAAAACAGCCTATCCTACCTTGACAGAGTACAAAATAGACTTTGTGGTTTAGTGGGGGATGCCCTTTTCTCTTCCCTGCAACCTCTCTCCCACAGAAGAGATGTTGCGAGCCTGTCTTTGTTTTATCGTTTTTTCCATGGCAGGTGCTCGTCTGAGTTCCAATCCCTTATCTCCCCTCGCCAATCTTTCACGAGAAACACCCGTCTGGCTGAAACTACTATCAATAATTTTCCCCACTCTTTATCTGTGCCTAAATCCAAACGTAGATTCCATGAGCAAAGCTTCTTTCTTAGAACTGCATGCCAGTGGAACTCTCTGCCGCTTGCCTGTTTCCCACCTGACTACAACTTGGACGTCTTCAAGTCCAACATAAACAAACTCCTGACAAACTGCCCCCTTAAGTAAGACACTCTATCAAAACCCCCAATACTAATGATTGCTACAATACTATCTCATTGATTACTGTACACGCAATAACCCTTATCCCTGAGTGGCCTTCGGGCCTTGATAAGTGGTGACAAAAAAAAAAAAAAAAAAAGATGATACAAATATGTGAAATCTATGCCCAGAAAAAAATTATCTGTGGATGAGATTGTTTTGATTAAAACACCAAAGAAATATGGGCCCTTTTGGAGTCTTGATAAGGTGATTCGTCTTATTTGTGAACATAATGGCTGAGTTCATTTAGCTTGTGTATTAAATGATAGGACCGAACAAGTCCATTCCTTAAAGCATTTATTCCCTTTGGAAATTAGGGCTTCTTCTGTTACAATTACTACAGAATTTGAGAAAGAGAATGGACCTTTTTTTTTTTTTTTGTCTAACTTGCTCCTTTATGAATGATGGCTCTTCTCTGATAATGTTATGGTATGCGCAATAAGTGGTATCATTTTGATTGCGTTGGAATTGCTGAACAAGATACAATCGGAGATTGGTTTTGTCCAAGTTGCTTGAAAAATACTTTATGTTAGATTACTCTCTGATTATAACTCTGAAAGTTGTATTGTCTATTGACTTATGTTCTATGATTGTTACTGTTAAAAACAATAATAATCCATATGCATGTCCTTTGTTAATCTAGGTGAAACTGGATTTGTAATGTTAACTTTTATTATATCATACCAGACAGAAACACATATTCTATATTAAATTAAGTAGCAATTATTAGTTTAAATATTAAAAAAAAAAAAAAAAAAAAAAAAAAAAACGACCCAATTTCGCTGACGCGGTCATAGGCCAGTCGGTATGGTAGCAACGTCATTATCATAAGATTGCACGTTTGAGCCAAGATGTCAGATATACATTTTTTTTCGATTTTTTTAAATCTTAGTATTGATACAAGGTTATTTATGCCATTTTTTTCGTTCGATGATTTTTTTTATTTTTCCATCATGTTCGCTGGGGTTTTTTTTGTTTTTGTTTTTCCGATTTTTTTAAAGAAGTTTTAACATCGTTCGCTTATTCTTTATTTTGCATTTTGTTTTGATTTACCCCCATACCTCACCACACCCGGGCAACACCGAGTACCCTCGCTAGTGGCCTAATAAAGGTGGAAAAAAGGTTAGTATTATGCTTCTAAAATTGGAAAAAGTATCTATTGGGTGAGTATGCTGTTTAATTTTCGATTTTGAGCGATTATTGGGATTTCCCATAATGACTCAAAATAAGCTAAAACATTAAAAAAAATATCCAAGTAGATAGAGGAGTAACTTATCTATAGTTTCTTCCCTCAAACAGCTAGACTTTGGAATTCCCTTCCTGCCACCTGCTTCCCTGACTGTACTGATATGCAGAAGCTTAAATGTATCGGAAACTGACATCTTGTTAATCTTTCCTAGGCATGGTCCCCTTACGTCCAAGTGGCGATATGCCTTGATAGGGGTGAACCTGAGTCAAAAAAAAAAAAAAAAATCTTGCCTTTGGTAATATTTATTTGCTATATATTTATTTTTTGACTACCTTTTGAATGTGTAGGGGAAAAGAAATTTAAGAGAAATTAAATTCCTCTCCCCCAAACGAAATAATAATAATAAAAAAAGAAAGAAATAAAGCACAATGACACCTCCTTCTCGTTTAAAATGTGCCACATTTATTTTTCAACAAAATAAAAAGATGAACAAGCAGAGTCCGATCAGTAAGAGTTCTTGTGAAATTATTGAGGTTAAAATGTTCAGAGTTGGTGAAAAATCCTTTGTGAAATTACTAAGATTAAAAGGTCATGTTAGATGAAAGTATTTTAATGGTGAATGCTCTGATGAACTGCAAGCACTTGTGCCCCCACGATGTGAACACCCTCGACAGACCCGACAAGCTGCAAAATCCCACCCCCACACTGTAGAGATCCCTAGATGTAAAAGATCTTTCTACTCCAGTAGTTTCTTCCCCAGAACTGCTAGACTTTGGAATTCCATTCCAGGTCACTGCTTCCCCAACTGTACTGACATGCATAAGTTCAAGTCCAACGTGAACCAACATCTTGCTGCCCAAATCCCTACATAGTACCCCAGTAGATGTTTCCCCTGATAGTAGCCCCCTACACCAAAGTGGCAATGTGCCTTGTTTGGGGTGAAAATGTAATAAAAAAAATTTTAAAAAGAAAAAAAGAAAAAAGTCCTTCGTTAAAATAATAAGATTGGAAGTCTTTTGTGAAAATAATGTCCTTATTTCAAGGTTTTTGTTTTAACTGGCGAAGTTCACCTTATTCGAAAGTCCCATGAGGAAGGTAGTCCATTGTTAGTAATTCTTATAGAAAATATATGGAATGGGTGTGTGTGTGCATAAGTGTGTTTTTTTGGGGGGATGCCCGCATGGCATGCATAATTATGGTTTCGACAGATTTGAAAACGACGATGAGATGAAAACAAGAGACATGTTCTCGCGTCGAGTTGGAGCGAAAAGAGAGAGAGAGAGAGAGAGAAAGAATGTTTGTTGCATTTAAAATACTTTTGGAATCGGATTCGAGCACAAGATTGCTGCTGCTGATATTTGGTTTGGGAAAGCGTTAAAAAACACTCTTCTAAAAATTCTTATTGGTCGATATTGTCATGTGGTATTGTTTTCGCCTATGTCCGCCAGAAATATGTTCATTTTGCTTTTGTTGTTGTGAGAAAAGTGCGTGGCCGTATTTGAAATTATGTCGTTCCTAGAAGAACTTATTTTTGTGCAAATGCGCGGGAAAATTAAAATCAATGAACGTTCGTTTATTTGCGCATGTGTGTGTGTGTGTGTGTGTGTGTGTGTGTGTTAATAATTACTACGTGCATAAAAGTAAGTCATCTATATACATGCATGTTTCAGAGTTTTACTCCTCATCAGTATAGTTAGACTTTATTGACAAGTATCGAACCTACCATAATAAATAATATTTAAATAAAATAAAAAAGTAATACGTTTTAAAATGTGGGCGAAAAAAATATAAACAAAGGGAAAATAACTTCTTTTCTTATAATAAACGCTCAGGGAGCAAAAAAAAAATGATGTGTTTTTTTTTTGTAGCCGGATAATTACGCGTGGTCGCGTGTGATTTGAAAGTCTGGGTGTATATATATATATATATATATATACAGATTGAAAAAGGAGTGTATATTTCCGAAATATATCTCTCTCTTTAAAAATAAACATTCGTTTATTTTATAAAGTTTAAAAAAAAAAATTCGCGTTATTTGGCTTTAAAGTGTTAAATGTAACACGTCTCTTATTTGATTTTCAAATTTTACTTAACGCCTTTAATGGATAAACCTACCAAGACTTTCAAATCACGCGCGACCACGCGTAATTATCCGGCTACAGAAAAAAAACAAAAAACACAGCTAACATCAAGTGGACTTAACTTAAAATTCTTCTATTCAACATCATGACGGAGAATAAGAGGAATATATATATATATATATATATATATATATATATATATATATATATATATATATATATATATATATATATATACACACACACAGATTGAAAACGAAATGTTAATGTATCTCTCTCTTTAAAAATAAACATTCGTTTATTTTATAAAGTTAAAAAAAAATCGCGTTGTTATTTGGCTTTAAAGTGTTAAATGCAACACGTCTCTTATTTACTCAACGCCTTTAATGGATAAACCTACCCAAACATATATATATATATATATATATATATATATATATATATATATATATATATATATATATATATATAATTACATACATATTATTACATATATATTTTATAAATTACTAACTAGCTCTACCTACCTATTGAGCACTTTTGAAGTAAATTCTTAAAGTTTACATAAATCTATACTGTCGTATATTAATTTTATGTGAGTAAATGAAGTAGTTATATGTATGTATATGTGATTATATACATACGTATAGAGAGAGAATAAAATCTATATATATATATATATATATTTATATATATATATATATATATATATATATACACACACAAACACCCGCACACACGTGTGTGTGTGTGTGTGTGTGTGGCAGCACAAATGCCTCTATTTGGGTTTGTATTACTGTACACATAGATTCGAAAAAGTTGTCAAAAAACAAATATATTAGAAATAAATATTATCAAAGGCAAGATAAGTTACTTTTCTACCGAACTGGATATATTTTTTGTGTTTTTATTCAATGTAACATGTTTATTCAGCTCGAAAAACATGCAGTGTTTACCGATGTATTGGAAAATTCAAAATGGCGCCCGACACTCTCTTTAACACGGTAAGTTCAGGAAAAGATGTTATAAATAATAAACTAGATAAAATACTATTTAAAAACCACCGAATATATGTAAACTTATTTCACGGTAACATATAATGAGCGAGTTTTTAACAGTATTTTGTCTAGTTTATTATTTATAACATCTTTTCCTGAACTTACCGTGTTAAAGAGAGTGTCGGGCGCCATTTTGAATTTTCTAATACATCGGTAAACACTGTATGTTTTTCGAGCTGAATAAACATGTTACATTGAATAAAAACACTAAAAACATATCCAGTTAGGTAGAAAAGTAACTTATCTTGCCTTTGATAACATTTATTTGTTATATATTTGTTTTTTGACAACTTTTTCGAATCTATGTGTACAGTAATACAAACCCGATTACCCTGTTTTGTTATTCTATTCGATAAAGGTAATGCTGGCCAACCCTGCTAGTCTTTTTTTTTTTTTATAAATCAAAGTGTATTACATAGCAGAATCGTGTGTGTGCTTGTGCGTGCGTTCATGCGTACGTGTACTAGGTCACGCAAGCGAACAGTTGACATTTTAATATGTATAAAAGACTGGTAAATGTCAAATTTAACATATGGATTTCTTTAAATACAGGATGAAAAAAAAAAAAAAATCCAAAAAGGAAATTTGAAATATATAATTGGGAAAAAAACAATTGCGTTAAAAATTTTCCCAATCTTTTTGAGAGAGAGAGAGAGAGAGAGAGAGAGAGAGAGAGAGAGAGAGAGAGAGAGAGAGAGAGAGAGAGAGAGAGAGAGAGAGAGAGAGAGAGAGAGAGAGAGAGATTAAATAAAATTATTATCTGCTTTTATTAAAAAAAAATAGATGATAGATTCAAACTTTTTTATACAGCAAAATTAAATGTAAATTATATTTAAAAAAAAAAAACAGTACGTTACTTTAAGATGAGGATTATTCGGTAAAGATCGGTATTTTTCGTAAAAGTCAAAGTTTTTTATTTTATTTATTTTATTTTTTTTAAATAAGAAGCAAAGCAAGAAAAGAGGAAAGAACGGGTGGTAGGGGAAGAGATTAAATAGAATAATCTTGAACTTTTATTGAAAAAAAAATTAATTTAAACTCTTTTCATACAGTTAAGTGAAATATAAATCATAACAATAAAAATGTATGTAAAATTAAAAAAAAATGATGATCGTTAATGTTCGGTAAAAATCGGCATTTTTCGTAGATGGTGATTGACACATGCGCGGAGAGCACCGGTTTTCCGAGTTTGCGCATTTTTTTCTTTCTCCACTTTCTTTTCACTTGTTTGTTTTGCCGGCTGGGCGCACCACATTATAAAGCACAAGCCAACACGAACAAAACAAAATGGTTAATCTTGGTGACATCTTCCCCGACTTTGACGCCGAAACAACAATAGGAAATTTTAAATTCCATGATTACATCAAAGATTCGTAAGTTTAAGTTAATATTTTCCCGAAAAAAATACTAATTTTTTTTTTTTTTTTTTTTTTTTTTGGGGGGGGGGTAATCAGAAGCACAGTTTACTCAAAGTTTGCATCCAGTGTCAAATTAAAAAGTAAAAAAAGAAAAAAATGGAAGAAATCAATATTTTATAAAGTAGTATATATATATACATACACAGCTTTATTTTCTCATATAACCACCAACCGCTCTCAATGGATATTACCTACCTATATATATATATATATATATATATATATATATATATATATATTCTTTCACGCAAAATTCCCCGATGACACACCCCTACTCCTAATTTGTGTTCGTAAGACGTCATCGGTGGAGGTGGACTGGACTGCTTCTCGCCGGGTATAAATGATTGAAAAAAACAAAACAAAAGTACTCGTGCAGAGAGTGATCCGTGCTGAAATAATTATTTAAAAAGCCATTCTTAACATGAGGAGGGTATATTGTACCTATTCTGTACTTTAACCATACAATTGAATAAAGAAAACATGAAATTTTAATTAAACGTGGAAATACGATTTAAAAAAAATAGCGCGGCAGCGGCACTCTGAATTAGAACAAAAAAAAAAGTTTTTTTTTCAAAGCAAAGTCTCCTGACGGTTGGTTGCTGCGATGCTATCAAACTAAGGAGCAATTTGTTGAAATTAAAGAAAATAAAAATTAATAGTTTTTATTTGAACTTTTATGATAAAAATATTATGAAACGAGATTGTTATCGCTTAGGCTGACAATCCCGCAGCATTCGCAGCAACCGTCGGGGGACTTTGCTTGAAAAAACCCTGGGTTTTGGGGTTTTTTTTTTAAATTTTCTAATTAAATTATTTTTAGTCTGCAATCATTTATATCGATAATCTACCAATAACGAACAAAAATTTGGAATACGAGCATCAGCAATCATCGAGGGAATTTGCTTCAAGAAAGCCGTATTAAAAAAAAAATTCCAAACAATAAAACATCTAATATTTTATGAAAAAAAAAAGTATAATGCAGATGTTTTATCTGACAATGTTTGCCGCAAACTTTGAACCACCAGTTCTTGACTCACCATTTTTTTTTTTTTTTTTTTTTTTTTTAATGAATTTACTTATTGGGGTTTGGGTTAATGTTTAGAATCTTTCCAACTCCAACAAAATCGGTACTAGTGCACTTATTGATCCGTGCTGCATTAATGTTATTTAAAAAGCATTCTTAACATGGGGAGGGGGGTGTTTTGTACCTATTCTATACTTTAACTTGACAATTGAATAAAAATAAATAAAAAAATTAACTAAACTTGGAAATATGATTAAAAAAAAAATAGCGCGGATCAGTAAGTCGTCATTTAAAAGAAAATTGTTGAGGTGGAGGTGGACCTAATCTGAAAATTTACCCTCTGGGACTATTTTCCATTTCACAGCCTTCGTTTACGCTACGCGCGAGTATAAACGAAGGCTGTTAAATGTGCACTCGCGTACCAAACTGCCTTATCACAGTGTAGTAGTATTGGCGAAAATTGATGAAAAACAAGTAGGGTAAATGTGTAGTTTAGCGGCGTAAATTATTTGAAAAACAAAAATTTATAAAAACTACTTTATATAAAACACATTAGACCTAAAAGCTGAAATAAAACCAGAACAAATTTCATTTTTATTTTTTTTTTCGGCGGCATAAATTATTTGACAGACAAAAATTCATAAAAATTATTTTTATATGAAACACGAAGGCCATCAACTCCCCATATTTCCTCCTATAACACAGAACACGCTAGGTAACATACAAATATCCGTGCATGAGGTCGCCAAGCTAATCAAGAACCTTGATTCCAGTAAAGAAACTAGCCCTGACGGCATCCCAATTATAGTGCTAAAAAAGATACAACCAGAACTTGCTAAGGAGAAGTGACTCCCTGGAAGACCTCATCAGTTTGCCCTCTATTTAAGAATTCAGGTGATAAGTCATCTCCCTCTCAGTACAGACCAATAAGTCTCCTGTGTGTTATGAGTAAGTTGCTGGAATCCATATTAAATAGAGAAATAGTCAACCACCTCAGCAGAAACAACCTTCTTAGTGACACACAATATGGTTTCCGCTCTGCAAGATCTACCACAGATGTGCTGAGGGTTATATCTCACAGGATTAGTGAATCTCTTGACAAAGGCTTCCTTTCTAGGGCAATTGCTCTTGACATATCAAAGGCCTTCAACAAGGTATGGCATAAGGGTCTACTTCACAAGATTCCCAGCTACGGTATAACTGGAAATGTTTTCTCAATCATTAAATCATTTCTCTCCAATAGGCTCTTAAGAGTAGTGGTCGATGGACAAAAATCAGAGGCCTGCAGTATTAATGCTGTAGTTCCTCAGGGGTCAATCCTAGGCCCAACTCTCTTCCTGATCTACATCAATGACCTCCCTAAACACATACTTAAATCATTCGTTGACATCTATGCTGATGACACGACCATCTACGGCAACACATCAAAGGCTGTAAATGACAAAGTTCTCTCCTCTGATCTCGAGCGCGTGGTTCAGTGGGGGAAGACATGGCTGGTTACCTTTAATGCATCTAAAACCAAACTCCTATCCTTACATCATCAACGCTCTGATCCCCATCTGGCATCAATTGGGATGGATGGGTCTCGTCTGGGAGAGGCCCCATGTTTTGACAAGCTTCTGGGTTTGACCTTTACTCCTGATCTGAAATGGAACACGTACATCAAGTCTGGTTCCAAGGTCGCTGGAAAAATGGTGAGATCCTTCTACCGCTCGAGAAGATATCTCACTACTGATGCAATTCTCTATCTATATAAAAGCCAAGTACATCCAAGGATGGAATACTGCTGCCATATCTGGGCAGGAGCTGCTAAAAACAGCCTATCCTGCCTTGACAGAGTACAAAATAGACTTAGTGGGGGATGCCCTTTTCTCTACCCTGCAACCTCTCTCCCACAGAAGAGACGTTGCGAGCCTATCCTTGTTTTATCGTTATTTCTATGGCAGGTGCTCGTCTGAACTCCAATCTCTGGTCCCCCCTCGCCAATCTTTCACGAAAAACACCCGTCTAGCCGAATCCACTGTGAAAAATTTCCCTCACTCTTTATCTGTGCCTAAATGAAAACGTGGATTCCATAAACAAAGCTTCTTTCTTAGAACTGCACGCCTGTGGAACTCTGTTCCGTCTGCCTGCTTCCCACCTGACTACAACTTGGATGTGTTGAAGTCCAACGTTAACAAATTCCTAATGAACCGCCCCCTTAAGTAAACACTTCATCAAATCTCCACACTAACGTAATGTACTTGCAATAACCTTATCCCTGAGTGGCTTCCGGGCCTTGATAAGTGGTGACCACTGTGTAAAAAAAAAAAAAAAAACACATTAGACCCTAGACCCGAAAAAAAATTTTTTAATATTTTTTTTAAACATTTTTATTAGACTAAATGTACGACAATCGAGGCTGCCATCTTGTTTTGAAAATGTGGCCTTCCTTGCCAGATTGGCCTTTTTATTATGTGGTACTAGTGCACTTATTGATCCGTGCTGAAATAACGTTATTTAAAAGAGCCATTCTTAATATGGGGAGGGGAGGGTGTTTTGTAACTATTCTATACTTTAACCTTACAATTGAATAAAAAACATAAAACTAATTAAACTTGGAAATACGATTTAAAAAATAGATGGATCAGTAAGTCCACTAGTACCTATGTTTTTTTTTTTTTTTTTTTTTTTTTTTTTAGGGGTGGGGAGTATTTTTATGGGACCATGATGTTTGGTGTCCATGTTTTATTTAAAAAAAAAAAAAAAAATTTGGAAAAAATGGCCACCAATGTCTAAACAATAATTTACGCACTTTCAGTGGAGTGGTGTACATTTAGAAAAAGACCCCCCCCCCCCCAAAAAAAAAAAAAAAAACGGCGACCAAAATCATGGTTCCATACAAGAGCGTAAAAAAGGCCAAATTTGGCCTCAAAAAGGCCAATCTGGCAAGAGGAAGACCAAATTTTCAAAACAAGATAGCAGCCTCGATTGGCGTACATTTGGTCTAAAAAAAAAAAAAAAAAAAAAAAAAGTTAAAAAAATTATATTTTTTCAGGTTTTAGGGGCTAATAATGTGTTTCACATAAAAATAAATAATTTTTATAAAAATTTTTGTCTGTCAAAAAATTTACGCCGCTGAAATACACGTTTGCCATTTTTTCATTTTTTTTTTTATTAGACTAAATGTACGACAATCGAAGCCGCCATATTGCTTTTAAAATTTGGCTTTTTTTTTCTTTTTTTTTTTTACGTTCTTTCATTGATTATATAAGGTTATAAATTGAATTAAAAATTCTTAATGCTGCATTGTCCTTTTCTTTTCTAGTTTTAACTAGTCCTTTACTTTTCCATGTTTAAGCTTAACCATATTACTTTTCATGCTCACATCTTTCTATTGTGATCCATGATTTTTTCAGGCTTCCAGTAAATTCACTTGTTCTTTGTTTAATTTCAGTCTTATTTTTTTGCTTCCAGAAACATAACATACACATGTAAAAACAATGTACGGCATTCGTCTGCTTTCAATAAAATCCCCCCCCCCCATTATCTCCCCTTCATTCTTTCATTTCACCTGTTCTCTTTTCGCGGGAGCAGTGAATTGATAGCAACAGTATTCGCTGAAGCGACATGGTTGCTATGGAAACCAGTCATAAAAAATGCCGCTTACCTCTTTGCATATTTTTTACAATTTTGAACACCAGAAAATTCATCATAACTTGTTTTACTGAACGAAAATTGAAAACGTTTTTTCAGTATATAGCTGAGAAGGTGATCTATAAATTGTAATAAATTGTAATAATTGTTTAACATTTGGTCGAAAAATGAGTGGTGAAGCTTTAAAGCAGTTCTAAATGACTAAAGCTCCACTTAATCATATAATAACATAATATATAATACATATATTATAACATATGTATTATGTTATTATGTATGTTATGTATTATATATTGTGTATTATATATATTATATATACACATATACACTAGCAGTTTAGCTCGGTTTTGCTCGGGCTCTATGTACTGTTCATAACTTTATGTCCATATATATATATATATATATATATATAATTTTAAAACGTTTGACTCGAGGGTAACCTACATCTAAAATTTCAAGTGATTAGGCCCAAAATTGGCAGAGGAGTTTGGTAGAGTCTGCAAAGGTCAACTCTTAACTTTGACCTCTTGGCAGCCAAATTTTCGCTCAAAAACTTGATTAAAAAGCTTGCTGTGTTTCTGAATACTCTTTATGTAAAATTTCAAATGTTTAGACCCAAAATTGGCTCAGTAGTTTGCTAGAGACCGCAAGGGTAAAATCTTTTGGATTTTGATCCATTGGCAGCCAAATTTTTGCCCAACAACCGATTAAAAAGCTTGCCCTATGTCTGAATACACTTTGTGTAAAATTTCAAATGTTTAAATCAAAAATTGGTGGAGTAATTTGGTAGACCAGAGGTCAATTTTTTTAAACTTTGACACCAATTTTGATCCCTTTACATTTATTGTTTTGGGCTCAAATCAAAGTTTTTTCAGATGTCCAAGTAACCTACATCTAAAATTTCAAGTGTTTAGAGTCAAAATTGACAGAAGTTTGGTAGAGTTTCCGAAGGTGAAATCGTTGAACTTTGACTCCTTGACAGCCAAATTTCTGTCCAAAAACCGATTAAAAAGATTTTCCTAAATCTCAATACCCCTATGTCAAATCTCGAGTCTGTAGACTGAAAATTAACAGTAGTTTGGTAGGGAAATGTACACACACACAAACAATTTCACTTTTATACATATATAGATAATGTATCATAGATATATTATGACTAGGGCTGTGACAGCAGAATATTCTTTTCATTGTTTTGATGCCTGAGTATATATCCATTAATATCTTATGGTTTTATATAGATTGATGTAGTTCTCGGTTGGTTAACTGTGTTGGATATATACTCGAGTCAAAAGAATGAAAAGAATATGCTGTTGTCACCCAATATATATAATACATATATTACAATATATATAATACATATATTACAATATATATAATACATATATTACAATATATATAATACATATATTATAACAATATTTCCACCAGGCTTATATGAAGTAATAAGAAACGGAGTTGTATGCTAATGATGGGATGATTCAGATACAATTACCGATTCTGCACTAAAATCCAGATTCTGATACTTTATAAATCATTAAATATTTAACTATAAAACTATTTTTCCCACAATTACTGTAAAAACACTTAAATGCGCATATATTTTCTCAAACATGCAAATAAAGTTGTTGGGGTGATCTTATAGATTTTAGCGTTACTGGTAGTTTGAAATCAATAATTTCATTATTACTACCAATACTGGAAAATTTCGTTTTAAACAATCAAATTGAAAAAAAAAGGATAATTAAAGAAATCCTTTTGGCATCGGAAAATATGCACAAATTCTTCCGATACCCTAAATAGTTCCGATTTTTCAGATTCCAATTCCAATTAATCATCCCAACACTGTTATTTACATTAATATTAATTCACACTGACATGCCTGTGTGATATGTCGCAGTAAGATTTTCTACATTTCGCTATTGTAAGTAAACCGGACACTCCCTGTTTATATATATATATATATATATATGCAGGGAGTGTACTGGTGTTTACTGATAATGGTGAAACGTAGCAACACAATTTTACTGCGACATATCAAAGCAAGTGTGCATACTCCGTCAAAAATAAATCATCCGTTGTTAGTGTTTGCGCTGAGATGCATATACTTTTGTGAAATTAAAAAAAAATGAGAAAACGTCTCGAATTGGAAATTTAAAATTTAAAGAAGCAAAACTTCTCATCGTGCAATTAGGTTGCAAGCGAGGGGTGTCTGAATTTGCTGCCTCAATTTCCTTGGTTATTTAAAAAGACGTGTCAAGCATTTTTTTTACTCGGTTACTTTAGTGTGACAGGATTTGTGAAAAAAAGGTAATAATAAAACAAAAGTAAATTTGTATTTAGATTAATCGGAGAATTGTTCTCATCTTAAGTGTTATCTGCACAATGTTTCAGTCGATGTAACCTCTGACCTTCGTCAGGTGTAAAAGTTGCCATGTTTTGGCAGAAAAAAAAAATGCAAGGTAGCTATTAGTGATGGGACGATTCCAATATTTTTCCTGATTCCGATACAATTACAAATTCCGTGCTAAATTTCCGATTCTGATACAATTACCGATTCTGAAATATCTAATTAATTTAACTATAGAGTTGTTATTTTCCCCGATTTTCATAAAAACATGTTAAATATGCAGATATTTTCCTAAACGTTAAAATACACTTATGGAGGATGGTTTCTCGATTTTAGCTTTACTGGTATATTAAAATCAATAAATATTTATTTTATCATTATTACCAGCAATGCAAGATTTTACTTTAAACAAAATCAAATAAAAAAAAAAATAATAATAATAATAAAAAAAAGTGGGGGGGGGGGGCAATTAAAAGAATCGTTTTGGCATCAGAAAATAACTAATTTTTCCGATACCCACAAATCTTTCGATTATTCCGATTCCAATTAATCGTTCCAACACTAGTAGCTATGTAATCTAAGGTTTCAAATTTTTAGATCTCGGAAGTAAGTTTACGCAAATTATAAAGATAATTTAATTATGAGATTTTTTTATTTTTTTCTTACCCGATTCCGTCACCTGACAGGACAGATAGAGGCGTTTTGAGTTAGGGTAATTCATAGCTCTCGTTACCACAACCATGAGAATAATCTTTTTAAAACATTAACAATGATACCAAATTTATTTGCGTAGCACAATTAATCATTTGACCATTAAAAGTTTGTTGGAAATTAGAGCATTTGCCGTTTTGTATGCGCTTGTTCTAGAAGTCCACTTTTGCATTGTGTAACTAAAAGTGCTTTTGACAAGTTAAAAATTCTTACAAAAATTATTGTCATCCTGTTCAGGAACCATTTTTTTAGATTGTAAAACTAAAACTACATCCTTTAAACAAATAAGAAATCCTCCAAAATGTCATCTTGTGCTAAATGAAAATTAATCCTAATGGAAGCAATAATCAGTAGGTCAAGTCGGTCTAAACATTGAAAAAAAATCATTAAACCTTAGAAAAAAAAAATGGCATGGAAGCATCACTTGGTTCATATGATTCATTTTAACAGCTAACACATTGAATCTTCATATGATTTACAGAATATTAGATATTTTTCTTTTAATAGTAAATCAATTTAAAAAAAAAAAAAACACAGATTGTGATTATATAAAAACAGAAACAATCTGATATCAAAAGATTTCATTCCTTAAAGTTTTCAACTTGGATATTTTTTTATGTAAAAGATAATTTTTAAAAATTGATCGTATCACATGCTGTATGGCATGTAACCCCATCTTGCTGAAACCACATCATGAATTGCCAAACAAAGCTGAACTCAAAATAAGTGGTCTCTTTTCTTTAAGATAGGACTATTCTATAATATAAATCTTGCCTGTCTGTTTAAATGTATGTATGTATGTTTGTATGTCTGTTCACGAGGTGGATATCGTTTTGAAGCTCGAACCTTCTAACAAATATCAAAAAAAAAAAAAAAAAAAAAAAAAGCAGTCTTGTTAAGTATTTTTTTACACAGTGATCACCACTTATCAAGGCCCGGAAGCCACTCAGGGATAAGGGTTATTGCAAGTACATTACGTTAGTGAGGAGATTTGCTGAAATGTTTACTTAAGGGGGCGGTTCATTAGGAATTTAACATTGGACTTGAAGACATCCAAGTTGTAGTCCGGAGGGAAGCAGGCAGACGGAACAGAGTTCCACAGGCGTGCAGTTCTAAGAAAGAAGCTTTGTTCATGGAATCTGCGTTTTGATTTAGGCACAGATATAGAGTGGGGGAAATTTTTCACAGTGGATTCAGCTAGACTGGTGTTTTTCGTGAAAGATTGGCGAGGGGGGACCAGAGATTGGAGTTCAGACGAGCATCTGCCATGGAAATAACGATAAAACAAGGACAGGCTCGCAACGTCTCTTCTGTGGGAGAGAGGTTGCAGGGTAGAGAAAAGGGCATCCCCCACTAAGCCACGAAGTCTATTTTGTACTCTGTCAAGGCAGGATAGGCTGTTTTTAGCAGCTCCTGCCCAGATATGGCAACAGTATTCCATCCTTGGACGTACTTGGCTTTTATATAGATAGAGAATTGCATCTGTAGTGAGATATCTTCTGGAGCGGTAGAAGGATCCCACCATCTTTCCAGCGACCTTGGCAACAGACTTGATGTACGTGTTCCATTTAAGATCAGGAGTAAAGGTCCTTGTTTATAAAAAAAGTATATTGGAGTACAAGATTTTTGGACAAGAGACAAGGTGTACCTATTTACTATGCCTCCCCACGGGACAGAGTTAGACACCAGGGTCGTTTTTTAACGTGAAGAAAAGGTACAAAAATAAAAAATTGTCTCAGTCGTGAAGGATTTCTCCTCCACCGAAAGAGAACAAGAAATGAAAGTGCAGCATCTGAAGAACAGATACTACACTTTGATCTTGACCAAAAGGCCAAGAGACAAGGTGTAATGAAAGTAGCTGTAAATAAATGTTTTCCAACAAAAAAAAAAGTGAATCGCTTTCTTTCCTTGTCTTTTTTCCTTGTCAGTGTTGACATGTAACACCTATGTTATACTAATAAGGATCGTTGGAGGGAATGAATTAGGAAAACTCAAAAAGAATTCTTGACTTTTTATGCTCATATATTTCTTCAAAGAAATTTCTAAATGAATTTAAAAAAAATAAAAATTAAAATACTCCAAATATAAACTTTTCCCCTCTGGCAACGATAATCTGCTGATAAACTCATTCCGATTAATGAAGAACCTCTCGTAGCAGTAGCTGTGCACCTCCGTTCAAAAGGTCGACTTTACTAATATCAGAAACGTGTCGAGTTTTCTGAGATAAGTGTCAGTGATGAAGTATTCTTGTTCAAACAGGAATGACTCAAAATCTTGCTATTGATCTTTCTCAATGTATTTTTAATTATATGCTAGCAGGCCAATTTCGGGTCTAAACACGTGAAATTTTAGATATAGGTTCCTTGGACATGGATCTAACTTAATAACTTGATTTAAGCCCAAAAGAATAAATGTTAAGGGGTCAAAATTTTTTAAAAAAACTGACCTCTGCGGTCTCTTCGAAATTACTCAGACAATTTCTGGTCTAAATATTTGAAATTTTGCATAGAGTATTCAGAGATAGAGCAAGCTTTTTCATCAGCTTGGGTCAAAAAAATTTTAGTTACCAATATATATAAATGTATGTATGTAATGTTTGCATGTCTGCCTAAAACTTTTGACTGAGGCGACGGATTTTACCAAGATCAGTATCATTTTGAAGTTCGACCTTTCATATGACAAATATTGAAAAATTGGCTAAAACATTAATACCTTCCCCTTCAACTAGGCACTTTTCTTCAGGGGGTCATGTTTTTCGCCAATATTTTTTGAAGTTATCCTCTCCTTTTAGATTGTTTAGCCTTAATTTTTAAAAATGTCACTTCCGGTTTGGCGGTGGTCGTAACAGCATAAACGTTAGGTTTTTACCCCGTTCTTTTCCTCCTTCGCGGTACGGGTTCGAGCCTGCCTTCCTACTTCCACATTTTTATTTATTTTTTTTGTTCAACAGACACATCCAAACACCCGGGCAACGCCTGGCTGAAATGCTAGTTAAATAAGAAAATCAAATTTTATGAGTAATCAAGGAGTGACTGTGTTGTCTGCCATTTTGAAAACCATCTCAAGAAACAAAGGGAGATAATTAGACAATCAAAACTTACAAGATTTATGTTGTAATGCCTACAAAGTAATTGCTTAAAAATAATTTTCTTTAAAAATAAAATTCCTTCATACATCAGATTTTTTTTCTTATTTTTGTTTTTAATATAGGAGACATTCTTGATAAGAATCCATCGATGTAGCGATTTGTGGCAGAATCATATGTACTTCTGTAACATATTTTCGTTAATGCACTTTTTGTTAACTATACCACTGTTTGTCCTGATTATTACTGGCCAACAAGGCCACAATATGTTGCGACTCTGGGATTGAATGGGGATCAACAAATGTTCCACACTTTTAGTACTTCTGTCATCGAAATCAGTGAAATCGTCGTTTTGTTTTTCCCAATCAAATCCACAAGATATTGCAGTCTACATTGCACTGTAGAGAACTTGTTAATTTTATAAAATTATTTAATTATTATTGAATTAAAGTTTAAATATCTGAAAGTCAGGTCTCATGGTTCAATTATGCTCTAACCAGAAACATTAATTTCAAACACGCTTCTCTCATATCAAAGGACTTACTGTTGATTTTTATATGCTGGGTCTTTCTGCTTGTGCACTAGTAAAACCTTTTATATACATTTGTGGTGTTAGACTGTATAAGGATGTTAATTTTGGTCAAAATCGGACTATTTGTTTAATCTGACATTTCTTTTTTTTTTTTTTTTTTTTTTTAAATCTTTTTTCCAGTTGGACCATCCTTTTCTCTCATCCTGCCGACTATACACCTGTCTGCACGACAGAACTCTCCAGAGTCGCTGAGTTGGAACCAGAATTTAAAAAAAGACACGTTAAGCTTTGTGCCTTGTCTTGTGATGACGTCGAAAGCCATCATGGCTGGATTAAAGTAAGTAAAAAAATTAGCATTGATAAAAAGAATTTTTTTTTTTTTTTCATTTATGATGGCCAAAAACCATTTGTGAATAAAGGTTAATGAGACTTATTTTGATGCTGAATTGAAGCTGATTGACAAAAGGGATAAAATTTGATTATTAAAGAACGGCTCAGCAGGTATTTGTTGACATTGGACTTGTAGGCAACCGTGTTGTAGTTTGCAGGAAGCAATTCTGTGTCAGTGTTTTTGACAAAAAAACTCTTGTTGTAAATGTATAGCAAGGAGGAATTACAGATTGAAGCTCAGTCGAGCACCCAATACGGGAATAGCGACAGATTTTTTTTAGTTTTGCTTCAATATTATCAAATCAAAATATTTATAAAATAAATTTAAACGTAATAGATTCGGGGTAATGCTAG
The DNA here is from genome assembly GCF_053919585.1 of Euprymna scolopes. Lineage (NCBI taxonomy): Eukaryota > Metazoa > Mollusca > Cephalopoda > Sepiida > Sepiolidae > Euprymna > Euprymna scolopes. The sequence continues at coordinate 74,648,097 of NC_136506.1, forward strand.
GTTGATACTTATCTCTCTTCCCTTCTTCCCCCCCCCCTCTCTCTCTCTCATATATATATATATATATATATATATATTATAGTTATTATAGTTATTCACATACACTGTTTCACTGTATCACAGCTCATCCGTACAACTAAATAAGCAAGTAACTCAAGCTAAGATTAAAATTCTGACAGTTTCTAACCCCTATGCTATTGTTTGGCACTGGCTGAATGTAAGTAAAATCTCTGTAAGCGTTGTCAATTACCAGAGAGCTCAAATCGTTTTTACCCAGTGAGCAATGTGTTTAAAATCCAAAAATTCTTTCATAGACTCGTTTTTTATTAAGGAATATTTTCAAATTTGTATAATAAAAGATTTGTTAAGTATCAAAAATAGTTATATGTATTATGTTAGACTAGTCTGGGTGCCTGGCGTTGCCCGAGTGTTTGGAGGTGAGTGTTGAGAAAAAAAAAAAAAGTGGTAGTAGGCAGGCAGGCTCGAACCCATACCACGAAGGAGGAAAAGAACGTTGAAAAAAAAAAAAAGTGACATCTTTGCTGTTGCTCCTATCTCCAAACCGGAAATGACCAATGTTTAAATGAAGGCTAGTCAATCGAAAAGAGAGGATGACTTTCGAAAATATGTAGAAAAGTGCCCAGTTGAGGGTGAAGGAATTAATGTTTTTAGCCAATTTTTCGATATTTATGGTTCAAAGAGTCGAGCTTCAAAACGTTACTGATCTCGTAAAAATCCATTGCCTCTGTTAAGTTTTTGCGAGACATACATTTAAGCAGACAGGTGAGTTTTGTTAGACAACGGTTTAGCTAATCTGAAAAGAATGTTATATCCGGAGGTTTTCCAATTTTTTCAAAGTCAGTTTACTTTATAAACTTGTATTTTTACAAACCAGTTTAAGTATTTTTACAAACCAGTTTAAATTACATTATTTATAAGAAAAATTGAAAAAGTTAAAAATAAAACTGTTCATCAAAATCTATAATATAAAAGCGAAAATGTGTGTTTGTGTGTGCACTTTTTGTATGTCCGGCAAAGGTTTGGGATGGGGGTACCATTTCTTAGAACATTTTATATACTCCCTAGATTATAATATCACCGATTTACAAAAGGTCGTGTCTATCTTTTATTTGAGCAACTTTTATTTTATAAAATTCCCGCTATTGTTTTCCCGAGTGTTTGTTTGACTTTTTAGTATAAACTAGCGGGTGATACCCGGCGTTGCCCAGGTTTGTGTGTCCGGGGGGGGGGGTAAAGGTTAAAATAAAATAAAAATGTATTAGTAGGTAAGTATGAAGGATCGAACTGGAACCCTTGAGTTGAAGTTAGAAATTAAAGTGTGAAAAAAAACGTGCGATATTAACCACTGGGCCACCACGAAATAGTAATGGAAACATGTTTGAATTTATTTAAGTATTAAAACTTGGCAGGTGCCCATACTTAATGAGGTCAACTTTGGCTGCGGGGCAGTATTTTATTTACTGCAGGGTGGATTAAAAAAAAATTTTTTTTTTTTTTTTGTTTCCCCAAGATGTTGTGGGGAAAACCAGCTCCCCATAAAAAGGGGATTGTCCAAATTGAATAGCAATTGCCTGATATAAGGAGAAAGTTCACATTGATCAAAGCTGATTGCTTTCGAACGTTTCTGGAAAAATGCCGCCAGAATTAGTTTCGCTTTTATTAAACGAAAAAGCTTAATGCACATGCGGCGATCGAAAAATGTTGAATATTCGACTTTTCAAAGTCAAGCAAATTAAATAGACAGGCGACCCCCCCCCCCCCCCGACATACACAAAAAGCGTACATACATACACATTTTCGCTTTTATATTTATAAAGTGAAACTAATTGAAACAAAGTCGGTTGGCTTTCCCGCCAGGGGTGTCCAGAAAGCAATGAGCTTTGATCAATGTGGGGAAAACTCGTTATATCAGACAATTACTATTCATTTGGACACTCCCCTTTTTATGGAGCTACACAGTAAGCCTCAACCTTAACTTGCAGCCAAAGTTAAGTGCGTGATGTTTATGCACTCATTCACTTAACTTTTTAATTGTTTAATTTCAACGATTCTCACTTTCTCTGCCCTCTTTTAGCGTCGTGGTAAAACATCACGTTTTCTTTCACTTTCTTTTCTGCCTTTGCCTCAAGGCTTCGGGTTCGAGCCTACCTGCCTACTAACACTTTTTTTTTCCCCCCTACACACACACACACATCGACAAGCACCCAGGCAACGCTAGTCTCTAATAAAAAGTTTCCAAAACATGAACAAATAATAAAAAAAAAAAAAAATGTAACATGTTAAATCTATAAAAACGTGTTTTTTTTTTTTTGTTTTTTTTTTTTTTATTGTAAATGTATTTAACACTAGCAGGAAGACCTGATGTTTCCCTGGATTGCATGAGGATCAACGAATATTCCACACTTCTAATACTTTTATTGTCATCGCTATGTAATCATCCATTTTTCAATCAAATTCACAATATATTGTAGTCTATATTGCACTGTAGAGAACCTACTGTTTTTATAAAATTTTTATATAATAGCTTGAATTAGTTTAAAATGCAAATATCATAGTTCAATTGTGCTAAACAGAAACATTAATTTCAAACATGCCTCTGTCTTATCAAAAAACCGAATGTGTTTTTTTTTTTTTTTATGTTGGATCCTTCTGTATGTGCACTGGTAAAACTTTTTAAATACACTTGTGATGTTAAGCTGCATAAAGATGTTAACTTTGGTAAAAAAAAAAAAAATTGGATTACTTTTTCTTTAATTTGATTTTTTTTTTTTTTTTTTTTTTATACTTAACCTATCTAAACACTCAGATACATAAAATACATTTGTGTGAAATTAAAAAAAAAAAAAAAATCAATCCAGCCGTTTCTGAGTTCATAGGGAATGAAATCATACAGACACACACACACAGATAAAGTGTATTTTATATATAAGTAGAAATGTGACAAATCCTTTATTTTTTAATATTTTCGAATAGATTTTCTGACTTTTTTAAAAATTATTATAAAAAAGATTAATTTAAGTTCATGTGTTAAAATATAAATTATAAAATTAAATTGATTCTGAAATAATTGTAAAACAACGTTTGGTAAGACATCCATTTTAGATTAGCAAACAAGCTTTTTCTCTTCTATGAAACATGTATATTATTACAGATGATCTTATCTGCTTTTCTGATGTGTGTATTTTTTAATGTCTTTCCTCTTCTAGGATATTGAGGCCTATGGCGCACCACATACCATAACATACCCAATCATCTCTGACAAAACTCGTAAACTGGCAGTCAAGTTGGGAATGGTCGATCCTGATGAGAAAGACGTGGCTGGTATGCCCTTAACAGCTCGAGCGGTAAGCACTATAATTCTTATTTATTTTCTTTATATAAAGTAATTTGGACATAATAGCCCTCCCAAATCAAACTGAAGCAGTACTCTCTCTGGCCAGGTTGAACCAGTTTCCTTCGAAGGAGGAAGTTTCATGGTAATAACATTCACAAGCAGTCTTCAGTTGCTTGTATATCTCTGACAGGAGAGATGATGTTAGGTTTTTGCAATTCTTGCAGGGATGTCCATGAAAAAGTTTCTTTCTTAGAACTGCCTACCTATGAAACTTTGTTTCATTTGCCTGCTCTCCAGCTGACTACGATATGGTCATCTTCAAGATCAATGTAAACAAGTTTTTGATAAGTCATCTCCTTTAATAACCAGTTTACCAAATTTCCACTAACGATTACTATGTTATTGTCCCAATGTTTACCGTACACTCATTAACCCTTACCCTCGAGTGGCCTCAGGGCGTTAAGAGGTGACTCCTTTTGTATAAAAAAAAAATGCTGGTATTCCCAAATGGTCATCCATCTGGTACTGACCTGGCTCAACATTGCTTAACTTCGGTGATCTAATGAAAAGTGTTGTATCAGCATAATTTTGATGCTTCCGTTCAGTTTTGAAAGACAAAGGATACCCTCTGTAGGGGAAGCTGCACATGTAATTGTGAAACAAGATTTTGTGCAATTCCCAACCACACCTCTCCTGAATCGACACTGTTTAAGTCCGGTGGCAAGGAGAAGTCCAGGAAGAAACAATGCTGAGATAAGCAGAGAGCACATACAGCACTCAGAAGTCCCAAATGGTCACCCGTTTAGTACTGACCAGGTTCAATGTTGCTTAACTTCAGTGCTCCAACGGGAACCGGTGTGTCAACGTGATTGCCATATATAGATACTAGCGGGACCAGTTAACCAAACCAAACACCATGAATCAATGTTTGAATATCTAAAGAAATTGAATAATATTTTCCAAAATTACTGGATTTGGCATTAAATATTTCAGGAAAGGCTTATATGCCATGAAACAACCATCTTTCGTCAAACAACTGTTATTTCTTACTAAATTTGCTAATCTATATTTTTGGTCCCCCGGTTTATCGGAGAGGGACCCATGTTTTCAGTGGCGTCCGTCTATGCATCCATTAGTTAAAATGATTGCCAGATAACCATCCATTCGTTTTTCCTGAAATGTTGCCACATAGATGTGCACAGTTAAAAAAATTTTTTGTGAAAATTCCCGTTGCGTCCCCAAAAGTTAAAAATACTCCAAAATGGCCAAAAATGACATGGTTTGCCCCATAACTTTTGATCCATCCATTAGATTTTGTGGAGCCCATTGTTCTTAATATAAATCCAGTATGGGTGACTCTGGCAAAATTCTGGTTCGCGTCCCCGGGAACTTTTAGTGCTTAAAACGCCCCTTTCTGTGGCTCTTTTTTTTCATATTTCTCAACCAAAAATTGATAGGTCTGACTGTATGGTGGTTTTTCACTCAAATGTATGTGTTAAGGCCTGAAACTGCAGTTATCCATTTTACACTGGGATTCGGTGTCCCCAGAGGCTCAAAAAAAGTAAAAAAATGGCCCAAAACGACACTTTTTGCCCCATAGTGTTTGATCCATCCATTACATTTTCCTGAAACTTGGCCAAAATGTGGAGGCCATTGTTAATTCAGTATCGGTGACCCGGGCAAAATCCTGGTTCGCATCCCTCTGGGACTTTTAGGGCTAAAAAAATCATGCCAATTTGGAGCTCTTTTTTCATATTACTCAAACTTGATATGTATGTCTATATAGTGGTTTTCCATAGTGCTGGATTCAAATATGTCTTAAGGCGTGAAACTGCACTGTTTTTCTATTTTCACTGGGATTCGGCATTCCAGGAGCTGAAATGCCCCAAAATTGCAAAAAATGATACTTTTTTTTTTTTACCCCATAACATTTGCCACATCCATTAGATTTTTCTGAAACTTGACGAAAATGTGAAGGCAACGTTGTCTCTTCACACTTCTCATATTCATCATTTCTTCACTATTTTTTTGTGCCGTCATCTGACATGCAGCTCCAAAGGGGAACCACGCACACGCGGCTTGTTATAACTTACCTTAGTAACAAAGGCAGTTGTCATAATCGTCGTCATATTCCTTATCACATTGATACTGTTATTCCCTCTGTCGCCATTGTTATTACTTTTTCTATCTACCCTATCGATGGTATTGCTACTGTCATATATACTGTTTACATAATGTTACAAATTGTGCTTGCAAAGTAGGCTGTAGAATGGTATAGTTGTAGTGGTGCCAACAATAGAAGTACTCTCTAACCATACAAGCAGAAGACACAGTTTTCCTTAATTTCTCATCTTATTTCTCTCTGTAGGTTTTCATTATTGGCCCTGACAAGAAATTGAAACTAAGCATCCTCTACCCAGCAACCACAGGAAGAAATTTTGAGTAAGTTGCTTTATTATTGGATTGGGTTTTTCTTTTTAAAGTTAATGGGTTCTTATTCTTCTGATGGGTCAGAGCAGAAAATATTTTTAAAATTAACATATTAATTGATTATTCCTGCACTACGAAACAGGTGCTGTCAAGAATTAAAAATTTAAAAGTTTAAGTTTGTAAAGAAAAAAAAAATTATATTAATAGTAATGTGCTCATGTTACTCACCGTATTGCTGAAATATATCTATATATATAAAAATGGAACGTCTGGTTTATTCAAAATCGATAAACTAGAAATTTACAATCCCGTTTTCTGTGAAATTTTATAACGGTGAATCTTTATCATGTGTTTTTAAATATTAAAAAGTAAATATTACCTTATTAAAAAAAAATTGTTCGTCAGGGAAAATTTCCGATTTCATCCAAGCCGATTAGCGAATATGCTTCCGGTTTACCATTTTGAAATGACGAAACAAACGATTCTGACTATAATACACTTTTTTTTTAAAATCCATTAAAATAGTAACACAGAAATTATTATTAAATAAAATAAAAATATTTTCAGTAAATGCGGAACTATTTTTACCCATGTACGATGAGTTGACTTCTGATTTACAATATTTCAATATCTTTTTCATCGATAAGTACAAATCACATTCCCTATTTTTTACTTTTAGATTCATTTGTCCATCTTAACTTTTATAACGTTTTGATTGTTCAGTTTTTTTCCAAAAGAAAAAAATGGATGCTTTTTTTTTATCTTGCATTCGTATATAACAAAACCTTTTTTTTTTTGTAGATTTCGGCATGCTAAAAAAACTGTAAACCATTTCCGTCGCAAAAAATACTTTACATATGAGGAATTTACTTTTCCGAAAACTTGGTGATCACTTTTCCATGTAAATTTAACTTAACATGAGCACCCACTTTTTGGCCACCTGAGAGAGGAGGCATTTTCTTTCGAGTTTATTGCGTGTAAGGTTTTTTTGACGAGGCAGTTTGGTACACGACTGCATATCTATCAGCCTTCGTTTATGCTCGCGTGTAGCGTAAACGATAGCTAGGGCTGTGAAATGGAAAATAGTCCCAGAATCCAGGGGTTATTACCATGCAAAGGAAATCAAACAAAAATAAACACAGAAAAAATGCCGCTCTCTCACGTGGCCACAAAGTGGGTGCTCATTTCAAGTTACATTTACATCGCAAAGTGATCACCCACTTCGAAAAAGTAATTTCTTCATATCATGGAAACTTTTTTTTGCGATGGAAACTGTCTGCAGATTCATTTTCAGCACACCGAAATAAATCTACAAAGCATTATTTTCTTATATACGAATGTGAGACAGGCCTTAAAGTAAAATAATACCGGATTTTTTGGGGCAGATTGGTCGTTAAGTTGTACATATATCCTCACACCAGGTAATCACTAAAAGGGACTCTTAAAAGTCGTCACCCATATCGAGCAAAAGTTTGTTTACATGTTTTGCAACCTTTAAATGGGTAAAATATAATAACATACTTATTTAAAATGTGATCATGTGCTTAACAAATTAAAAAAAAATAAACTGCAAGATGAAGTTTTGAAATGATTACATGTCTTTCAATTTATTTAGAATGACAAACATTGACCAATAAAAATGAAATTTTCGGTTCTTATGTAGTTTTGGTGCCATGCTGAAATATATCGTTATTATTTGAAAAACCATTCTTACGGAGTAGGTGAGGGTGTTTTCTAACTATTTTGTGCTTCCACATTATGTTTATTAGATATTAAAAAAATATATGTAAACATAGTACGGTTGCCATCTGCCATCGTATGCACCTGGAAACAATATCTCCTGTAAAATTAAACCACATTTTGGTGCTTATGCATTTTTGATATCATGCTATTTTTAAATTTTTTTTTTTTTTTTTTTTTTAATTAAACTTTCACAATATCTTTGTTTATTTTTACTATCCTTCCCATGTTACGAATGCCTTTCAAAATATTAACATTATTTCAGCACAGTAACAAAAACTATATAAGTACCCAAAATTTTATTTTTATTACTAAAACTACAAATTGTTAGGTGAAAGTACAGTTTATTATGCATTTTCCGTATCGTGCTGAAATAACTTTTTTTCACTTTTTATTTTTTACATTGGCGAGGGGAGGGTGTTTTGTAACTATACCGTGCTTTCAGCTAACAATTTATTATTAAACAATAAGATAGCATGAAATTAAAAAAAAAGGCAGATTTGCTGTTTAGTTGTATGAATAGCCTCCAACCCTGTTATCAAAAAAAAAAAAAGGGACATGTCGAGTCGACACCGGTGTACATATATTGTAAACAGAAAGTTTGTTTATATTTACATGATTATTGAAAATATAATCCTGTGATTAAAATTTAATTAAAATTAACGTTGTTTAACAAATAAAACAGAAATAATGAAAGATGAAGTTTTAAAATGATTAAATGTATTTTATTTGTATAATTTAAAAATAAAAATATTAAACAATATAAACGAAATGTTGGTTTTTTTGTTCTCTAAAAGAAATAATGAAAGATGAAGTTAAATATTGAATTATTGTGGAGATGCATCATCATATGCATCCGAGTACAATATAAAATGTAAAGTCAAACCAAAATCTTATTTGTATTGTTCAATGTTTTAAAAAAAACATTGAACAATACAATTGAAATTATAAAAATACCTTGAAATAAAAATACAATACATTGAAATTATAAAATAAAAATTTTACATTATAAAATAAAACCCGTTTAATCATTTTAAAACTTCATTTTTCATTTTTTTTTTTTATTTGTTAAACAACGTATTATTTGTATTTAATGTTTTAAATGTTTAATTATAAAACAATAATAAATTATAAAATAAAACACATTTAATCCATTTTATTTGTGGTTAATCTAAAATAAATTATACGTAAACAAACTTGATATATTCCGTTGGCGACCCAACGTGTCCCTAATTTTGATAACGGGGTTGTAGGCAATTTGTACAACTAAACGGCTAATCTGCCAAAAGAAAAGAAAAAAAAAAGTCGATTGTTGGGGTTTTGCTTTTTTTTTACCATAAATTGTTAGGTTAAAGCTTTCTTTTTTTTCCAGAAAACTTAAGTGAAAATACACTTTTTTCTTTTTTTTACAAGTTGATTTTTATAAAAAAAAATGAATGCTTTTCCTTCATTAAAGAAATTTTTGGGTGACATACAGATACGTTTCTACAAAGAAAACTTATTTTCTTTAGCCATTCTTATCATGGGGAGGGGATGGTGTTTGGTAACTATTCTGTGCTTTCAACTAACAATTTATTACAAAAAAAAAAAGTCTTAACGTGGGGAGAACTGTGGTATTCATTCCAAAAGCCATTTTTAATATGGCGTTCTTAATATGGGAATTTTGCCATTACACCAAATTGAGACACAGCAACACTTGGCAGGGTGTGTGTGTGTGTGTATATATATATATATATATATATAAATAAATGATGGGACGATTCCAACATTTTTGCCAATTCCAATACAATTACCGATTCTGGTTCTTTTATAAATCTCTAAATATTTAATTATAATATTGTTATTTTTCCTGATTACCGTAAAAACACATGTTAAATGTGCATATATTTTCTCAAATTTAAAATCCCACTTGTGAGGGGGGGAAGGGTCTAGAGATTTTACTCTTACTGGAAGTTTAAAATCAATAAATATTTATTTCATCATTACTACCAGAAGTGCAAGATTTTTTTTTTAAACAAAATCTAATAAAATAAAAAAAAAAAATCAAGATAATATAAGGAATCATTTTTGGCATTGGAAAATAAGCACACATTTTTCTGATTCCAATACCCTCAAAAGTCTGATTTTATAGATTCCGAGTCTCAACACTTATATATTCGAAATTTATAATGATATATATATAGTGCTTGTTAGATACAATTGCTAGATCAGTTTTTAAAAAATTGTTTTAAGCAAAAACAATATTACGTACTTAATTGCCATGTTGAAAATAGTAATACATCCAAAAATGACAAAAATTTATCGTAGAACTGCTATTTTGTTTTCAGTATATATAAAAAAAAATAAAGTCTATCGCTATATAGACAACAAATATTGCGGCCATGACACAGGTAATCTAAAATTATTCCTTTCTGAGTCTAGTCCCCTGCCCCCCTTCTCTTTACTTCATAACATCTAAGAAAAAGATGATTTTTACCCAATTTTCCATAAAAATTACTTTTAACTAGAAATAACTTTCTACTGGATGAATTTTCATAATTTTTGGATATATTACCATTTTTGGCATGACAATTAAGTATGTAATGTTTTTGCTTAAAACGACGTTTAAAATTGATCTAGCAACTGTATTCTAAACAAGCACTTTATATATATATATATATATATATATATATATATATATATATTGTAATATAGTTTTAAAGAATCTCCTTTCAGAATTTACTTTATCCACAAGAGACACGGGGGAAAATGTTGTTCAGCAATGGAACATGGTTATTTTTCCTAGCTGGATATTTCAATGTAATGAGAGTAGCAAAGGGAGTTAATTATTAAAGAAATAGCATATTTTTGCTGATCTTAAAATCTTCAGTTTGGGTTACATTGAATCAGAAATTGGATGATTCGCAATAAACTAATCCCCTTCCCAAAGGAGAAGGTAATATTTGGAATGATGGCATCCTAGGACTGAACCATACCTAATTCCATCAAAATGAGTCAGGCCCCTTATGAACCAGACGCTAGAATCGAAGTGTGCTATAAGGAAACGTAGGGACATACAACATGCAGTGAGTCAATGTCATTTGAGATAGTCATTAGAAAATCTATTTAAAAAAAATAAAGGATTTGTCACATTTCCACTTATATAGAAAATACACTTTATCTGTGTCTTTGTTAACATGGAAGTATTCAATCTAAAATGTTTCAAGATTTAACCAATCCTCTGATTGGCTGTGGCATTTAATATTGACTCAAGAAACTCTTTATAACGTAAATTCACGATAGTCCCCAATATTGTGCATCATTAACATGAAAGACTTATAGAGGAATTGCATGTAGCAGGACGTGTCCTTCCACTCCTCTTCATGGCAATCAGAACACAAAGTTCCCAATAGTTTATTAAATCATAAAATTAATTTTTTGTGATAAATGGACGTTAATTTTTATTTGGGTATGATTAATCTTTTCATTCCTCTCTCTCCATTTTATTCATTTGTTATTTATTTTTGTTTTTTTCTTCCAGTGAAATTCTCAGAGTGATTGATTCCCTCCAATTGACAGCTAATCATAAAGTCGCCACTCCTGTCGACTGGAAAGTAAGTCTGTCAAATTATTCCAAAACTTTTTTTTTTTTTTTTTTTTTTTTTTTTTTAATTCTCCCGATTTAAAATGAACTTTACAAACTTCACATTAAATTGTTGAAATCCAATTTTACTTCTCTTGTGTTTTGATCTCGCTCCATATCTCTTCCTCTGATCTACCTCAATCTCTCTCTTCCCTGATCTGCCTCCATCTCTCTCACTTTCTCTCTCTCTCTCTCTCTCTCTCTCTCTCACTTTCTCTCTCTCTCTCTCACTTTCTCTCTCTCTCTCACTTTCTCTCCCTCTCTCACTTTCTCTCTCTCTCTCACTTTCTCTCTCTCTCTCTCTCACTTTCTCTCTCTCTCACTTTCTCTCTCTCTCTCTCTCACTTTCTCTCTCTCTCTCTCTCACTTTCTCTCTCTCTCTCTCTCACTTTCTCTCTCTCTCTCACTTTCTCTCTCTCTCTCACTTTCTCTCTCTCTCACTTTCTCTCTCTCTCTCTCGCTTTCGCTTTCTCTCTCGCTTTCGCTTTCTCTCTCGCTTTCGCTTTCTCTCTCGCTTTCGCTTTCTCTCTCACTCTCGCTTTCTCTCTCACTCTCGCTTTCTCTCTCTCTCTCGCTTTCTCTCTCTCTCTCGCTTTCTCTCTCTCTCTCGCTTTCTCTCTCTCTCTCGCTTTCTCTCTCCCTCTCTCGCTTTCTCTCTCCCTCTCTCGCTTTCTCTCTCCCTCTCTCGCTTTCTCTCTCCCTCTCTCGCTTTCTCTCTCCCTCTCTCGCTTTCTCTCTCCCTCTCTCGCTTTCTCTCTCCCTCTCTCTCGCTTTCTCTCTCCCTCTCTCTCGCTTTCTCTCTCCCTCTCTCTCGCTTTCTCTCTCCCTCTCTCTCGCTTTCTCTCTCCCTCTCTCTCGCTTTCTCTCTCCCTCTCTCTCGCTTTCTCTCTCCCTCTCTCCCGCTTTCTCTCTCTCTCTCTCCCGCTTTCTCTCTCTCTCTCTCCCGCTTTCTCTCTCTCTCTCTCCCGCTTTCTCTCTCTCTCTCTCCCGCTTTCTCTCTCTCTCTCTCCCGCTTTCTCTCTCTCTCTCGCTCGCTTTCTCTCTCTCTCTCGCTCGCTTTCTCTCTCTCTCTCGCTCGCTTTCTCTCTCTCTCTCGCTCGCTTTCTCTCTCTCTCTCGCTCGCTTTCTCTCTCTCTCTCGCTCGCTTTCTCTCTCTCTCTCGCTCGCTTTCTCTCTCTCTCTCGCTCGCTTTCTCTCTCGCTCGCTTTCTCTCTCTCTCGCTTTCTCTCTCTCTCTCGCTCGCTTTCTCTCTCTCTCGCTTTCTCTCTCTCTCGCTTTCTCTCTCTCTCGCTTTCTCTCTCTCTCTCTCTCTCGCTTTCTCTCTCTCTCTCTCTCTCGCTTTCTCTCTCTCTCGCTTTCTCTCTCTCTCTCTCTCGCTTTCTCTCTCTCTCTCTCTCGCTTTCTCTCTCTCTCTCTCTCGCTTTCTCTCTCTCTCTCTCTCGCTTTCTCTCTCTCTCTCTCTCGCTTTCTCTCTCTCTCTCTCTCGCTTTCTCTCTCTCTCTCTCTCGCTTTCTCTCTCTCTCTCTCTCGCTTTCTCTCTCTCTCGCTTTCTCTCTCTCTCGCTTTCTCTCTCTTTCTCGCTTTCTCTCTCTTTCTCGCTTTCTCTCTCTCTCTCGCTTTCTCTCTCTCTCTCGCTTTCTCTCTCTCTCTCGCTTTCTCTCTCTCGCTTTCTCTCTCTCTCTCTCTCGCTTTCTCTCTCTCTCTCTCGCTTTCTCTCTCTCTCTCTCTCTCGCTTTCTCTCTCTCTCTCTCTCTCTCTCTCTCGCTTTCTCTCTCTCTCTCTCTCTCTCTCTCGCTTTCTCTCTCTCTCTCTCTCTCGCTTTCTCTCTCTCTCTCTCTCTCGCTTTCTCTCTCTCTCGCTTTCTCTCTCTCTCTCTCTCTCTCTCTCTCTCGCTTTCTCTCTCTCTCTCTCGCTTTCTCTCTCTCTCTCTCGCTTTCTCTCTCTCTCTCTCGCTTTCTCTCTCTCGCTTTCTCTCTCGCTTTCTCTCTCTCTCTCTCTCTCTCACTTTCTCTCTCTCACTTTCTCTCTCTCACTTTCTCTCTCTCACTTTCTCTCTCTCACTTTCTCTCTCTCACTTTCTCTCTCTCACTTTCTCTCTCTCACTTTCTCTCTCACTTTCTCTCTCTCTCTCTCTCACTTTCTCTCTCTCTCTCTCTCACTTTCTCTCTCTCTCTCTCTCACTTTCTCTCTCTCTCTCTCTCACTTTCTCTCTCTCTCTCTCTCTCACTTTCTCTCTCTCTCACTTTCTCTCTCTCTCACTTTCTCTCTCTCTCTCTCTCTCTCTCTCTCACTTTCTCTCTCTCTCTCTCACACTTTCTCTCTCTCTCTCTCTCACTTTCTCTCTCTCTCACTTTCTCTCTCTCTCACTTTCTCTCTCTCTCACTTTCTCTCTCTCTCACTTTCTCTCTCTTTCTCACTTTCTCTCTCTCTCTCTCTCTCTCACTTTCTCTCTCTCTCTCTCTCTCTCATTCCAGAACTGCTTTTGCATCTTAATCAATCTTGCTGTCTTTCTTTTGTTCATCTTGTTTGATTTTTAGTTACTGTTTTAGCTAATTCGGAATATATTTTTCTCTCACTTTCTTTCAGTGTGGTGACAAATGTATGGTTGTGCCTTCCGTCAAAGTCGAAGATGAAAAGCATATATTCCCGAAAGGAGTTGAAACAATAAATGTGCCTTCTGGAAAATGCTACCTCCGTAAGACTCCGCAGCCAACATAAATGCCCAGCTCCCTCCTCTGCATTCCAACTGCTGACATCCTCACCCAAACACTCTGCAGCTGGATTAAGGATCTAATACAGGTTTTTTCCAAGAACCAATTTCTGCTGCTGTAGCCATTTTTGGATAAATAATCATTACTCTTTTACATATAAAACCAAAATTTATTTTATTTTTATTGCATAAAAATAATGGAAGCAATTAAAATGTCTGTTAAAGAATTTTAAAAAATGTAAAAATTTAATTTCAATAAAGATTTATAAAAATTCAGTATTTTTATTTTATTTATTATTTTTTTTTTTTTCTAACTATTCTGAGTGGCGTTTTTCAAAAATGAAAACAAAAAATTGTCCATAATAATTAAAATGCACGTATAAATTGAAACCACTATCTTCAGACAATGCTTTTCTGAATGCTTGGTGACTCAACGCCTCTATCCACTGCACCACAGGCCCTGAAGGGCAATTTAGGTTGAATTTTATGGTCTTATAAAATCCAATTGTGTGTTCTTATTTGGTATTCCATGGTTGGGTCCGTGCCAAATGGTATTATTATTTTTATTTTTTTTTTTTTAATTTTGGAATCCTTTGAGATGAGACTTCATAATTTGTGCATTCATTTTTTTTTTTTTTTAACTGTTATCATCTTCGTAGTTGTTTCACCATGTTTCTCTCCTCTCTATTTCTCTCTCTCTCTCATTCTACTTGTCTGTCATTTTTTGTAAGTTCAAAAAATAATTTAATCACCAATAAAACATGCGGCTTCTATTCTGAAGTAATCCCAAATATATATATATATATATATATATATTCAGTAGGGCATTATTAACTCCTTGACCAGCAAAGATAAGACTTGTGTTTGTTGGCTAATACTAAGAACATTAATCGGTATCAGAATCGGAGAAATTAGTGTACATTTTCCAATGCCCAAAACGATTCTTTTAATTGTTTTTGTTTAAAAATTAATTTTCCATTACTGATATTTGCTACTTCAAATAGCCAATAGTACAACTTTTTTGTGTGGTATTCACCCAGCGTTAGCCATTCCGCCTTCCACTGTAAAGTAGAAGGCGGAATGGGGAGTACAAATTCACATGCCCAGTTAAGAGATAACACGTTGAATAGTATTTCCAAATTAATCACCCATCTTGTAATGGCCAGACTCAAGGTTGCTTAATTTCAGGGAGTCTGTGATTACGCCATATATTGATATTCTATAATCCCTTGATCCGGCAAATACAAGTTAACTTGTGTATTCATTCTTTTAGGGACGGTTATCATAATTTTCATAATTGTTGTTTCACCACGTTAACAAATAAGGAATGCTGAGTCTTGTAACTTTGGGCTCGTGGCGCAGTGGATAGAAGCGTTGATTCTCTACTGTTCCAGGTGAACATTGGGTAGAATTGAAACTTATCTTCAGACAAACAGGCCAGAGAATTAGTTGGGCAAAACGTGGTGTGACAACAACTATGGAAGGCAGTAATTACTAGGGATTCAGTTACAAGACTCAGCATTCCTATCCAGTCGCGGTTAATCGCCTGAAGAATGCCAGAGGATGAGTTGGCTGAAACGTGGTGAAACGACAACTATGGAGATGAGGATAACAGTCCGCAAAAGAACGAATATACAAATTATGTAGCCTCATCTAAAAGGATTCCAGAAAAAAATAAAAAATATATAAGGTTAAGAAGTATATCATAGTTTGCTTAAAGCATTGTTAAAGATAAAAAGGTGTTTGAAGGCTTATCAATGCAGAAATTATTTGGTCGGAAACAGATAAATTATGATAAAGAATTCAAAGAGTTAAATAATCTTCATTTATCTTGACTAATTGGTATATTCCTCAAATATTTTCGGGGGCATCCCCCATTATCAATAGGTAAGAAATGCTGATCAACTCTATGCTGTTTTTATTTGAAATCAAAAAAACAACATAGAGATGATCTTCATTTCTTACCTCTTGATAATGGGGGATGCCCCCGAAAATATTTGAGGAATATACCATCTATAGTCAAAGTAAATAAAGATTATTGAATTCATTATCATAATTCGTTTCCAACGACTGAATAGTTCTTGCATTGATAAGCCTTTAAACACACCTTGTAACGCTTTCCTTTGACTCCTCGTCATACAAGTTAACTTGTGTTCGCCCAGTTTGTCTTTTTTTAGGGTGCAATGAGTTAATAATATACAGTGCGGCCAAGAAGTCACTGAAGAATATTTTCAATATATGCCAACATTTTGGAAATAAGCTGATAATACAGCATGGCCAAGAAGTCACTAAGGGATTTTAAACTTGAATAGATTCTTGATTTTGGATGGTATCTTAGTGGTATTTTAACATGACAAATACAATGGAGATTGCTTTCAAAAAAGAACAGAAATGAAAAAATAGTCTTTTTTAAATGGATTTTATTTTTAGTATGTTAGTAACTTTTTTTGTATGGTAGGGGTAGATCATGGAATGTGAGGAGTCAAAGGAAAGCGTTACGAGGTTGTCAAAAGTACACCCAATTATCAGATTAACTATTTAATAAGACTTGAGATTGAGGCGAGTCTATTTTTATTCTTTTGGATTTTCTGTACCCTTTACCAAGAAACGAGTATACTTGATGACTCAAACGTCTGGTAGTTGTATCTCTTCCTTTTATTTAAAAAAAAACAACTTTTTTCTTTTTTGTCTCTCTGCAAACTGAAAATATTACTTTTAAGGATGCATGAAGGAGATGGATGACTTGTTTCATCAAAGAATGACTTCCTGCCTCTTACATCCAATTTCTTTTAATTTTGATTTTATTAGTTTAAAACTGACTTTGTAGTAGGGTTTTTTTTTTTTTTTTTTAAGGCTGTTTTGGACATCGGGAGGGGGTATAGCGATCAAAAAGAGGCTGATTTTAGATTTTGTCATTTTATTTATTTAATATTTAACTGGCTTTGCGAACTCACTTTTTTCCTGATACAAATAATTTGACTCCGACTCAATGGATGACTTAACGGTTATTGTTTGTGCACAAACACACGCAAAAATACACACACATAAAAACATACATGCACACACAAACATATACATAAAAACACACACAGAAATATGCATGCAAACAGACATGCATAAATGCGCGCACACACACACACACACACACACATACAGCCTACAGGTTGGGAAATTCATCTTGATTTCAGCTTTTATGCCATTTGCTACTTCACATTGGTACATGCAAAAAAAAATTATATATATATATATATATATATATATATATATAAATATATATATAAACTATTTATTGCTAGCAGATGTCACTGGTCTGCAAAGTACTTAGAATAATATGCATATCTTTCGTACACAGTTTTCTTATAATCCTTATCTCCTTTCCACATCTGTTTTTCTGCTGTGATGAAAGCAACTGTATGTAAACACATGTACATGCATTATGCCTTAACCCCTGGCGTCATTTTCTGATAGACACTGTGCTAGTTTTCACATGAATAATTTGCGTTTAGGGGGGAACTGCAACCCACTTCACCTCCTCCCCTCAAAAAATTCCAATAAAAAAAAAAAAAACAAGAATTTCCTTGTTTTAAGCCATATGTCTCCAAAGTTTTTGAAGGGGGGGGGGTTATATTGCTGGTATTTTAGAGCTACACGGGACTAAAAGAAAAAAAAAAAGATGACCTAGACGTGTTTTATACTCGTTTGCTCATTAGTTTTTCTTTTTTTTTTTTTCTTTTTTTTTTTTTTTTTTTTAGTGAAACTGGTTCTTTCAAATCTTATTCTTTTAATCATTTTCTGAACAAAAAAAAAAAAAAAAAAATATCTTCACACATTTCCATTTTAAAAAATTTTTCCTAGATAGTTTTTGTCTTCCATAAGAGTTCCGTGAACTGGATTTGACCCGTGGGCCGTAGTTTGGAGACCCCTGTTTTAAGCGATTAAATGCAAACAGCCTGTAAATGTTTGGGTACTTATGCAGAGTACGAACCATGTTATTGTTGGCATATTCCAGGCAGGTCACATAAACCTCTGGAAGTTGTCGCCATGCATAGCCAATGAAATGACAGCAGCTAAGGTGAAAGTACGGAATAGTTAAAAAAAAAATAAATAAATAAAATAAAAAAGCCTCCCTTATGGAAAGAACGGCTTTCTAAATGTTATTTCAACACGGTTCGTAAACTGCACTAGTACCATTTGTTTTAATTATCATAATTAATTTGTGATCCTTATGTAAAGTTTTCCCTAAAAAAATGTTATATTTGATTACACTTATTACCGTCATGTTAACTAGGTAGGAATCATTGAACTTATCTTTGATTAAATACACGATGGAACGATAATAGTATCATCCTAATGAAAACAACACTACAGCTTTATTTAAAAACTTTTATTGAAAAAATCAATTCAGATAACTTGATTATATAGTAGAACTGACATCTATTCAATGTAGACGCCTTTAGCCTCAATCACTGCCTCGATACGGGTCCGGAACTGGGAGCATGCCTTTTCTGCAAGTATCGGCGGGAGCTCTGTGAATGCTTGGCGGATGGTGGCGATCATGCTGGCTTTGGTGTTGTGGGATGTCATGTTGGTGATGTTCTCGACGTATGAGCAAATGAAATAGTTCAGTCGGGTGAGGTGGGGGGGGGGGGGCAGTGAGAGAAGGGTACAAAGTCGTAGCATACTTTCCGAAACCAAAACTGGTGTTGACTTTGAAGCCAACTTCAAAGATGTGAGGTGGCACGATATGGATCTCACTTGAAACCAGACCAAAGACCATAACTGTAGCCGGAAACTTTGTTTTCATCTTCCTGGCCACGTTCCTGTTATTTGTGGCAATCCAGCGATGCGTTTTGAGGGTGCTGGAAATGGTCCTGTTGTCATAACTTGTATTGGTAGAGAGCATGAGTTATACAGCGGCACATCTCCGATCTTGCTCATTTAACATTGTGTCACTTTCAGACATGATAGAAAGCTCCTATCACTCTTGGGACTTGTACACAACTGGCCAACTAGTAGATGATCTGTAACAAAGAAAGAAAACCGGTTTTCATCAAATGGAAATGGAATCATGTTGTCTTTGCTAGGGTGACAATTTTATCGTTCCACCCTGTAATATGTCATTGAATAATATATTCAATTTACATGCTTTCATATCCATGCTGTTAGCGAACGAGTGTGCCAGAAATGGTTTGCATCATTCCAAAAAGGAAATTTTTCAGTGAGAGATGCTTCTCACTCTGATCGAGCAAAGATGATCGACAGTGATAAAGTGAAAACCGTAGTTGAACAAGATCTCCGTTTGACAACCAGACAAATCACAGACATTCTGAAAATCATCTGAAACATTAAAGATCGTTTTATATTCCTATTCTTCAAATCTTGTATTTGGTGCAGCGAGTATGTAGATGTTGTGTAATTAGTCCCCAAGCAGAAAAGTTCTTACATTTTTCCTTGCATTTCAGGTTAGCAAATAGAAGTTTTAATGGATTTTTTACTGAAATGAAATGAAATGAAATGAAATGGATTTTTTACTGCAGAAAAGAAAGAAAAAAAATGCCATATGTATGAGAAGAGTGCTGTTACGTGAGTATGCCAGAAAAAAATGGTTAGATGCTGAAAAGTGACCCAGTGAAAGCCATAGTTGAACAAGATTGCCGTCTGATAACCAGACAAATCACAGACATTCTGAATATCATCTGACCCAGTAAAGATCGTTTTATATTTTTATTCTTCAAATACTGTATCTGGTGTAGCGAGTATGTTGACATCAATATAAAGTAATAACTAGGATATTCTTTTCATTATTTTGACTCTCGAGTATATATCAGTTAATATCTTATGTTTTTAAATAAAGTGATGTGTTTCTCGATTGATTTACTGTGTCTAACTGTGTCGGATATATACTCGAGAGTCAAAGCAACGATAAGAATATTCTCTCGTCATTGCTCTAGTAATAAGCGTCTGAATAGAGACGTTCTGACATTTTTGCTTGTATTTCAGCCCTTGAAATGGAAGATCAAGCAGAGAACTACAGGCATCTGATGCATTTGTTTATTTTTTACTACAAAAAAAGGGGGGAAAAAAAACTACATAAAGATATGTTGTGTGCATGAAGAGAATGCTGTTACAGAGCGTGTGTGCCAAAAATGATTTGCTCAATTCTGAAAAGGAAATTTTTCAGTGAGAGATGCTCTTCGTTGTGAAAAAATTTATTTATTTCTGAAAAATATAAAAATATCTTTAGCATTGGGCCATTCAAAGTGTTGCGGAGGGGGGCGGGGGCGTGTCTATGGTCATCCTTGTCTCTGTACCTTTTATATGTCTATCATTTTCCTAGCAAGAATCTTCAATCACCATAATACCACATTCACTCCAGGGGTCGTCCTACTTAAGATTTCCAAATCGATTTTTTTGTTTCTTTTAAAATAAATATGAACATAAATAAATCTTTTTTATTAAAATAATTTCATTGAGGGGGCGGGGGACAGAAAATACAGATATTAGTAAGGCCCTCCTGACCCTGTCTAAATGGTAGACCGCCCACTGTTTTTCGGTTTGATAGAAACCAAAAACAATAAGGTCGTTCTGATCGGTCAAATTGAAAGTCGTAGTTGAACAAGATTCCCGTTTGATAACCAAGCAAATAGCAAACATTCTCAAGATTTCCAATTCGAGAGTAGAAAATGAATTGCATAAATTCGGTTATGTTTTTAACCTTGACGTTTGGGTTCCTCCTTCGTAAGAAAACGAACGAACATTTAGTCAGCCCAATATTAATAAAATTGTTATTGGATAAGTTTTAGAAAGTCATTTAATTGCATTTTTGATATAGAAGATGGTAAAGATTTATTTTTTTATTAGGTAGTCTATTATTTGGGAAGTAGGCACATATACGAACAACATGGTGTGGTTTAGTGTGTGATTGTATTTTTTGCTGATATTCCTGCATTTTGTTCAGTTGATTAGAATATGTTTGACTGTGAGTAGTTGAACACAGAAGGTGAACCACTTTGAGTAAGTATATGTGCGTTAAGTATGTATATTGATTCTGCTTAATACTACGTCTTGTCTTTGGTCAGGCAGTGTAACAGCACAGATGCGCATATGCAACTGTCGTCACCAGTAGGGAAAAATAAAAAAAATAAAAATTAAAAAGATCATGTTAGAGACAGGGATAACGTTTGAGATCAAGTGAGAGATGTGAATGACGCCCGAGAAGACGATCATGTGAAGGTGACGTCACAGCCGTAACAACAAGGAAATAAATGTCGTTGTACAAAAAAAAGCCAGTTGAAGTGCTTTTCTATTGTCTCCTTTGCGACTGAGGCTACAACGTGTTGAGTAGCGTTACATTAATTCCATGTTTTCTCTTTGAGCTAATTGGTTGATGTTTATGTAATTCATCCTATACGAACATAGAATGAGAAAATGATAGAAGTACAAGTAATACAGGAATAGAAAAAAATAAAAAAAGAAAGAATGGATTAAGTTTGTTCACTTTTTATTGGCAATGTCATGCATCGAGAATTCAATTCAATTTTCATCCACAAAACAACCAAACCAAACACTATGAATAAATATTTGAAAATATAAAAACTTTTTTCCCCAAAATGACCAGATTCGAGGTTCAATAACTCGAAAAGGGTTAATATGTCGTAAAACAAAACAACTAAAAATTATTTTAAATTGTCTCCAAAGAGAATTTGTTTTTGTTGTTCGTTTTTCATTTTTCATGAGAAACATTTGTTCACATTTTTTTTTTTTTCTCCATTGTTTCTTTCTTTTCAAAAAGTGTGGGAATGCAATTTGATATCGCCACATTTTTTGTGTTAGAAATTCCCAATCTCATTCTCTCTCTCTCTCTCTCTCTCTCTCTCTCTCTCTCTCTCTCTCTCTCTCTCTCTCTCTCTCTCTCTACCTTTCTGGATTATTGACTTTATTCTCAAGCTAAAAATTTGCTAAAATCTGAAATACAATTCTACTTTCAAGCTGACTTTTCAGTGTGTAGAAAAATGATATGTAAGATAAAAAAAAAATAAATAAATAAATAAAAATAAATAAATAAAACAAGCGATTTACATTTTACTTAAGACTAACAGGGCTACTTGCTATTGCTTACGACAAAAGTGTAACATAACTTCTATCCATCTCTCTTTCTTCCCCTCCACCATTTTCTGCATTCCCCCTCCTCTTTCTTCTTTGCCAAGGCCATTCCACTCTCTGGACATACACACGCACGGACACGGTCTCTGGACATATCCTTTGCATGATATTATTAAAAGATGTGTGCAACATTAAATGATATGAATGGCCAGTTGACCCCCAAAAAATGAATCTTTTTTATACATCCGGGGTTATGACGATGTAAAAAAAAATACCAACTTTATGGGTGTTTGTCGTGTATTTTTCAAATTTTAGCTGGACAAACAAACAGGCATTCGCTCTTTATATAATGGATTTACAGAGAGAAACGAGAGGGGACAACAAACATCATTTGGCTGTCAAATGCCTTCTCATAACTCTCATAAACAGAAGTTAAGTTAAGCTAGGTACTAAAATATTTTTTAAATGTTTAGTTCTTTGTTTGTGTTTTTTTTTTTT
The DNA here is from genome assembly GCF_053919585.1 of Euprymna scolopes. NCBI lineage: Eukaryota > Metazoa > Mollusca > Cephalopoda > Sepiida > Sepiolidae > Euprymna > Euprymna scolopes. Next base: position 74,670,555 of record NC_136506.1, read on the forward strand.
TTTTGTAAGTTTTTCTTTTCATGGCCAAGCATTATTCCTAGACCTGGACATAATGAATACTTTTAACTGAATCTAGTTGCAAACAATTGTACCACCGTGAATTTTGAGATGAAAAATTCCAGCATCTACATGCACTCTCTGTAGCACTAATGCAGTAATACCTTGAGATACGAATTTAATACATTCCATAACCGCCGACATATCTCGAAAAATAATTGTATCTCAAAATAATTATTCCCACTTGACAAAAAAAACAAAAAAAAAAACAGAATTAATCCGTTCTAAAGGTAAGAAATTTATCCGAAACAAGCTCAAATTACACTCAACAATAACTAAAGAAAGATAAAAACAACAGTAATGACATTGAAATGGATATATAATAATGAATGTTAATAAAAACAATAAGAAAAAATACAGTTGCACTTACCACCTAGGCAAGTGCTAGCATACAGGATGCATGCAAAGAGGAGAGAGAAGAGAAATAAGGCTACCACGCACACACACACATGCACACGCACACGCACACGCACACGCACACACACACACACACACGCATACGCACACACACATGCACACACACACACGCACACACACACACACACTCACACACACACACACACATGCACACGCACACAAGAGTGGGAGATTTGTTATCTTAGTTGTACCATGGATATTTTCTGTAACATCGTATGTCTTATTTTTTACAGTGTCGCTACCCTTTTAATGGACCCAACACATTGTAGACTCTGTCACAAGGAACAGAAGAAAAGAAAAAAACTCAACTCACTTTCTTTTTTTTATATATATATCTATTATTTCAAAGGATGCACTTTTTTCCTAAATGTTTAAACAGTTCATTTCTTCTTTTTCAGACGCGTGTGATTTTGTGTCTCTACTCTGACATTATCCATCTGTCTCGAACACGTCTCAAATCCTCTATGTCTTGAACACGTCTCAAATCCTCTATGTCTCGAGTCCTTCTTTGAACACGTGTGTCCTTTTTATCTCTGCTGTGACGTCACATCGTGTAGCCGGCTTGGCCATTTGCATATGGCTGCTGCTAATGACCTAGCGTCAACGGCACTGTTAGATTTCCACATGATTCGTAGGCAGGTTATTGGTCTGTAATTGCGTGGAGTCATTCTTTTCTCATTTTCTTTTTGTATTAATATAGTTCTTCCTTTGATTATCTACTCTGGTATGTTTCGTGTTTACATCTTCTCAAGTTTTTCATGTTTTATATTATTGCTAGCATAGCTACCCAACGTTTCCTAGGACAAAAGAGTGACATATTTCTATTAAAACTCCCATCTTTCTACTTCCTTCTCTATTTTTCTCTCTTTTCCTCTCTTCTCTTTCCCTCTTCCTCTCCCCAAAATCCTCTTACTTCTCCACCCAGCCCATTCCTCTCTCTAGACATAAACACGCACATAACTTGAGTCAGCATAAGGGAAATAACTCTGCAAAAAAAATCAGAGTTATTGAACAAAAAAAGAAAAACTACTACATGGTTATTAAGAGAGTTGTAGATCTGTTATTTCGGTTGTGCCATTGATATTTTTCATATGATTCGTAGGCAGGTTATTGGTCTGTAATTATCTGGAGTTATTCTTTTCTCACTTACTTTTTGTATTAGTATAGTTCTTCCTAGTTCTTTCTTTGATTATCCACTCTGTTTCATGTTTAGATCTTCTCAAGTTATTACTAGTTTAACTATCTAATGTTGCCCAGGACAAAAGTGTAACACATTCCTATTAAATAGTTCTATTAAATTAAGACTACCAGGTGGAACGATAAAATTGTCACTCTAAAGAAAACAACACTACAGCTTTATTTTAAGACGTCTATTGATAAAATCAATTCAGATAACTTTATTATGTAGTAGAGCTGACATCTATTCAATGTAGCTACCTTCAGCCTCAATCACCGCCTCGATATGGCTCCGGGACTGGGAGCATGCCTTTTCCACAAGTGCCGGCGGGAGCTCAACAAATACTCAGCAGATGGCGGCGATCAGGCTGGCTTTGGTGTTGTGGGAGGTCATGTTGGTGATGTTCTTGATGTTCTTGATGCATGACCAAACAAAGTAGTCCAGCGGGTTCAGGTCGAGGAAGGAGGGGAGTCAGTAAGAGAAGGGTGCAAAGTTCTAGCACTCCTTCTGAATTCAAGCCTGGGTCTCTTTGGACTTGTGGACTGGCACCGAGTCCTGCTACCACACCCAGGGTCTGCCAGCGGCCACTTGATTGCATCAAGGGATCACTACACTCTTCAGCACATCCAGGTACACTTTGGTTTTGAGTTTCAAGCCAACTTCGAAGACATGAGTTGGCATGATTTGACCCTCACTTGAAACCACACCAAGGACCAAAACTGTGGCAGGAAACTTTGTTGAGCTGTGCCCTCAAGCATTAAACCGTCCGGATTTGCATTTTGAGGGTGCTGGCAATGGTACTCTTGTCATAACTTGGATCTGTAGAGAATATGAGTTGCACTACGGCGCATCTCCAATCTCACTCATTGAACATTGTGTCACTTTCAGACATGATAAAAGGTTCTTATTGCTCTTGGGATAGTAGATGGTCTACAACAAAAAGAAAAGAAAAAGCGATTTTCATCAAACGGGAATGGAATCATGTCGTCTTTTCTAGGGTGACAATTCTATCGTTTCACTCTGTACAAAATAAAATAACCATATTATCAGGGAGTATAAAATCTTATATTTTGTTGGATACCTAGGCACACGGGCATCAGGGGAAATGAAAAGGCCGACTCAACAACCAAAGAAGCCATTATATTGAAGCTATCTGGTATGAAGATTCCATGCACAGATTTCTAACAAAACATTAACAAATACATTTCCATTAAATAGGAAGAATGGAACAACTGCCCAAATAACAAATTACATCACATATCCCCTATCATCAAAGAATGGCAACTGGGATATAGGAAACAAAAAAATGGAGAAGTAATCTTAGCCAGAGTACCTTCATTACACACTTACACCTGCTAAAAGGAGAAGACCCCCTTTATATATATATCATGTCAAAAATTTATGTCCATTAAGCACATACTAATTGAATATAAAGACCTTGAAACAACAAGATCTCAGTTCTTCCAAGTAAACAAGCTAGAAAAACTTTTCAGCACTGTACAAATAAAAGATATATTAAATTTCCTAAAAAACAATTTGACTAAACTGGAAAATCTAAAAATAGAATAACAACCACCCCTTTTCTAGAAAACAAAAAGGTTTCACAAACTAGAAACGCATCCACAATCTTCTCATCTTGTATTTGTTTCAGAATAAATATAGCCCCAGTGATCCTTAGCCCTGGCAAAACTACATTTCATATATGTTGATTCAAAAAAGAAAATTTAAAAAAAAATTATACCCCCCCCCCACATACACACAAATAGTTTGGCTTTAAAATGATTCTAAAGTGGTTGATGATGCTGTTAAACACCAAACAAACAAGCTTCTATCTTTCTTTCTTTTCCTATCTTCCGTTTCCCCTTTTCCTCTCCCCAAACCCTTCTTGCTTTTCCACCCAGCCCATTCTTCTCTCTTGACATACACGCACACATAACTTGAGTTTGTGTAAGAGAAATAACTCTGTGAAAAAAAAGAAATCAGTTATTAATAGACAGACAAAAGTGTGTCATATTTTTATTAAAACTTCTATCAGTATTTATTGCAAGAGTTCCAGTACATACTGCTCTAGAGCAGGGGGTCTCCAAAGTTAAAAAAACGGGGGGGGGGGGCATATTGCTGACCTTTTAGAGCTATGCAAGCTTGCTTATTAGCTGTGCGTTTTTAGTGAAACTGGTTCTCCGAAACTTCTTACTTTTTCAAAATTTGTCTTGAATATTTTTATGTTTTCCATAAGAGCTCCGTGGGCCGAATTTTTTGGGGGTTTTTGGCAGGCCAGATGCCATAGTTTGGAGGCCATTGCTGTAGAAGACAAACATACATTTTATTTTATTTGTTTAGATGTCTGATCTTTCTTTTCCAACTGCCCCTCCTTCTCCACAAGTGAAGTTTTCGGCCTCTTCCATCAAATTCCTTTTCTCCTCATCTGCACTTTAAGCTGAGTAATGGCAATGTAATATAATCTGTCACAACCTATTTATCTTCTGCTGTTGACATATATTTGGGGAACAAGGCGTTTCAGGTCACAAGTCAGTGAGTGGGAAAAAGAAATAAAACTGCATGACTGTAAAATAAAATCATATTGACTTAAATGTATTGCCATTACTAACCAGCAGAGCGTTACTACTTTTAAGTAAGAAAAGGGCATTCTGGTATATTTCTCGAGTCATTTCATTATTGCATTACTTCTCCTGTTTTCTAGACGGTGATAGATGATTTGGTGTCCCCGACGAAACATCTTCCAACAGATATTTTAACTGAAGAAATTTATCAGATTCTTAGACGAATTATTATTATTATTAATATTCATTATTATTATTATATTACTATTATTATTATTATTATTAGTAGTAGTAGTAGTAGTAGTAGTAGTATTTGTATTATTATAAGTAGTTCGGCATAAGAATGATACGTTCTGTAAAAAAATATTAAAAAATATAAAAAATACAAAAAATTAAATTATTATTATTATTATTATTATTAGTAGTAGTAGTAGTAGTAGTAGTAGTAGTAGTAGTAGTAGTAGTAGTAGTAGCAGTTGTATTATAAGTAGTTCGGCATAAGAATGATACTTTCTGTAAAAAAATATTGAAAAATATAAAAAAAATATAAAAAATAATATTATTATTATTAGTAATAGTAGTAGTTCTACAGAAGAATGATACTTTTCTGTAAAAAAATATGTTTCATAAGAAAAAAAAAGTTAAGTTACAAGAAATAAATATTACGCATTTACTAAATAAAAGTAAGAATTATTCACATTGTTTCACTTATTCTCATATAAAATATGAATAAAATATGAATAAAAAATAATAATAAAATTATATTATTATAATATTATGCAACATATATTATATATTATAATGCATAATATCTGTTGGAAGATGTTTCGTCAGGGATACCGCATCATCTATCACCACCTAAAAAACAGGGGAGGTAATGCAACATAAAATGCCTCAAGAAATATGCCGGAATAATAAGAAAAGAGTATATCAGGCATGTATACAGTGTGATAATGCAGGGAAGTAAAACCAGGTCAGTAAGGCTTGAATGATATGATGGAGTCGTTATAGACAGGCTTGGTTCTGCTGAGCTCAGAAGTATTTTCTTCTGAGCTCATCAGAATTGTGTGGCAGAAAAGAATTCAATGGTTATGGCCATGTTTAAATGATGGATAAGAGTTCTTGACTTAGTAGATGTAGAACAGTTGAGGCAGCAGGTGCAGTTCACACAGGAAGGCAAAGGAAAACATGTACAGAAGTGGTAAGGATGGATTTGATGGATAATTAAAGATCTGGCAAGATATAGGTTAGTTTGGAAGTCAATATCTTAAAGTTATATATATATATATATATATATATATATATATATATATATATATATATATATATATATAAGAGTAGGTAGTAGTTTGCTTGAGCATTGTTGGTAAAAGAATATATGGAAGTTTTAAAAGCCAAAAACAATGTGAAGAAAAACCGGAATCATGAAAGTAAAGAAAAGAAAAACAAACAAAAGTAGACGGGTATGTTGGAGTAGAGAAATGTCTAACTGTTTATTCGTCTATCATTCCTCACCTCAATGTATAATTATTTTTTTATTTAATTATAATATATAATCAATATTAATATAAAATAAAATAAAATAATTATACACTGAGGTGAGGAATGATAGACGAATAAACAGTTAGACATTTCTCTACTCCAACATACCCGTCTACTTTTTATCTGTTTTTCTTTTCTATACTTTCATGATTCTGGTCTTTCTTTGCATTGTTTTTGGCTTTTAAAACTTCCACATATATATCTCCCGATTTTGAATCTTGCTAGATTCAGCCATACTGATGAGTTGTAGATGACGAAACACGTGTCAGTGGATAATTATATTTAAAAATAAAAACAATATATATACCGATCCCCATATGGGGATACCAAATTGATGTACTTTCGTAAATATAATTGAATTCATTCAAACCGTATCGCAAAAACAAAAACAAATAAATACATATATATATATATATATATATATAGTGGCGTAGCATCAGTTTTTGCCGACCGGGGCGGTTGTAAAATTTGCCCCCCCCCCCGGTATATAATAACGTGTTTTGCCCTCCCCCGGCATATAATTATATGTTTTGCCCCCCTCCCGCTGGTATATGATTATATCTCCCCCCCTCCTCCATTGGTATATGATTACCTCTTTTGCCGCCTACTCCCACGGTTACTTTCAGTTTGGTCAAGATCAAAGTGTAGTATCTGTTCTTCAGATGCTGCACTTCTATTTCTTGTTCTCTTTCAGTGGAGGAGAAATCCTTCACGACTGAGACAATTTTTATTTTTGTACCTTTTCTCCACGTTAAAAAACGACCCTGGTGTCTAACTCTGTCCCGTGGGGAGGCATAGTAAATAGGTACTCCCAATGCTGGCATATGACAACCAGTTAAAACCTTCAAAATTCCAAAAAGCTCTCAAAATATTTATTTTCATTGAACTAATGTTTACACAATTTCTTTCAGATTAATGTTTACACAATCCCCCTTTTTTAATTTTAATTTAATATAACAATTTCTTTTCAATAATTTTAATAATAATAAGTATGTAAACATTAATCTGAAGGGAATTATGTAAACGTTAATATGAAACAAAAGAAACCAAATATTGCTTTTCTAAACAAAAACGTATAATTAAAATTCTAAAAAATTTTTTTTAATCAAATTAATTGGCAACACAAAAAATATAATAATGAATTTAAATGAGAACATTTGGGCACCGGAAAATGTTATGGAATGATTTTTATTTACTTTTTTGTTGTTGTTAAAGTCCGAATTTTCGCCAAATAACATGGTTGTATCAAAGAGAGGATAGTCCGATATAGTTTTGTTTTCTTTTTCTTCATAATGTTACAATTAAGAGGTCGAGCCTCTAGAAGAGAAAAAAACGTCTTGTATCTGCGCTTTTTGAAATCCTTGGGTGTAATCGCTCGATTTAAGCGAAAAATTTAAGAAATGAAAAGTCACACATTTTAGAAAACTTTTTTTATAAATTTAAATGATAATATTTGAAATTTGAATTTATAAATTTAAATGAGAACATTTGAAAACAAGGAAATGTTAAGAAATGATAAAATTATTTCATTTACTTTTTTATTGTTATTTCCGAATTTTCACAAAAAACATAGCTGTATCAAGGAGAAGTTACTCCGATGTAGTTTTTCTTTTTCTTCATAATGTTATTATTAAGAGGTCGAGTCGCCTGAAAAGAAAAAATTTCTTGTATCCATGCTTTTTGAAATTCGTGTGTGTAACCACTCGCTTTAAGCACAAAATTAAAGAAATGTGTCGTTGTTAATAATGTTTCAATCCTTTTAAAAATAGTTTAAAAAAATTGTTTTTGAATGAGAGGATTGCCAAGTTTTCCTCATGAAAATAAATTCTGGAAGCTTTGTCTGGCTCATTTTGATCGAAGGTAGTTTTTTATGAGCTTCAGTTTCGAGAAAGAGCGCTGACAGCTGGCAACGCTAATAGCTCGGGTAAGACTTTTGATCACCCGTCTGGTCGGCCATATTAGATATTCATCGTTAGTTATTTAGACGAGACATGATTTTCTCTAGTTCAGATGGGTGCAGTAAATAAACTTTCAACTCGAAATGACACCTAATGTACTAATGTATAACATAAGACACAGAAAAGAAACATTGATAATGCGTACACAGCTTTATTTTCTCATATAACCATCGTACGCACTCAATGGATTTTACTGTTATTTGTTTTTGTTTTTGCAATACGTTTTGATATATATATATATATATATATATATATATATATATATATATATATATATATATATATATATATAGGAAATTTATTACTGTGAGTCCAGAATAAGTTTACAAATTGTTTCAGCTAGAGGAAAATCCTCAAAGAGAGGAAATATTCAACTAGCATCGTCAGAATTCATTCTGGACTCACAGTAATAAATTTCCTATATACTGCTCTGACTACACATTGAGCACTCTAGTCCAGTTTTTTCACCACTGGTAAATAAATAAATATATATATATATATATATATATATATATGAATTTAGGAAAACTCGTCTCCGGAAAACTCGACCCCGGAAAACTCAACCCCGGAAAACTCAACCCCGGAAAACTTGTCTCCTTTTGCTAGGTAGGAAAACTGGTCCCTTATTGAATAAATATCGATTGAAAACAAATGAGATATTATTTTTAAAAGAGAATACACATCCCATAATATTTTGCTCGGAAAAAAATCAAGCTACCGGACATGGATACGGTTGATTATGCAACGAAACCGAACGAAAGACACGAAAAACGAAACCATATATTTCTAAAAAAATACTCTAGTTTTTAACATTTCCTGTGTTATTACGAAACAAATAATAAAAAAAACACTTCTTGTATTATCAAATAATAAAACAAACATTTTATTTAGAAAATTTGGTACTTCACGGGGAACGTGGACCCTGGTGTTTTTATTTAATCATTTATCCTTCAAAGCGCATGCGCAAAAGGTTTTCTTTGGTTTATTTGATCACGAAAACTTTTTGAAGGTAGTATTTGAGGCCAAAAAAGGAGGTGGGGCAAAAGCATTATTTGAATATGTACGAAAAAATAATTTAATAGGTAGGAGTTTATGCTGGTACATTGCGTAATACTATTCTGAACATGAAATAATATGCCTTATCAATACTTACAGACTTATCTACATTCTTATCTACTGTAAAATTAGTATAAACAGAAATGATTAATTTATTAACAAAACAAAAAGAAGGAAGTGAAGACAAAATATCATGTAATTCTTACTTATTTCCACTTTGTTTATTATTAACTAGCAGGGTAACACGACGTTGCCCGGGATTGAACGATGATTGATGAACGTTTCACACTCCTATATTTTTTATTGTCATTGAAATCGGTGGAATTGCCAATCTTTCAATAAAATTGATTGATTGCCTGCTCTAGTTGGGGACCCATCGCGGTGCACCAGGAGGAAGCTCACATGCCTCTCGCAGTGACTTAGCTCACAATACATTGTAGTCTACATTGCACTGTAGAGAACCTGCTGTTGATTTTATAAAATTATTTATATATATATAATGGTTTGAATTAGAGTTTAAAATCTTTAGATCAAGCACCATACTTCAATTGTGCTCCTTTAGAGCATTTAGAAACATTCATTGTGAATGCGCCCCTGTCATATCAAAGAACCTACTGTAGATTTTATATGTCGAGCCTTACGGCTTGTGTTGTAATAAAATTTCTCAAATGCACTTGTGATGTTAGGCTGTGTAAGGTGTTAACTTTGGTCAAAATCACTCGTTCCTTCTTTCATCGGATTATTTCGATTATCGATGCTTATCGAAGACATTCTGATACAAAACCTATCTAAGAACATTGCCAGACACATAAAGTACCTTTGTGTAAGATTTCATAAAAATCGGCTCAGCCGTTGTGGAGTCCATAAGGAATGAACTCGCTGACAGACAAAGTTCCTTTTATATAATAGTAGAGATAAGCATTATAATAACCTAGCATTATTCTGTTACTTTTTTTACGCTTAAGTTTTTTTTTCTTTTTTTTTAAAATAATTTTTATATAATTTATTTGAAAGAAAAAATTTTGCCTCCTGTTATGTTAGTCAAATAATAGTTGTAAGAAATGAATAGGCAATGAATACGTTAAAAATATCATTGCTGAACTAGTCAGAATCAAATATCGATTTGTGAGATGCCTTGCTATGTAAGTCTAAGTTGAAAAATATGACTGGCTTTGTTTTATATGTTGGAATTCTTAAAATCTAGTCTCACAACGAAAAATAGAAAGTGTTATTTATTTCCCAAATCTCGATTTTAATTTGGTTGTCAAAAACAATTTATTAGTAGATTAATTTGTGTTTCCCAAGGTTTTTGCTCTCTCTGTGTGAGAAACAAAACTTAATAATAAACATATCACCAGGGTGATACAAATACATTCAACAGACATTTTAAACAGTGACACATTGTGTTCAAACTTTTTATTACTCATCACAATTTTAAAATGACTCAACAGATTTCAACAAAATTATTTCATTTTAATGGGCCAAGCAGTAATTACATTTACGAATTCTTTTACAATTGCAGTCTCTAATTGCACAGGTCCATGAAAAAACTAAATATAAGTTAAATAGTATATGTAACATCTTTATATTAAAACTTCCATCTCTCACTCTAACTTTAGTCTCTAACAAAACCAGGCCCAGTTTACCTTCGAAGAAGATTTTTTTTTTTTTTTAATTTAGATATTATACATCCCGGGCAATCCAAAAAGTATAAACTTTATTGCTCTTTGGTTGGTAGTTTTCGACTGTTAGCTGGACATGCAAACACACGGACAACTGCCCATTACACAATAGATGTATATCATAAAACTATAGTCGAAAATTGAATGGCACTCCGTAGAGAACATACCTTCTCCAACAGCAAAAATTATATCCACTAAATGAACTAAAATTTAACAGATAAATATAATAATAATATCAGTGTTTTCTGTCTTTAGAAACAATGGATACCCTTTGAAAGTGATTTTTAGAAAAGTAAAGATCGACAGCTTGCTAAATTGTTTCGATTCAAATAAATCGCATTCAAATTAAGGAGAAAGTCCTATTTTTACCCATGTCAAAGTTACCTACATCTAAAATTTCAAGTGTTTAGACCCAAAATTGGGAGAAGAGTTTGGTAGAATCTGCAGTTTTTTTTTTTTTTTTGCATGCAGCCTGCCAAACTGAAGTTGATTAGCCAATCATATATGGCCATTTCAAAATAGAATTATTACATTACTAGCAGTTCAGCCCGACTTTGCTCGGGCCCTATGTACTGTTCATAACTTGCCCTATGTGTGAATACTCTTTATGTAAAATTTCACATGTTTAGACCAGAAATTGTCTGAGTAATTTGGTAGAGACCACAGAGGTAATTTTTTAAAACTTTGACTCCAATTTTGACCCCTTAACATTTATTGTTTTGGTCTCAAATCAAAATACAAAGTTTTACCCATGTCCAAGTTACCTACATGTAAAATTTCAAGTGTTTAGACCCAAAATTGGCGGAAAAGTTTGGTAGAACCTGCAGAGGTAAACTCTTTCAACTTTGACCTTTTTGCAGCGAAATTTTCGCCCCAAAACTGATTAAAATGCTTGCTGCATGTCTGAACTCTCGTTATGTAAAATTTCAAATGTTTAGACCAAAAATTGGCTGAGAAGTTTGCTAGAGACCGCAAAGGTCAAATCTTTTGAACTTTGACCCTTTGACAGTTCAAATTTTCGACCCAAACCGATTAAAAAGCTTGCTCAGACCAGACATTGGCTGAGTAATTTGGTAGAGACTACAGAGGTCAAATTTTGTTTAACTTTGACTCCGATTTTGACCCCCTTACCATTTATTGTTTTGGGCTCAAATCAAATTAAAAAGTTTGATCCATGTCCAAGTAACCTACATCTAAAATTTCAAGTGTTTAGACCCAAAATTTGCAGAGGAGTTTGGTAGAGTTTTCAAAAGTTAAATCGTTGAACTTTGACCCCTTGACAGCCAAATTTATGGCCGGAAATCTCAATACCCCTTTATGTCAAATCTCGGGTCTCTAGACTGAAAATTGACAGAGTACTTTGGTAGGGAAATGTACACACACAGACACACACACAGACAATTTCACTTTTATATACGACTGTACTCACGATGGTTCTAGGTTCGATCCTCGGCTTGGGATAGGTGTTAGCACTGATGAGTTGTGAAACAACGAAACAGATCTGTATGTCGATGACTAAAATATATTTTATAAAGCCCCCCTCTTGGGTTGAGCACTATCGTAAATAATCTCACTCGCCACTTAATTTAGCTGAAAAAATTCGAAGCTCGCGGTTTGTTTACAAACAAACGCTTGAGCCCTTTACGAGCGGCGGACGGATGTTTATTTAAATAGACATTCGGACAGATTAATTGCGGCCACCGCTTCCGTAGTCAGGGGGTAGAACTGCCGACTGTCATCACGACGGTTCTAGGTTCGATCCTCGGCTTGGGATAGGTGTTAGTCTAGCGGCACTGATGAGTTGTGAAACAACGAAACAGATCTGTATGTCGATGACTAAAATATATTTTATATATATATATATATATATATAGATAACTCTTATTTAAAATCTAGTACTCTGATTTAGCACTTATCACTCTTTATTCCTTTTATCTAAAACCTAGTACTTTGACTTAAAATTGATCAACACCTGAATTCACGCCATCTTCATTGTCTTATACTATATGCACCTCAGAGCATATAGTATCAGAAAGAACATTCTGAAACAAGTCATACACAAACACAAGTTGTAATCTATTTTTGTTTCGTTTTACTTCAGTCAAAGTTCTCAGAAATCAAGCCCCCCCCCCGTTCTTGGGATTAACACTTAATCTCTATATGAGATATATATATATATATTTTCTTTTTATATGGGCTCATCACCTATCAAGGCCCAGAGGCCACTCGAGGATAGGGGTTAATGGGTATACATTAGTTATTTTGATTTTAGCGTAGTAAACATTAGTGGGAATTTTATAACTTGGATTACTTGGGGGGGGAGGGCAGTTCAATGAGAACTTGTTCACGTTGAACTTGAAGACAATCAGATTGTAGTCAGCTGGAAAGCAGGCAATCGAAAGAGAGTTCCACAGGCGAACAGTTCTAAGAAGCCCTGTTCATGGAATCTACGTTTAGGTGTAGGCACAGATAAAGAGTGTGGGAAATTGTTGATAGTGGTTCTGGCTTGACGTGAAAGTCTGGCAAGGGGGGACTATAGATTGAAGTTCAGATGAGGATCTGCCATGAAAATAATGATAAAGCAGAGACAAGCTCGCTACGTCTCTTCTGTGGGAAAAGAGGTTATTCGAATATTCCATTAAAGTTCTTCTTTACATCTCAAACACTGAATTAGTAAAGAAGTCGAGAACATAGTTTTCCTCTCCCCAATTGAACATTTCAATATGTTATGCTATAACATACCTTTCTTGTGGTCTCTTGGTCTTACTGGATTCCAGGAGAAGAATTCATCTGGTCTGGTGGAGTCTCCAGCTTTGTGCTTTTAGTTGTGTTGTGTTATTCACAAAACTAGTTGGATCGCTTGTCAGGGGTTGTTTGAATCTGTACAACTATGTGTGCCTCCACAATCAGATGTACCCCCCCCCCCCACACACACATATAAAAAGTCTCTTGTACTTTTAAATAACAAGTAACAGGAATGAATGATTAGAAACAATGGTTATTTTCCAGTGACAACACTGACAGCAAATAGGGATCAACCAACAAACTTGGGAAATTTATTTATAACTAGCCTGGGTACCTGTGTTGCCCGGGTGTTTGGAGGTGTGTGTTGAGAAAAAAAAAAAAGAAAAAAAAAAAAAGAAAGTGGTAGTAGGCAGGCAGGCTCGAACCCGTGACGCGAAGGCGGAAAAGAAAGTGAAAGAAAACATAAGTCTTACCCCTACTCCATGACGCAACCGGAAGTCCGGAATGTTGAAATTAGTAAAGTCATTCAAACTGATACGATGACTTGCAAAAATGGTGATGCAAAAAAAAAAAAAGAAAACAACCCTCCCCGTAGAATACTGCCCAGTTGAGTTTGAAGGAATTAATGTTTTTAGCCGATTTTTCGATATTTGTTGCCTGAAGGGTCGAGCTTCAAAAGGATACCGATGTTGTGAAAATCCGTTGCCTCTGTCAAAAGTTTTAGGCAGACATACAAACATACATACATACATACATACATTTAAACAGACAGGTGAGATTTATATCCAGGTGTTTGTAGGTGTGTGTGTTTTTGGTTAAATGGAAAGAAAAATCGTCGGTTGTTTTAAAAAAAAAACGAAGCTTGACGCGCAGTTGGAAAATAGTAAAGTGTGAAAAAAAAAAAAAACGTGCGACCTGGCAGGTGCTCGTTTTTGCCGAGTCAATGACGTGAACTTTGAGTGCAAGTCTTCTTTTTTTATACAAAAAAAGCTTAATGCATATGCAGCGATCGTAAGCAATAGCTATTGAGCAGTTAACATTTTCTGCGGGACAGTTTTTAATGAGGTGAATAAACTGGTTTGTTTGTTTTTAACAAACTTTGGGGAAAACCAGCTCCCTGTTTATTATATTGTAATTATTATATTGTTGTAATTATGTTGTTATAATTATATTTATTGTTGTAATGATTTTATTGTTGTATTTATAATATTTTTGTAATAATGTTGTTATAATTATATTTATTGCTGTAATTATTTTATTGTTGTATTTATCATATTTTTGTAATAATGTTGTTATAATTATATTTATTGTTGTAATTATTTTATTTTGTATTTATCATATTTTTGTAATAATGTTGTTATAATTATATTTATTGTTGTAATTATTTTATTGTTGTATTTATTATATTTTTGTAATAATGTTGTTATAATTATATTTATTACTGTAATTATTTTATTGTTGTATTTATCATATTTTTGTAATAATGTTGTTATAATTATATTTATTGTTGTAATTATTTTATTGTTGTATTTATTATATTTTTGTAATAATGTTGTTATAATTATATTTATTGCTGTAATTATTTTATTGTTGTATTTATCATATTTTTGTTATAATATTGTTATAATTATATTTATTGCTGTAATTATTTTTTGTTGTATTTATCATATTTTTGTAATAATGTTGTTATAATTATATTTATTGTTGTAATTATTTTATTGTTGTATTTATTATATTGTTGTAATAATGTTGTTTTAATTATATTTAGTGTTGTAATTATTTTATTGTTGTATTTATCATAGTTTTGTAATAATATTGTTATAATTATATTTATTGCTGTAATTATTTTATTGTTGTATTTATCATATTTTTGTAATAATGTTGTTATAATTATATTTATTGTTGTAATTATTTTATTGTTGTATTTATCATATTTTTGTAATAATGTTGTTATAATTATATTTATTGTTGTAATTATTTTATTGTTGTATTTATCATATTTTTGTAAAAATGTTCTTATAATTATATTTATTGTTGTAATTATTTTATTGTCGTATTTATTATATTGTTGTAATAATGTTGTTATAATTATATTTATTGTTGTAATTATTTTATTGTTGTATTTATTATATTTTTGTAATAATGTTGTTATAATTATATTTATTGCTGTAATTATTTTATTGTTGTATTTATTATATTTTTGTAATAATGTTGTTATAATTATATTTATTGCTGTAATTATTTTATTGTTGTATTTATTATATTTTTGTAATAATGTTGTTATAATTATATTTATTGCTGTAATTATTTTATTGTTGTATTTATCATATTTTTGTAATAATGTTGTTATAATTATATTTATTGTTGTAATTATTTTATTGTTGTATTTATCATATTTTTGTAATAATGTTGTTATAATTATATTTATTACTGTAATTATTTTATTGTTGTATTTATCATATTTTTGTAATAATGTTGTTATAATTATATTTATTGCTGTAACTATTTTATTGTTGTATTTATTATATTGTTGTAATAATGTTGTTTTAATTATATTTAGTGTTGTAATTATTTTATTGTTGTATTTATCATAGTTTTGTAATAATATTGTTATAATTATATTTATTGCTGTAATTATTTTATTGTTGTATTTATAATATTTTTGTAATAATGTTGTTATAATTATATTTATTGCTGTAATTATTTTATTGTTGTATTTATCATATTTTTGTGATAATGTTGTTATAATTATATTTATTGTTGTAATTATTTTATTGTTGTATTTATCATATTTTGGTAATAATGTTGTTATAATTATATTTATTGCTGTAATCATTTTATTGCTGTATTTATCATATTTTTGTTATAATATTGTAATAATTATATTTATTGTTGTAATTATTTTATTGTTGTATTTATCATATTTTTGTAATAATGTTGTTATAATTATATTTATTGCTGTAATTATTTTATTGTTGTATTTATCATATTTTTGTAATAATGTTGTTATAATGATATTTATTGTTGTAATTATTTTATTGTTGTATTTATCATATTTTTGTAATAATAATGTTATAATTATATTTATTGCTGTAATTATTTTATTGTTGTATTTATCATATATTTGTAATAATATTGTTATAATTATATTTATTGTTGTAATTATTTTATTGTTGTATTTATCATATTTTTGTAATAATATTGTTATAATTATATTTATTGTTTTAATTATTTTATTGTTGTATTTATCATATTTTTGTAATAATGTTGTTATAATTATATTTATTGTTGTAATTATTTTATTGTTGTATTTATCATATTTTTGTAATAATGTTGTTATAATTATATTTTTTGTTGCAATTACTTTCTTGTTGTATTTATCATATTTTTGTAATAATATTATTATAATAATATTTATTGTTGTAATTATTTTATTGTTGTATTTATCATATTTTTGTAATAATGTTGTTATAATTATATTTATTGCTGTAATTATTTTATTGTTGTATTTATTATATTTTTGTAATAATATTGTTATAATTATATTTATTGTTGCAATTATTTTATTGTTGTATTTATCATATTTTTGTAATAATATTGTTATAATTATATTTATTGTTGTAATTATTTTATTGTTGTATTTATCATATTTTTGTAATAATGTTGTTATAATTATATTTATTGCTGTAATTATTTTATTGTTGTATTTATCATATTTTTGTAATAATATTGTTATAATTATATTTATTGCTGTAATTATTTTATTTTTGTATTTATCATACTGTTGTAATAATGTTGTTATAATTATATTTATTGCTGTAATTATTTTATTGTTGTATTTATCATATTGTTGTAATAATGTTGTTATAATTATATTTATTGTTGTAATTATTTTATTGTTGTATTTATTATATTTTTGTAATAATGTTGTTATAATTATATTTATTGCTGTAATTATTTTATTGTCGTATTTATTATATTGTTGTAATAATGTTGTTATAATTATATTTATTGTTGTAATTATTTTATTGTTGTATTTATCATATTTTTGTAATAATGTTGTTATAATTATATTTATTGTTGTAATTATTTTATTGCTGTATTTATTATATTGTTGTAATAATGTTGTTATAATTATATTTATTGTTGTAATTATTTTATTGTTGTATTTATTACATTTTTTTAATAATATTGTTATAATTATATTTATTGTTGTAATTATTTTATTGTTATATTTATTATATTGTTGTAATAATGTTGTTATAATTATATTTATTGTTGTAATTATTTTATTGTTGTATTTATCATATTTTTGTAATAATGTTGTTATAATTATATCTATTGTTGTAATTATTTTATTGTTGTATTTATTATATTGTTGTAATAATGTTGTTATAATTATATTTATTGTTGTAATTATTTTATTGTTGTATTTATTATATTGTTGTAATTATTTTATTGTTGTATTTTTTACATTTTTTTAATAATGTTGTTATAATTAAATTTATCGCTGTAATTATTTTATTGTTGTATTTATCATATTGTTGTAATAATGTTGTTATAATTATATTTATTGCTGTAATTATTTTATTGTTGTATTTATTATATTTTTGTAATAATGTTGTTATAATTATATTTATTGTTGTAATTATTTTATTGTTGTATTTATTATATTGTTGTAATAATGTTGTTATAATTATATTTATTGCTGTAATTATTTTATTGTTGTATTTATCATATTTTTGTAAAAATGTTGTTATAATTATATTTATTGTTGTAATTATTTTATTGCTGTATTTATTATATTGTTGTAATAATGTTGTTATAATTATATTTATTGTTGTAATTATTTTATTGTTGTATTTATTACATTTTTTTAATAATATTGTTATAATTATATTTATTGTTGTAATTATTTTATTGTTATATTTATTATATTGTTGTAATAATGTTGTTATAATTATATTTATTGTTGTAATTATTTTATTGTTGTATTTATCATATTGTTGTAATAATGTTGTTATAATTATATCTATTGTTGTAATTATTTTATTGTTGTATTTATTATATTGTTGTAATAATGTTGTTATAATTATATTTATTGTTGTAATTATTTTATTGTTGTATTTATTATATTGTTGTAATTATTTTATTGTTGTATTTTTTACATTTTTTTAATAATGTTGTTATAATTATATTTATTGTTGTAATTATTTTATTGTTGTATTTATTATATTGTTGTAATAATGTTTTTATAATTATATTTATTGCTGTAATTATTTTATTGTTGTATTTATCATATTTTTGTAATAATGTTGTCATAATTATATTTATTGTTGTAATTATTTTATTGTTGTATTTATTATATTGTTGTAATAATGTTGTTATAATTATATTTATTGTTGTAATTATTTTATTGTTGTATTTATTACATTTTTTTAATAATATTGTTATAATTATATTTATTGTTGTAATTATTTTATTGTTGTATTTATTATATTGTTGTAATAATGTTGTTATAATTATATTTATTGTTGTAATTATTTTATTACATTTGTTTTATTGTTGTAATTATGATATTATAGTAATTATTTCATTGTTATTATAGTAATTATTTCATTGTTATTATAGTAATTATTTTATTCTTTTAAATTATCTCATTCCTATTTACAATGCCTCTCCACGGGACAGAGTTAGACACCACGGTCGTTTTTTAACGTGGAGAAAAAAGGAACAAAAATAAAAATTGTCTCAGTCGTGAAGGATTTCTCCTCCCTTGACAGAGAACAAGAAATTGAAGTGCAGCATCTGAAGAACAGGGTATTTATTTGCTTCCCCACCGAGCAAATTAGGCACAAGGCCGATTTGTAATGTGAGGAGTGAAGGGGAAATGGGGACCAACTTCCCGGGGAGTAGGGGAGCTGGATAGTGACAATTGGTATGAAGAGTTGCCTCTACATTGACCAAGGTCTTATATGTGGGGTTGCCCCCACATATGGTCTTTGCTTGCAGTATCTGCCGGAACAGATACAACACTTTGATCTTATTGTAATTATGTTATTGTTTTAATTATGCTATTGTTTTAATTATTTTATTATTAGGCAAGTTGGGTAACTCCATTACTTTTTCAATAAAATGAGATTGGTTTTTATCAGATCATAGTTTTATTTACGGACATAAAACTAATGATAAATATTAAATAAATATATACATGTATGCATAATGGCTATACACAGACCAAATTTATTCAACATAATGAATTAAAAAGTAAAAAATAAAAACTCTAGCGGTTTTCAAACCTTACTGAACCGGTTAGTTAGGTTTTTCATTTTTACTTTTAAATTCATTATGTTGAATAAATTTGGTCTCTATATAGCCATTATAAAATTCTGCATTTTCCCACAAGATTATATATATATATATATATAAATTACAATAAGTTTACCAAGGTAATCAAAGATTAAGAACTATCCACTTATCTTGTGCTTCCTTTTTAAAATTAAATATGTTTTTAACTCTTTTTCAAGATGTTTTTTAACATATTTTATTAATCATTTGTTCATATATATATATATATATATATATATATATATATATATATATATATATATATATATAATCGTTGTATAGATTAGTTTTTTAGATGTAAATCCGATGAAACTCGTGTGATTATTAAAAAGTGCTCAATGGAGGACAGAGCTGGAATATAGTCCGCTTATTATACAATTGTATCATGTAACCAATAATGTTTGTATAATAAACAGATTTTATATATATATATATATACATACATATGTATATACACACATTATATATATATATACATTTATCCACATACACACACATATATTTATACACACACACACATACATATATATTTATGCACACACATATTTACACACATACATACACACACACATATATATATTTATACGCACATTTATATATATATACAAACACCTATATATATATATATATATATATATATATATATATATATTTGTATTTTGTGAACTGACTGCTGCAAAGAATCCTTAACACATACTAAAAACTGAAATATTATGCTCGCCAACCTTTTTTAAAGGAAGAGAGGCGAAGAAGGGTGGAAAAAACAACTTTACTAAAATGACATAATTGGAGCAAAAAAGTTTTTGCTTTTTACTTTTAGAACAAATCAAAAATCAGAAAGTACAACAAAAAAAAAAAGAAAGAAAGAAAAAATAGGTCACTTGATTTCATAATTTATGAAAAAGTCCTGCAACATAATGACTTTGATATTTTCTCTTCATTTTCTTCTTCACTAGCATCTATTAGATGTCATATGTAATTGTCTATATTACACTAGCCTGAGTGCCCGGCGTTGCCCTGGTGTTTGGAGGTATGTGTTGAGCAAAAAAAAAAAAAAAAAAGAAAGTGGTAGTAGGCAAGCGGGCTCGAACCGTATCACGAAGGAAGAAAAGAACGTGAAAAAAAAAAAAACACGACATCTTTGCTGTGGTGTCCATCGCCAAACCAGAAGTGGCAAAGGTTTAAATTAAAGCCAGTCAATCGAAAAGAGGGGATATCTTTCGAAAATATTGGTGGAAAAAAGCGACCCCTCCCTTTAGAAAAGTGCTCAGTTGAGGGTGAAGGAATTAATGTTTTTCGCCAATTTTTCGATATTTGTCATCTGAAGGGTCGAGCTACAAAAGGATACTGGTCTTGTGAAAATCCGTCGCCTGTCGAAAGTTTTAGGCAGGCATACAAACATACATACATTTAAACAGACAGGTGAGATTTATATTATAGATAATATGACATCTAGTAGATGTTAGTGAGGAAACCTGATAATGCCTGGGAGCAATAAACTTCAAACATTAATGTTTTGAGAAATCTTTGTTTTGTTTCGGATTCCTAATATAAAGATATTTAAAAATAACACCTTACCTGAGAGTCTATGCTTCAACCCCCTTGGATTAGCATTCATAGGTAACATGAACTGGAACAAATACACTGAAGACATTGCCAAAGCTGCTGCTAAGTAGATGGGCTTCATCTAACATGCTAGAAAATTACTCACATTCTAAGCAATAACTAAAGATACATTACCTCAAAGTACTTCTTTTAAACTCCTTGGCCTAATGCTCACAGGAAAATAGTAGTCCCTTACATGTCAAGTGGTAATATACCTGGTTTAGGGTGAAAAAGAGTAAAATGTTTGCTTTCTTATAGTAAGCTAGCCTGTGTGCCTGGCGTTGCCCGGGTGTTTGAGGTGTGTGTTGACCAAAAAAAAAAAAAAGTTGTAGTAGGCAGGCAGTCTCGAACCCGTACCACAAAGGAGGAAAAGAAAGTGAAAAAAAAAAAAAATGTGACACATTAGCTGGTGTGCCCATCACCAAACCGGAAGTGATGTAAGTTTAAATTAAGGCTAGACAATCAAAAAGAGGCGATGATTTATGAAAATATCAGCGGAAAAAGCGACCTCACCCTGTTGAAAAGTGCCCAGTTGAGAGTGAAGGAATTAATGTTTTTGGCCAATTTTTCGATATTTGTTGTTCGAAGGGTCGAGCTTTAAAATGATACCAATCTCGTGAAAATCCGTCGCCTCTGTTGAAAGTTTTTATGAGACATACAAACATACATACATGCATTTAAACAAACAGATGAGATTTATATTATAGATTTATATATACTAGCAGGACCTGTGTAAATTCCACGGAATGAGAAATACATGTGATCAAAACGTATGTTTTCATAAAGCTGATATTGTCCTGGATAGTGCAAAGAATATTTTTTGCAGAAAACAAAAACATACAGCAAATATGAGTTTATCAACATTTCTATAAAAATAGTATCTGTATTTTAAATATAAAACCGACCCAAATGAAATAAATTAACAAGTAATAAATACCCAGAAAGTAATATTGTGCTACATAGTTCAATGTAAATAATAAAATCACATTGTGAAAGACAATCTTTGATTTACTCTTTCAGTCCAGCACCTCATGGCAGAAAATGTTCTTTTTTTTGCCATGTTTCTTTTCGAATATTCCTTTTTTTTATGTAACGTTTCGCTGCTATCTTCCTTTGGTGATGAATCGCTGCACATTGAAATTACGACTTCCTTTCTCACACCATTGCAACAATGGTCATATATTATAATGATATTCAAAAACAGGGCTAGATCAAAGGGAATGCACTCTCATATTCTTGTCCAGGATTGCCAGATTGACCCTTTTAAAGTCAAATTTTGTGAATTTAGACTTTTTTAAAACCAAATTCGCTTTCAAAAATTGTAATTGGCCTTTTTCAAAGTATATCTTACGGACTAACTTAAGAAGGAACAAGCAGAATATTATAGATTGATATATAAAACAAAAATCAGAAATATCTGAGTTTGAAATGGAAGGTTTCCACCCACTTTTTACCCCCATTGCTTAAAAGCTCAGTTAAACAAAATATAACCCATATTTGGACTGCAATGTCTCAAAATTCATAATGATCGGTTAATTAGTTTAAGAGTGAATCTAATGCATACAGATATATAAAGGCATACCTAACTTTATAAATACTTTCTGGAATGCAAAAGGTCACTTGTTTTAATGGTACAGTAACCTCTCGCTATTTTGCGGTTCGATTATCACGGATTCGCTACTGGATGGGTTTTTTAATATATTAATATTGCAGATTTCTACCATAAATCCATAAAAACTGATTGAATATTTATTTACGTGCTGTACTGAACTGTAATAATGTTTTGTACAAAACCTAACTAGTGTTACAATCTTTCTATTATTATTCATATATTAAAGGGTGGATTATAAACATTCCAGGGATGGTTTTAAACAACCTATAAATAATTAAATAAGATAAAAATAATGATTTTGTCCTACCTCACGGATTCTCGAATATCACGAGTGATATCGATCCCTATCTACCGTGATATTTGAGGGAATACGGTACCATTACTGTCTGCGTAGCTCTTCAACATTTTAGTTTTTGAGTTTAAAAAAAGAAAGGCTTTACTTTTGAAACAACCCTCATACGTGTCGCATACATTGGACAGTTTTAAGAAATTCACTTACAAACTAACCTATCTCTGTCCAAGTTTTTTTTTACCCCCTCCTACTCTTAGATCCATTCTTATTACTTTCTAGCGTGTTTTCCTTGGTTTTCCTCTGCGAGCTGATCCTGCTACCTCAACTGTTCTACATCTTCTAACTCAAGAACTCTCATTCATTCTTTAATATGATCATATCACCAGAGTTTCCTGTTCTACACACATCTCTCCATATTGTCCAGGGTTAATTTTCCTCTGAGGTCATCAGATCTAAGCTTGCCTTTAAGACTTACATTAATCATTTGTATATGATTAAAGTGTTCTATCAACATTAGTTTGACTTAATTCAAGTTTTGTGTTTGTTTGCTTTTTATTTGCCTGGTGTGAATTTCCTGTATTAAGCAAGGCTGTATTTGTTCTGTTGAGCCGAAAGTCTGTAAAATACTGCTACAACTATAACCATAATTAGACATGCTATGCACTCCATAAACATTACAAATTAAATGGCTTAACAGAAAAACATACTAAGTGTGATATGAATGCTTGCATCAGCCAACGAAAAGCATCAATCTCATTTCTTGTATTTCTGTGATACTGTGAACGCCCCCCCCCCTCACCTCCTACAGTCAAGATGGGGACTGTTAAGTGTTGAGACATTATGTTGAACAAAGATGGCGACGTAGTTCAGATCAGATCCTGAGTGTAATTCGCAGTAACCAAGATGGCGGTCAAGAATCAAATGCAGTCCGTAACGTAGTTAACGGCAAACTGATTGAATCCAAAATTCGACAATTTTTATAGTAACTTTGGAAGGTTTTCATTGGTTGGTTAGCACAGCCGGTGGTTATAAAAATGGTTGGCAAATTCATTGGTCTCATACCCCCTCACTAGGAGTCAAAAACAGTTTACAGGGACAATAGGAGGAAATTATTTTTTTTAGCAGATCAAAAGTATAGAATGTGAAAATTAGTAATGTTGGGACGATTAACTGGAATCGGGAATCAGAAAAATCGAAACTTTTTAGGGTATTGAAATCGGTATCGGAAAAATTTGTGCCTATTTTCTGATGCCAAAAACGATTCTTTTAATTATCTTTTTTTATAAAATCAATTTTAACCCTTTGCCCACGGTGGGAGGAAATGTTTTCACATCACATAAAATCAAGGGTAGGGTCTTTGAAAAATAATTTTTTTATCAAAATCAATACAAACATCCAAACATGGGTTTCATTCATTGATTAATGCGGTTAGGGCAAAGAAGAATTCCATTGTCCTTGGAGACACCATTGTTGCAATTGTTTGTAATAGAAAACTAGGTGTTAAAAAATTAACAGCTAGCATAGCCTAAGGGTTAAATAAATTTTACCACTGCTGGTAGTAATAATAAATATTTATTGATTTTAAAAGACCAGTAAAACTAAAATACCTCCACAAGTGTGTTTTTACGTTTGAGAAAATACATGCACATTTAACGTGTTTTACAGTAATCGGGGACAAATAACAACTCTACAGTTAAACATTTAAAGATTTATAGAGAATCAGAATCGATAATTGTATCAGAATCGGGAATTTAGTATGGAATCGATAATTGTATCGGAATCGGGAATTTAGTATGGAATCGATAATTGTATCGGAATCGGGAATTTAGTATAGAATCGATAATTGTATCGGAATCGGGAATTTAGTATGGAATCTATAATTGTATCGGAATCGGGAATTTAGTATGGAATCGATAATTGTATCGGAATCGGGAATTTAGTATGGAATCGATAATTGTATCAGAATTAGGCAAAAAATATTGGAATCATCCCATCACTAGAAATTAGTAAAAACTAAAATGATGGGATGGGGGCTGCCAAGATCTTTTGAATTATCCAAACAAGATAATGATTAACAGCCAGTTACTTTCCAAATAGTCTACTAGGAGTGGCTGATAAGGCAGAAGTAGCAAGTTTCTATTAATCAGGTGTGGCAGTGACTAAGAAGACAAAAGCACAGAATGAATTCGAGTCAATAAATTTAGGAGTCAGAGTTAGTTTTCAGTTTGAAATTCTGAGCAGATCAGGACAGCTAGAGTGAACCAGAGATGGGCTGACTTACAGCCAACCAACAGTGATAGCCTTTACAGACAACAAAAATGTGGACGTAAGCATTTAGAGAGCCATTTTCCACAATGAATTTGAATATGTGCCAAGAAAATGAGTTAAAGTTTTAAAAAAAAACATTACACAGAATGAAACCTGGGTTTATCACTGATCCAGATACCAAAGTGCAGACAATGCAGTGGAAACACTTAAACTTACCACCTCCAAAAAAAACAAGGCTCTCAGCTGACAAAGTCATGCATAGTCTTCTGGGGTCAAGATGGAGTAGTGATGACAGATTTCCTGGCAAAGAGTACCACAATTATAGGAGCTTATTATGCTTCACTTTTGAGGAAATTAAGAGGTGAGACAAGAGCAGTAAAGGTATCCTCCTCCTCCTGCAAGACAACATATTGGTCCAAAATGTACATGTTGCCAGATCAGAAGCATGGGCGTATGACTATGAAATCCTTCCCTACTCTCTTAATCTTGGACCCTCTGGCTCTCACTTCTTCCCAGCCATGAAGCTGTTTTTTAAAGGAAAAGAGTTTCCCATATGATGCAGCCTTGATTTCCAAAATCGCATTGTGATTGGAGAACAAACCTGGGGTGTTTTACAAAAACGGTCCTCAGAGCTGCATTAAACGATGGGAGATGTGGTTCTATGTAGAGAAAGATAACTGTTTCAAGTTTCGTTGCTCTACTGTATTTAGAAGAGGATCAGCAACATTACTTATTGTTTTTACTAATTTAAGATCCAAAATTCTGTAGTTAAAAAAAAAAACAATTCTTCCTCAACAAATAAAACACTAAAAAGAATCAATATCATTTATAAGTTTAAATACCCCAGGAGAGAATGCAACTTGCATAATAAAGCTAATAGCTACATTGGTTTAACAACCATTACCTTATTCTGCGAACTCACCATGCACCTTACAAACTCTAGCTCAGTTTATAAGCATTTACAAAAACGTAAGTACATCCCCCACTGAATTATGACACATTTTATTTAAAACTTCAAAAATAAATAAATTTAAATTACTATTTTCATCGAAACTTATCCGATTAAGAGGAATAATTTATAGAATAAATTAAAAAGATAAGGAGTAAAGGGTATACATATGAAGGGTATTCTAAAAGTAATGCTTCCTATTTTTTTTATTTCACACAAATGGATCAGTGGAGATTGCAACAAACTTATGCATTCATGATCTGAAAGTCTCATCTCTCTGTTGTAGATATTCACGATATGAGATAAAGAAAGCAATCCCTGTCATGGACGTGTGTCAGAAGCAAAGACGCGTCATGTAATTCCTGGCAAAATTACATAGAGGATAGTGGTGACTATGTAGAAAAATAAGTTCTGAAGCATAAAAGGTCGCTCATTTTAATGGTACTACTCCTGTCTTCATAGCTCTACCTTTTTTGGAAAAAACAAACAGAAAAACAAACAAATTATACACACAAACACACACATATATATATATATGCACATCAATTATATACATCATATATTATAATTCTTTTTATTCCAGGTTAATGTTGTTCAAAGGTGAAAACATCCAATGAGTTTAACGAGGTTTATACAAAAGTGCTCAATACCAATCTTTTTCTACAAAATTAAAAACCGTTTATTTTAACCTTTAATTTATTTTTAATATTATGTGATTGCTTAACAAAAAACTTCTGTGAAATTTTCTCCAATTTTTATTGAGAATTTCGCTTTTGTAAAAAAACAAAAAACAAAAACATTGCGTAACAATGTCTAGTTATTTATAACGCTAACTGAAACATATTCATAACTGTGTAGCGATACCTAAATGTTTATATAAAAAAAATGAATAAAAAGTACATTATACATCATATATACACATGAATAGAAACTAACAGATATATCCAGCATCGCCTGAGCATTAAATGTTGAACATAACTATTAAAACCTGCAGAAGGTATGAATCCCCTTAACACCCCCTTGGAGTCAATTTTGTTTGCAATGTTAAAATGGTTATACACGATCTTCACTCATTTATCACTCATTTACAGCGACCAATCATGGTTAATGAGAATCAAGAATGAACACCTTAAAGTACCATGGAACAAAAAAGCCTTCACCGTTTTCAAATGCGACGTTTTCAAACAACTTGAAGCGTTCATATGCATAAAAAAAAAAAAAAATGCTGATCACATCAACCAGGTTGTTTTTTTTTTTTGAGGATCTGGATTTCCACTATAAACTGTCCTTGTACCTAATTCAGGGGGTCAAGTAGTATAACTTTCTAAAAAAAAAAAAAATAATAAAAAAAAAAGCATTTGTGTAAATGACCAAAAAGGTTGATATGTCATGAAAAATAACTCAAACATGTATTATAATAGAAAAGAAAAAAAAAACACAATTTTAATTCTTTAAAACCAGGTTCAGATATCTACAGGAACCAGTTGATTCCAAATATACCATTTATTTTGCTGTGAGATCAATCATTAACAACAGATGCATGCTTAACAGATTATATTATAGTTAATATATTACAGTTAATACATTATAATTAATTATAATAGTTGTAGTTATATTATCAACAATATCAAAAATAACAGCATGAAAATGATGAGTATTATTATTGTTGTGCAATTTATTTGATGACGAAATCAAAAACAAGGTTGATAATGTCGGGATCAGATCCAAATCTAAAAATTCAACTTCACCTCATTTTATAAAGATGGCAGTTAAAATGATTTCGTTGAGTAGGGAGGAAAGGGAGGTGATAAATTTTGATAACAACAATACAATAACATTCTGTTCGGTGCTGGGGGTGCAGAATCAGAGTTCTCCATTCATTCCGGTACAACGGCAAGTATTTTTGTTGGGAGATATATGAATATAGATGAATAAATGTGAAATTTCACTTCTCGTACAATTTTGTTGATATTAACAACAGCAGTTAATTAAAATGATTAAAAAAAAGAAAAAAAAAGAAGAAAAAAAGGATAAATTAGCAAAGCCTTAAATATTAATTTCATTAATTTCCAAGGGAAGTAATTTAAATGACAAGTATAATTTATTTTTTTAACTACAACAGATTTATATTAAAGATATGTAATATATGTTAGCCATCTAAAAACAATAATTAGAGCTTGAAGCTTGATTAATAACTGCCAGATGATGGATATCTTTTTTTGCTTTATATATATATATATATATATATATATACAGCCTTTGAGACTTTACATGACAGGTCGCCACAGTTGATTGAAAATTTCTTGGGGCAACTAAAAGTCATAAATCACTCGTCCGCCAGTCGATAAAATTTCTTTAAATAAAGAAACTGGAAAAACTCATTTATTTTACAACCCTCAAATATGTGGTGACTTAGAATGAACTATGTCTTATTTGTGAATTCTTTCATCTCTAGCTGTGAGACCATTGGAATATTGTATTGAAAAAAGAGTGGTCACGCTAAAGGTCAAATTCACACATTCGGCATGTAGTCAAAATGTCGCCTTCATTTAGCTCTCTTATTTTGAAATTCATTTGGAAAAAAAATTCTTCAACTACATACACTTCATGCTTACAAAAGTAAAGACGAACATTTGAAAGAGGAAAAAAACGGATCGTTCCGTCAAGCATCCCAAGAAATGATTCTTATTTCTATGGAACAATATGAATGATGCTATATAAAGAAACTGGTGTTGTATTTTAACGTTTTGTTGAATATTTACTGAAATGTTTGTAGTAATAAAATAGTTGATTTACAAGAGTTAAACAAATATTTTCTTGTTAGATTATACACATGGTAATTTCTTGAATTGTTGTAAAATTATTTACTATTATTGACTGAAACAAAGACAAAGTCGGATGAGTAAAAATATTTTGGGGTGAGTAAATTTTCCCTCACACTCGACCGGCGGTCGAGTGATTTTTTTTAAATCTCAAAGGCTATATATATATATATATATATTATATTGGACTTTTAGATTTGTATGGCTAGGTTTCTTTCCTTATGTATATACATTTGCCTGTCTAGTATCAAAAATACTTTAGCATTTTTTTTAATGCATCTTCATTCCTATGTAATTTTATATGCTAATTAACATATCACAGAAGGGCTCTTAAGAGTAAGGTTTTAATAATATTATTATATTTATTCATCTCATTATATTATTAGTTATTTTATACACTAGTAGTTCAGTTCTACATGTTCGGGCCCTATGTACTGTTCATAACTATGTGCATAAGTATATATATATATATATATATATATATATATTTAAAAATTTTACTCATTTCCAGGTAACCTACATCTAAAATTTCAAGTGTATAGACCCAAAATTGGTTGAATAGTGTGCTAGAGACTGCAAAGGTCAAATCTTTTGAACTTTGATCCCTTGGCAGTCAAATTTTCGGCCAAAAACCGCTTAAAAAGCTTGCCCTATGTCTAAATACACTTTATGTAAAATTTTGAATATTTAGATAAAAACTGGCTGAGTAATTTGATAGAGATCGCAAAGGTCAAATTTTTAAAAAACTTTGACTCCAATTTTGACCCCTTAACATTTATTATTTTGGGTTCAAATCAAATTTAAAAGTTTGATCCATGTCGAAGTAACCTACATCTAAAATTTCAAGTCTTTAGACCCAAAATTAGCAGAGGAGTTTGGTAGCGTTTTCAAAGGTCAAATTGTTGAACTTTGACCCTTCGGCAACCAAATTTCTGGCTGAAAACCGATTAAAATTTTTTTTTCAAATCTCAATGCCCCTTATGTCAAATCTCGAGTCTGTAGACTGAAAATTGACAGAATTATTTAGTAGGGAAATGTACACACACAGACAATTTCACTATTTTTTAAAAACTTTTTATATACTCCTAGATCAGAATATCTACGATTTGCGAAGGGCCATCAGGTCTACATTTATTTTGATCAACTTTTATAAAATTCACGCTATTCCATCCTCTCGTGTGTTTGTTGGTGTTTTTCGTATAAAAGTGAAACTGAATCAGAAGTGAAGTCAGCTTCTCAGAAAGCAATCAGCTTTGATCAATCCGGGGGAAACACCTCATATCAGACAATTGCTATTTATTTGGACACCCCCTTTTTATGGGGAGCTGGTCTTCCCCAACATGGTGGGAAACAAATAAATGAAACAGCGGAAAGCTGAACTAGCCTCCGGCAAACGTTCGTTTCTGCAAGTCAACATTTTAATTGACATTGCTAAATTTTAACGCTTTTCAGTTCCTATGGATTCGTGTAGCGTAGCGGTAAAAGTTCATGTTTTCTTTCACTTTCTTTTCCGCCTTCGCGTCACAGGTTTGAACCTGTCTGCCTAACACTCCCCCCACCCAAACACCTGGGCAATGTGCGTTACGATTTTAAGCTTCCCTGCCGACTAACACTTTTTTTCTGCTCAATACTCACCTCCAAACACCCGGGCAGTGCTAATTCCTACCCTCTGATGAGAAGGAAAGTATTTCTTTGAAACTCCGCGGATTAAGGACTATCCACTTATCTAGTTGTTCCTTTTCAGATTAAATATGTTTTTTTTTTTTAACTCATTTCAAAGTGTTTTTTAACATGTTTTATTAACTGTTTGCTCATATATATATATAAGGCTACATGTCTGTCTCCATATTTTCAAATTCTATCACTTCTGAAACTAAAAGTTGCACCGCAACACTAGGGGCCTCAAATGATTGGATTTTTTTAGACCGTTCTTTTATGGGTCTTTAGCCAGTTAAAATAGTTTTGCAGGGGTCAAAAATGGTTCAAAATTGAAAATAAAAAATCGTTATAAATTTTGTACATTCATCTTAGTTTATTTTTAATCAGTTCATATGCATGTCCTGGTGGTAGTGGTAACGTCACCAGCTTTGAATGCTAGTTTTGCCTTTGGTTTCGATTTTAGCTGATGGCACCTGAATACTTTCTTTTCACTTTTGAAATCACGACTCGATCGATACGAGGGGCGTGCAATAAGTAATGCCTCTGACCCACTTCCCATAGCAGTAGAGCAACGAAACTTGGCACAGTTATTAGTCTTTCTCTACATAGGAACCACCCAGAGTTATGCATTTCTCCCATCGTTTGATGCAGCTCTGGAGACTGTTTTTGTAGAATACCCCAGGTTGGTCCTCCAACCACAACGTGACTTCAGATATCAAGGATGCACCATCTGGGAAACGTTTTCCTTTCAAAAACAACTTCATATCTGGGAAGAGGTGAAAGTCACAGGGTGTAAGGTCAGGAAAGTAGGGAGGATGGGGGAGTATTTAATAACCACACGCCCATGCTTCTCATCTGGCGGCATAAGAGTTGTGGACTGGAGCGTTGTCCTGCAGGAGGAGGGTACCATTGCTGATCTTGCCCCGCCTCTTGATTTTGATAGCTTCCCTAAATTTCCTCAAAAGTGAAGCATAATAGGCTCCTGTTATTGTGGCCCCCTTTACAATGAAATCTGTCATCACTACTCCATCCTGGTCCCAGAAGACTGTGAGCATGACCTTGCCAGTGGAGGGCGGAACCCTTGCCTTCTTTGGAGGTGGTGAGTTCAAGTGCTTCCACTGCATTGACTGGGCTTTGATCTCTGGATCATAGTGATGGATCCAGGTTTCATCCTGTGCAAGCAGTCTTTTGAAAAACTTTGACTCATCTTCTTGGCACATCTCCAAATTCATCCTCGAGCACTCTATGTTTTCTCACTTCTGGAATGGTGTGAGCAATCTGGGAATCCATCTGGTAAACACCTTATGCATATGCAAATGGTCATGAATGATAGTTTCACATCTTGGGCTATTTGGCAAATAGTAATGCGCCAATTTTCCAAAATGGCAGCCTCAGCTTGACGGACAGATTCCTCATCAATGGCAGAAGGGGGGGGGGCCAAGTCTGGGAGCTGTTTCCACAGACTTCCGGCCATGTTTGAATTTACGATGCCAGCATTTTACAAGGTCATATGATGGGGCATTATCACCATAAGTTTCTTTCATTTCATCAAAAGTCACATGTGGTGTGCGTCCTTTCAAATACAAAAACCAGATCACTGTTTGACATTCAACAGGCTCCATTTCACACCTGACTCAGTTCAAACACCTGTAAAACAGAAACCACAATTAGTTCAGAGCTGTAATTTGCCACATAATCCGTAGAGATATAAATCATTGCGCATGCAAAATTTCAGCTAGATCAGACAACTGGAAGTGGATCAGGGGCATTACTTATTGCACGCTCCTCGTAACATACAAAATCTGGACAAATTAAAATATATTTAAGCGTATTTTATGACTGGGTAAAGCTGGCCCCACCCCCACTAGTATATATATATATATATATATATATATATACATACACACACAGAGGAACAGTACTAAGTTAATACAGTGACACATGTTGCTGTCGCTATAGGCCTCGCATGTCCAGAGGCAACTTGTGTTCAAAAATATTATTATAGTTCATCATATGCTGACAATTTAGAAGAGTATCTTGGTCAAAAGTTGTCTCACCTTTAAATATTATTACTCAAAACCAATGATGTGCCGTCTCTAATACTTTGTCCCCCCCCCACCCATTTCCAATTCAATCATCAATTGTTCTAAATCACAAATTTTAATTTTAAAATTGCCTAATCACCTAAAAAGTAGAATTTAATTTATTTTTGGGGAAATGGGTGGGGGATGGGAATTTAGTCTTCATTTTGTCCTTATCTACGCTTAAATCTAGATATAATTTCTATTTTTCTTCCAATTTCGAAAACTTTTTAATATTTTCTCTTTTTGTATTCTATCAAAGATTTTGAGAAACTCATTGTGAGATTTTTATCCATATTTTTCATTTGTGACAGTTTTTTCTTACTTGTAACATTTTTATCAAACTTTAAAAAAAAAAAAAATCAGTGTCATATTTACATAAATTTTAGTTTGACTTAATTTTAAAATCAATAAATATCAATTTATCATTACTATCAGCAATAGAAAATTAAGTTAAAAAATTTTTTTTTTTTATTGTTTTTGGAATTGAAAATTAGAGTTAAAACGAGTTAAAAGTTCTGATTTTTTTTCGATTCTGGATCCTGATTGCAATTAATCGTCCCAACACTATTCAAAACTCACATTGTACCTTTCATAGATCCTACAAAAAAATGCCCTGGAATTTGTAATTCTATCGTCTGTTCACAGAAAAAAAGATAATGAATAAATAAATATCATTATGATTTGGAGTCCATTTTGTTTGCAAGATAAAAATGGCTATACACAACCTTCACTCATTTACGGTGATCAATCATGGTGAGAATCAAGAATGAACACAAAGTATAATGGGACAAGACAGACTATACAGCCTTCACCACTTTCGAAGGCGGAGACGTATTCCATGCCATTTGAAACGTAAAAAAAACAAAACAAAAAAAAAAAACGCTGACAACATCAACCAGGTAATTTTTTTTTTTTTTCTGAGGATCTGAATTTCCACTGTAAACTGTCCTTGTGCCTAACTTTAATAAGTTTTGCAACATTCTGAAACAAATGAATCTTATTTCAAATATTTTCAGTTTTGAGGAAATTCTGGAAGCAGAACATCTCTATCACAAAGAATGGAATTTGACAGAAAGTCACTCTAGTCTAATCTGGTATTATACAGAAGTCTGATGATCACTTTGCACATTAAGTTGACAGTACAAAATGGAAACTTAATTCTGTGTTCATTCTGATATACAGGATTAACCCCCACCCCCTGATGTAATTGTTAATGAGATCCATAATCCTTTCTGCACTCCAATCATATTTGGTACAAATAATGTCCACTTTATGTATGGCTTACTTGTTTCATCATTTACCCTCGAGCAGTTGGGCCAGTTTCATTTAACAGCAACACTCATCTTAGGTGGGTTTGAATTGACTTCCCCCAAAGGAGCAAGTGCCATGGAAATATGAAATTCACAAACGGTTCTCAATCGATCTAGAGAATTTCCTATGTCTTGAACGAATGCTGACCAGACGGTAACAGATACAAGTGTTAACCAATTACAGTTCCAGCAGTGAGGGTTCAAGATCAGCTCTGTATTATGTTTCACTGTTCCAAGCTGATTTCAAGGTATTCAGCTGATTTCCACATCATTTTTTTTTTTTTTTTTTTTTTTTTTCCAAACTCTGAAGGGGATGATTCAATGACTTTATGGATGAAATCATCTCAGTGATGATGAAGAATGTGACTAAACCAGTGAAGACGTCTCAAGAGGAGAACTTGCTGCAGAGATGATACGTTGCTGCGAGAATCAACACCATTTGAGATGAACTGCTGTCAACAAACACAAAGGATGCCACGCAAACAGTAGTGATCGAACACCTGAAGCTTTGGTGGGTAGTTTACTCTCATCGACCAGGTTTCACAGCCATACAACAGTGTAATTGAGAGCGCATCATTCAGGCATGACTAACAGATGTCAAGCAGTCTTTGTTTTATTGCCGTTCAAATAATTTAGTGATCGGCTCATCGATGGGTGTCATCCTGAATGAGCTCCACACTCACCGGACCTTAACCACCCAAATTATTATCTGTAGGATTATCACAAAGATAATGTCTATCAAAACAATCTCTAGAGGATCATCACAATCCAAATCAGAGCCGGGCAAAGCATGTTGGAGTTATTGACAATTTTATACTTATTAGAATAAATACTGTGTTATCAACAGAATTTTCCAGGGCAGATTATGTAAAATGCTGGAAGGTGTTGAACAAAAGTCTTGTGATATTTTTTTTCCATGCAAACGCTTGCCAATTTTTTCGATAAAAAATATTATTTCTGTTATTACTAAGATCAGCAGGCTCCTTCAGTCTTTGACAGACTATGGACACCCACGAAAGGTTGCTTGCGTGTGAAATTTTTGTGGCAGAAGGTGCGCAATCTCCAACCACACCTCTTCTGAGACGACATTGTTAATTCCCAAATGGTCACCCATCTTATACTAACCAAGCTCACCGTTGCTTAACTTCGGTGATCTGACGAGAACTGGTGTGTCAACGTGATTATGCCATATATTACTAAGATGAATATTACAATGAAAAATTAAAACAATATTCTTTTTTTGTTATGCAAAACATACAATAATTATTGGACAGTTTTTTTTTTTTTTTTTTTTTTTTTTTTTTTTTTTACAAAACTTATAAAAAATTCAAATTCAAATAAAAAACTCATTGTAAGGTAAGTTTCATGAATAATGTTTGTTTTTTTTGAATAACAATCAACTGATAATAAAATTATTTGTTTTATTTTTTTTTAAATAATTTTTTTTCCTCAAATCAAGAAAAATATTTTTTTTTTTTTTTTAGAATAAATCAATGATAGCAAATAAATGTTTTCTTAAATGATGTTGGCTGTTGCAATTTTAATTGACTCAACATTTTTGCACCTTTCAGCATTTTGCATAAACTGTCTGAAAAATTGATGATAGCACAATCTTTATTCTGCAGAAGTACTAACAATTTTTTTTATCTTTGAATGGCAATAAAACAAAAACTGTTGGAAATTCAGAAGTGAAACTTGGTGGACAAGTCAAGCATAGACTTAAATTTATTCGTACCAAATATGGTTTGATCACAGAAAGGATTGTGATATTTATTAATGATTAGCACATTTTTTTGTGGGTGGTGGGGTGGGGTGTCAATCTGTACTTTCATTTCTCTGTTAGTAATTTTATATTAATTATTTGAGTTTAATCAAGTCAAAAAAATAAATAAATAAATATTAATTTTAAAAAAAAATTGTAAAACTTGTTAGTCCATAAAAAAAAATTAAATCTAAACAAATTTCGATTATAAAAAGCGTCCAAAGACTGGTTGTAGAATTCTGACACAGGTTCCTTCAGAAAGCCAAACAAGTACAAGGCAGTAGTATTCGATAGTTCCAATAACGCAACCCATGATGACATCGGAGAGATGGTGTCGACCTAATAATAGCCGAGAGATGCATACCAATACTGACCAAATAGCAATGATCAACATGGGTTTCGAGTTGGAAACAAACACACGGTCAGCAAAGAAGAGGGTCAAGAGAGTGGCACGAGTCGCATGGCCTGAGGGAAACGAATACTGATCCATTGGAACTGTAGCAATCATGTCCATGTCATTTAATGAAGGTCTCGGCCGACGTATGACACATTTGAGAAAGCCCACAATGATCAAATCGGCTACCAGTCCTGAAAGGAAAGATAAATAGTTGTAAGAAAGTTGTTATTGAATACAAAGTTAAAAAAAATTAAATATTGGAAACCTGAAACAAATGTGACAATTACAAATTTTTCTTTTTTTTTTTGGAAATTGCTCTAGACAAGGTATGAAGCCACTTGATGTAAGGAGCTAAAAAAACAAAACAAAAAAAAACTTCAAGGTAAAAAAAAAAAAAAAAAAAAAAGACAGCGAACAATAAGTGTAAGATAGAAAAATTCTAACCCAGAAAACAGCAATTCTCACTCCTCTGTCAGAAACGTTGCTCAGGGAGTGTGAGGATTAAAGGACAAAATAAGGGAAGTGAAATGTAATTAAATGAAAGTCAAATTAAATTTTTAGAGCGGCTCTAAAGATTTTGTTTACAACAATAATTATAATTGAGATTAGTGTACACCCTCTGCTAAAAAATGACAAAAAAAAAACAAAAAAAATTTACTGTCAATGTTCACACTAATATTCATATGAAACTAGCAGGACCTGTGGAAATTCCACAGTGGCCTCTTTCACATGTAATATATTGATGTTGACATTCTGTGGATGTTCAGCGTAAATGGAGATGCCCTGATATTATTGTAGCTCTTTTGTTAAAACTGAAAAAGTATTTATCCAAGCTAACAGTGACACTCGACATAGCCCGGTTGTAAAATATGCTTAAATATATCTTAATTCTTGCAGATTTCGCGTATATACTTTACATATAGTCAATTTTCTATCGATTCTTATATATTATAAAGTTGTGATTTCAAAAATAAAAAATATATATCCATATGATTTGGGTGCATCAGCTTGAATCGAAACCAAAACTTATAAAGAATATATATATATATATATATATATATATATATATATATATATATAACTTGAGCTCCTTCAGCTATAATCGAAATCAAAACTTGTGAAGAATTCTTGGTAAAATAATTTATTACAAAAAATGGAAGTACATAACAATTTAACGACCTGGATGTAAGCGTGACAAAGAAAATAACACAGACCCTATCGTATTAATATATAGATCATAGAATTATGTCAGTAATTTTTCATATAAAAAGGTACAATAGTAATAACTCCCACATTTTAAACTTTCAACTATATGTTGCTAACGAACTTATGCAAGTGCCAATGATGTTTTCATTTAGCTAATAACTTGCCTTTTTTTCAGGTACCCTCATCAAGCAATATGGTTTGGACTGATGTACATCATGCTTTTACTGGAGAAATGTTTTTGAAGAATGGTGAATCTGTAACTGCAGCGCAGAGAGCTTTCCGAGTTTATTACAAATTAGGATAGCATGATGTTCCAGAGAGAAAATCAATACAGCTATGGGTTGCAAATTTCAGAACTACAGGTTCGGCATATAAAAGAAGGCCACTTGGAAGGCCTTGAAGCGCTCAATTAGTATTTGAGCTGTGAGATTTTCTCTTACTCAGTCTCCTATACGTTCAGCTCGCAAACAAGCTTTGGCCTTGGGATTGTCTGATCAAACAGTCAGAAAAATTTAACACACAAATATGCAGTTCCATGCATACAGATTAATAGTTGCTCAGAAACACATTCCTGATGAACCGCCCCCTTAAGTAAACACTTCATTAAAATCTCCACACTAACATACTGTACTTGCAATAACCCTTATCCCTGAGTGGCTTCTGGGCCTTGATAAGTGGTGACCACCGTGTAACAAAAAAAAAAAAAAAAAAAAAAAACTGCACGAGCGTGATGGGGAAGATCACATGTTAAAATGTGGTAGATATTTCTGCCGTACCCCCCCCCCCCCCGTATTATAAATTGTGACTTATTGAATCACAACCATTAGCTATTAGATTGGTGTAAAATCTTTCGCAGATTTAAAATTTTATCTTGAAAATGAAAAACTGTATTCATAACAACAACCTTTGCTCTTTATAATCTGATTTCATCTGTCAACGAACTTATAAATCCCCTTGCTTGTAAAATTCTTTAAGTTTGGATGTGAAATATCAATCTAACTACGAGGGCCGTGCAATAAGTAATGCCTCTGACCCACTTCCAGTTGTCTGATCAAGCTGAAATTTTGATTTATATCTCTACGGGTTATGTGGCAAATTACAGCTCTGAACTAATTGTGATTTCTGTTTTACAGGTGTTTGAACCGAGTCAGGTGTGAAATGGAGCTTGTTGAATGTCAAACAGTGATCCGGTTTTTGTATTTGAAAGGACGCACAACACAGGAGACTTTTGATGAAATGAAAGAAACTTATGATGATAATGCCCCATCATATGACCTTGTAAAACACTGGCTTTGTAAATTCAAACATGACCAGAAGTCTGTGGAAACAGCTCCCAGACTTGGTCCCCCCCCCCTCTCCTTCTGCCATTGATGAGGCATCTGTCCATCAAGTTGAGGCTGCCATTTTGGAAGATCGGTGAATTACTATTCGCCAAATAGCCCAAGATGTCAAGATTAGTACAGGGCCTGTGAAAACAATCATTCATGACCATTTGCACATGCATAAGGTGTTTGCCAGATGGATTGCCAGGTTGCTCACACCATTCCAGAAGTGAGGACATATCGAGTGCTCGAGGATGAATTTGGAGATGTACCAAGAAGATGAGTCAAAGTTTTTCAAAAGACTGATTACACAGGATGAAACCTGGGTCCATCACTATGATCCAGAGATCAAAGCCCAGTCAATGCAGTGGAAACACTTGAACTCACCACCTCCAAAAAAGGCAAGGGTTCAGCCCTCCGCTGTTAAGGTCATGCTCACAGTCTTCTGGGACCAGGACGGAGTAGTGATGACAGATTTCCTGGCAAAGGGTACCACAATAACAGGAGCCTATTATGCTTCACTTTTGAGGAAATTAAGGGAAGCTATCAAAATCAAGAAGCGTGGCAAGATCAGCAAAGGTACCCTCCTCCTGCAGGACAACGCTCCGGTTCACAACTCGCATGTCGCCAGATCAGAAGCACGGGCGTGTGGTTATGAAAACCTGCCTCATCCTCCCTACTCTCCTGATCTTGCACCCTCTGACTTTCACCTCTTCCCAGATATGAAGTTGTTTTTGAAAGGAAAACGTTTCCCAGATGATGCAGCCTTGATTTCTGAAGTCATGTTGTGGTTGGAGGAGCAACCTGAGAATTTCTACAAAAACGGTCTCCAGAGCTGCATCAAACGATGGGAGAAATGCATAACTTTAGGTGGTTGCTATGTAGAGAAAGACTAATAACTGTGCCAAGTTTTGTTGCTCTACTCCTATGAGAAGTGGGTCAGAGGAATTACTTATTGCACGCCCCTCGTAGCATCTCTCATGTTAATCTAAGACCATCTAAATGGTTTTGTAATCCTCAAAATAAATGATATTCTGAGGGAGCTAGTGTTGAATAGTATTCTGAGCAAAGCTGGAATTATTGCTGGTCGTACACACACGCACATGGAACTGGGTGCACGCACGCAAATATTGTTGACAAGTCTTCAAAACAAGAAATGTCATCAAAAATCATAACATCGGAAGAATGTACAAAAGATTTGGAATTCAATAGTCTTCAAATGACCAAGTTTTCGAAAATGTAAACGACGACTTGGAATGGACTTTGATTTGACAATCATGAAGATGTGTCAATATAAACAAATGAATGTGGGTAAAACAGACAGAGAAGAAAAAGACAGCGGAGGAAACCGACGTGTGTCATCAGTTGTCAACAAGTCACTTGCCACTAAACATCTCTCTCTCCCTCCATAGCATACTGTGAAAGTATTCTGGAGAGAATAAATTGTCAATTTTTTATATACTCAAAATTGACAGCGTTTGTTATACACATTTGCCAAGCATTTTGGCACACGATTGAAGTAAACAATAGAACTACAGCGTAACGTAACACTAGGTAGGAGAATATGCAGGATAGAGTAAGATTTCCCAAATAAATGTTCCTAAGAAATGTTTGGTTAGTAATGTTGTGTGATAACTAGCATGGAAGAGGACTTCCCTCTCTGTTGACTAAAGATTGCTTTCAAGTCAACATGGTTGAGAATATTGCAGAAGAATGTGAATGATGCTTTAATAATCTGAAAGGAAAAAGTTTTGAATTAATCATGGTGATATGTTTAAGTAATAACAATATGCATAAAATAAATTACAATCGTTGAGTTGTAAGAAAAGAAAGATATGACTCCTTTTTTTTTAACAAGGAATGAAAACATTACTAAAGCAAAGGAACGCTATTAAAACAAAGGAATGCTATTAAAGCAAAGGAATGCTATTAAAACAAAGGAATGCTATTAAAACAAAGGAATGCTATTAAAACAAAGGAACGCTATTAAAACAAAGGAACGCTATTAAAACAAAGGAACTCTATTAAAACAAAGGAATGCTATTAAAACAAAGGAATGCTATTAAAACAAAGGAATGCTATTAAAAAAAAAGGAATGCTATTAAAACAAAGGAATGCTATTAAAACAAAGGAATTCTATTAAAACAAAGGAATTCTATTAAAACAAAGGAATTCTATTAAAACAAAGGAATGCTATTAAAACAAAGGAATGCTATTAAAACAAAGGAATTCTATTAAAACAAAGGAATGCTATTAAAGCAAAGGAATGCTATTAAAGCAAAGGAATG
Source organism: Euprymna scolopes (assembly GCF_053919585.1). Classification (NCBI taxonomy): domain Eukaryota; kingdom Metazoa; phylum Mollusca; class Cephalopoda; order Sepiida; family Sepiolidae; genus Euprymna; species Euprymna scolopes. The sequence continues at coordinate 74,711,674 of NC_136506.1, forward strand.
CTATTAAAACAAAGGAATGCTTAAAGAAAACTGCGATGCAACTACTTTTTTCCTACTAATTTATTTAATTAAAAAATAAATGCTATGGTTAAAAAAAAGAAAAAAAGATAGCTGTGATAACATTAATAACAAAGAATGAAATAAATAAAAGCAAATAAAAGCAAATAAAAAAGAAAAACAAAAAAGCAAACAAAACAGAGCATTAAAAAAGAGGTTAAACTACTTCCTATAAAAAATGTAAAGTCTTTTTTAAATATAATCTTTATCATTACAAAGAAGAAGGAAAATGTCACGATAATTGCAGAGGAATTGTAATTTTTATTAAACAAAACATTTTTTTTACAAAAGGGATGAAAACACAATTAGAAAAGAAAACTGGGACATTTTTTAATGTAACACTTTATAACATTAATAACAGAAAATGTAGTCATTGATGTTACAAAATAAAAGAAGGAAATTGAAAGAAAATGACATTTTTTCCTTCATTTAATTGAGAAGGGCTAAAGGGAGGCTTGTAAGATATATATTACAGCTTTTTTTTTTTTGTATAAAAAAGTAGTCGCAGTTTTGTTTTCAATTTTTTTTTTAAACCATATTTTTTAATAAAAAAAATGTAGCCTATAAAAGAAGTCATATCGCAATTTATTTAATAAAAGTTCCTTTTTTTTGTAATGTTTCCATTGTTTTTTTTTATAATTGCATTTTCTTTTTCCTCAAAGTCATGTTGGTTTTAGCGTCCGTAATTCTCATAGGGAAAAATGAATGAATTTTGAATAAAATGGAGTTAACTCCCTCAGTACAATAACGAATTCCAGAAGAGCACCTTTCATTGTGTAGTCGCTTGTGGATTGTATATTGCTTAGGCGATTTTCAGGACGGCACTTGTGAGGACGAGATCTTTTTCTTTTTACTTAAAATCGTTCCATTGATTATTAAACATCATAAATTATCTTGCAGATTATGCTTATTCTTGCTTAATCAATGCTAGATTAAGATTAATGACTCCATAAGCGCTGTGTAATAGTGTTTAAAATTAAAACTCGAAGAAAATGAAAATCATTTAAGAAAGGCTAAAGGGAGGTAATTTATACTTGCGTAAAATAGAGTTATTTCCCTTTGATTGAAACCTAAAATGGTTTGTCAGGAGTACAGGTTGAAAGCAATTACGGGAGAGGTAAACAGAATAGAGTGGAAAAATGAAGGAAAACTATTGGGGAACAATCGGTTGACATATTTACAAAAATGGTTAAACTGAAGAGAAGTCTTTCCAGTTTAGATCGGGGCCTTTCGAATCAGTTTGGATGGAGAGAAGTGTTAGGAAGTCCTGGTCGGATGTAGAGTGTTATTTGAACTTTTACAAACATTGTAAAGAATATATTTTTTAAGCTTTAAATAATTTTTCACGGTTTCCACTAAAGGAAACCGCTCAACAAAGAAGGATCCCAATTCAAAACGTAAAAACCACAGCCGACGACTCTTCAAGAAGTGTCGTGACGTAAATAATTATCCAGTGGAACTCTGAATAGTACAATTCCTGCTAGAATAAAGATTCACAACTTTCTCAGCTTCAATTTGATATGACACATGAATATAATCCTCAAACAGATGACTCCCTACAGTATGTTAAAGACACAAAAACAAACCCAGAATGAAAACGACGGGCGTTGTAAGCAGTTTTGTCTATAACTACATCTGCTGGACGAGTATAAATACAGCGTTTTTTTTTCAACAAGCAGTCAGTCGCGGCGAGGTTGGACCCGTCAGTGGCCCAACCCAACTCAGTAGCAGCAGTCATATCCACACAGAACGGTTTAGACTACCTCCTCGACAACGGCCGAACCCAGCAGCAACAGCGACCACTCACCGTCGACTTGCTCGATTTCCAGCAGCCCAGCATCTCAAGTCAGCATGTATGTCCTGTAGCCACTAGAGACGACCTCGTAGCTGTATCAGTTCAAACACCAGCTGGGCATCAATCCTCAGCCTAGGACTTCCTACCACCATTCAGTTTCTTTTTGGAAAATGAACAGATTTATATTTATTCGCAACAGTACATACTGCATTTGTCGTTTTTCATCTTTTTCTTGCTTGCAGCATCTTTTAGCTGTTGGGTCGATTGCCACCGATATTCGGCCCTGCAACAAATTTATTTTATTATCAATGTTTTAAAAAGTTTGTTTTTTTTTTACTATAATAAAAACATAAAACAATTTATTAGAAAAAAATACAAAATTTATTTTTTGAAATGAGATTAAAAAAAAAAACATTTTTAACAAGATTCTTTTTTTATGCGAGTTCTTTTTCTAATAAGATTATTTTTGAGTTAAAACAAGTCTTATATATTTTTTTATATAAAGTTTGATCATTGATGTTGAAAAATGATTGTACTTATGTCACCGTGCTATTTTTTTAAATAGTATTTTCAAGTTAAATTCAAGTTTCACAATATTTTTTAAAATCAAATTGGAAGGTGTAAGTACAGATTAGTTACAAAACATCCTCCCTTCTCCATGTTAAGAATGGTTTTCAAAATAATGCTATTTTTTCAGCACGGTAACATAAGTGCACAAGTACCAAAATGATTAATGATTTATGCTGATAAAAAAAGATTTTTATGATGCATATTTTTTATAAAATAAGTATATTTTCCAAATAAAGAGGTTTTATCTAAACTTTAAACTTTTTCCTTGACACTGTTCAAATAACACCCTACATCTAAACAGGGCTTTATAACACTTCTGGCCATCCATACTGATTCGAGAGGCCCAGATAAAAATTTGAAAGGCTTCTTTTCAGTTTAGCATCAATATTTTTTATTTTGGTCGAAATTGAACTAAGAACGAAATTTAAATATAATTTTCACTTAAAAATTATAAAATAAATAAATCTATCTATCTATATATATATATATATATATCTATATATATATATATATATATATAAGTGAAGTGTCTGTATACATTTCCCTATGCAATAACTGTCATTTTCAGTCTACAGACTCGAAATTTGATATACAGGGTACTGAGATTTGGGGAAATCTTTGTAATCCGTTTTCGGCCAGAAATTTGGCTGTTAAGGGGTCAAAGTGCAACGATTTGACTTTTGAGAACTCTACCAAACTCCTCCGCCAATTTTGGGTCTAAACACTTGAAATTTTAGATATAGGTTACTTGAACATGGATCTAACTTAATAACTTGATTTGCGCCCAAAAGAATAAATGTTAAGGGGTCATAATAGGGTCCAAATTTAAAAAAATTGACCGCTTTTTTTTTTTTTTTTTTCAACATACATCTCCAAACACCCGGACACGCCGGTCTGAAATGCTAGTAAATAATAAACATGCTTTTCCCTTATCCAAAGTCCAGGCTGCATACGAAATAAAATAAAAAGTTAAAAAAATTAACATTGTAAAAAATGTGTGTGCAAGACAACCATAAAGTTAATTTATATTAGGTACGTCAGTTTTTCTGATAAGTTTATGATCAGTTTTTTTCTTTTTGTATTTGAAAGATTAGTACTTGTACATTTTAGTCAAGACATTAAAAATGAAAATATCGAAAAAAAAGTTTAAATTGTATGTATCCGTTATAGAACGAAGTTCTCCGAAAAAAAAAAAAATCACTTAATTTCATCGAGTAGTTTTTTTTTTTTTTTTTTTTTTTACAGTGATAAAAACACTTTGTTATGATACCGAGCAAAATGTTCGATTTTTAGGAAGAAAAGCTAGTATTAAAGATGGGGAGAGGTGTCAGCGATTTAACTGGAGTTATCTCCCTTTGGCATTTCTAAATCCAACATGGCTGCCTTCAACGCGCTCTCATAAAAACGTGTTTTTCCGCTGTAAAAAAAACAAAACAAAAAAACTATTGATGAAATTAAGTGAAATTTTTTTTCAGAAAACTTCGTTCCATAACCGATACATACAATTTAAACTTTTTTCGATATTTTGATTTTTTAATGTCTTGACTAAACTGTACAAGTACCGAAGGATTAAAGCTTAAAGTTAATCACTGAAAAATGAAAACTAATTTTACACATGAAAAACAACGTTATCACGAAAAAATGTTTTCGCAGCATCTACGAAAACTCGAAAATTCAGCTCAATTTGAAAGTTAAATAAATCAATTGTAAACAAATCTCTTAAAAACATAAATATTTGTTTTCTGGAAGTAATTCAAAGATAATTAATAAAATAAAATCTTAAAATTGATAAAAAAAGAACAAAAAAAAGAAAACTTATTTTTACTATAAATATTACTTAAATTATCTCCCCAAGAGCGAAACTTTAATAATTAGAAACTGAACTTTGCACAATAAACGACAAAGCGACGAGCAGAATTTTCTATGGAAGCCCAAAATGTCAAAAAGTCCAATAGGAGTTAATCTGAAGAATAAGTAATGACGTCAATATTTTTTTCTTATAATTTGAAACAAAACTTTTATTAAGTGTTGTGTAAATCTTTATTTTTTGGGTACAAGCTGCATTTATTAGAAGAGCAAAAAAAAAAAAAAAAAAAAAAAAAAAAAATGGGAAGGGACAACAAATGGCAAACTAAGTTATTCTTCTACCTTCTAGTTTTTTTTTGTGTTTTAACTTATTTTAAAATATTTTTTTTAATTTAAAACCATAAGTAGTGCAAAGCCTGAATAGTTAGAATGAAAAAAAAAAAAAAAAAAATGGTAGTTTCGTTAGAGCAATAGTAGAATCTCGATAATTGCTTAAAAACTGAAAATTAAACAAAAAATATAAAACATATTTTCACATGATTGGTGACATTTATTGGATATGTTTCTATCAGTATTTTGGGGTTTTTTTTTTCGATATTTAAGCGATTATCAAGGTTTCATTTATTTACTGTGCAATCATTCTTATCCTCATTTTTTTGCTTTGTCATCTAAATAATAAATTTCCTGATGAATTATTTCTATTTAAATAAAACTAAAATTGCATTTTAAGTGTTGAAAACTCAATTACGACCCTGGTGTCTAACTCTGTCCCGTGGGGAGACATAGTAAATAGGTACACTGACAACTTTATTAAAAAGCCAAAACAATTATTAATAATTAAATCAAATAGAATTCAAACTTGAAAAACATTGATTAATGCATAAGTGTGCAAAGTAAATTAATTATACTAACAATTTTTTTTTTTTTTTTTTTACATGGAGGTCACCACTTATCAAGGCCTGGAAGCCACTCGGGGATAAGAGTTAATGCGTGTACAGTAATCAATGGGATAGTGTCGTAGTAATTGTTAGTATTGGAGATTTGATAAAGTGTTATTACTTAAGAGGGCAGTTCATCAAGAATTTGTTTATGTTGGACTTGAAGACATCCAAGTTGTAGGCAGGTGGGAAACAGGCAAACGGAAGAGAGTTCTATAGGGATGCAGTTCTAAGAAAGAAGCTTTGTTCATGGAATCTACGTTTTGATTTAGGCACAGATAAAGAGTGGGGAAAATTATTGACAGTGGTTTTAGCTAGACAGGTGTTTATCGTGAAAGATTGGCGAGGGGAACCAGAGATTGGAGCTCAGACGAGCACTTTCCATGGAAATAACGATAAAACAAAGACAGGCTTGCAACATCTCTCTTCTGTGGGAGAGAGGTTGCAGGGAAGAGAAAGGGGCATCCCCACTAAGCCACAAAGTTTATTTTGAGCAGCTTGAAAAAAATTAAAACCATTATTTATTTAAATAAAATTCAAATTTGAAAGTAAATTATTAATTATTAATGAAAAACTTACCCACCCACTCCTTCAAATACAGAGTGCATCATGGGAAATGGATGTTTTTAAGGAAAACAAAACTGCGAATATTTCAACAAAAATTTTATAATGTACATAAAGACATTTACTAAACTGGAAGCGAAAAAGCATTCTAAAAACATCAGTTTCCCATGACTCAGCTTGTACAAACTTGCGTTTTTTCTGAATATCTGCCGTAAATTTTAATTGACGGAGTTGCAGATTTCTCTGAAGTGATGCCAAGTGCTAAGTAAGTATATAGTGAAGTGCGTGCAAATCCCGTTCGTTTTTTTTTTTTTTTTTTTTTTTTTTAACAACGCAATCCATCTGTACTTCTTCAAATTAATCGTTACTTGAATTTATTCCATTTTTTTTTTTAGTTATTTTTTTAGTGATCTTAGTCCTGAATGTTTTCATTTTTTTTTTTATTTTCAAGATTATAGAAATAGTTTCTTACACTGATATGTACATGTTAATCTGTGCAAGGAAAGTTATTAGAATATTAGTTAAAATTTACACGAAAACTGTTACCATTAAAACATGAAATATTTTTTGCAATCAATCTCTACTCAATATAAAAGGCACTTTGTGTGTGCGTAAGTTCGTTCCCTATGGACTCCCCAGATGGCTAGAAATCTCACACAAATATACTTTATGTGTCTGGGAGTGTTTTGAGATAGGTTTTGTGTCGGAATGCCTCTGATAAGTATCAAAAATCGTTAATCGGAAAATCTGACTAAAGTTAACACCCTATAAAGCCTAAGATCACAAGTGCATTTGAGAAGTGTTATCACCGAACAAGCAGAAAGGACCAACATATAGAATCAACAGTAGGTTGTTTGATAAGACAGAGGTGCATTTGAAATGAATGTTTCTGTTTTTTGAACACAATTGAACCATTATACTTGACTTTAGCATTTTAAACTTAATTGAAGCCATTATATAGAATTTTATGAAGTCAACAATAGGTTGTCTACAGCGCAATATAGACAACAATGTATTATGGATTAAGCCACTGCGGGAAGGAATGCAGAGTTTCCTTCTGGTGTACTGCAGTGGGTCCCCTGGCAATTTCATTAATTTCGATGACAATAAAAATATAGTGTGGAACATTCGTTGATCCTAATTCAATCCTGGTCAACGTTGGGTTCCCTGCTAGTATTGAATAAACGATGCTTAGCTCAGTGATAATATTAGTCTAAGAAATTAATTTTTCTTCAAGTTATACTGATTTCATTCAGATAGACTTTAGGGGCATTTCTTGTTAATGCTGCTGAAATTTAAAAAAAAAAAAAAAATTTTTTTTTAATTGTTGACATCTACAATACTTTATTTTCATAAAAAAAACAAAAAAAAACAGTAAAAATATATTGTTTTTTTTTAGTAGTTAAAACTAAAACTTTAGTAAAAGGTGTTTTTGTTTAAACATTTTTAATCCACAAGGGTTCGATTCTCAGTGTAGGTGATACTCAAAATACACTTCTGAATTAAGCTTTCTACTCCGTCATGACCGATGAAACGAGAACAACCTACCCTCAGTGAATTAAACAGAGTTACATTCAAAATTCTGCATAGACCACTTTTTCTAAAGAAAAATGTCCACGGAAAGCCTAAATTTTGGCACTTAAAATTCTCATAACTTTTGAACTACTGATGGTATTTGCATCATTCAAACGGTTTTAAGCATCTTTTACATAGCTCTTTTCATGCAAGTTGATAAAATAATTATCTATAAAAAAAAAATTTAAAAAAAATCAACTTGTAATGCTAAGACAATTACTATTTTTCTGGATACTGCCAGAAAGCCTCCTTTTTGTCCTTGTTTTAGGGTAGCTGTTTTCCCTCCTCCCACATTAAAAATTACCTTGTGTCACATTTGCTTTCGTGGGGAAGCAAATAAATACCTCAACAGAAAAGTTTTTTTTAAATATGAATGAATAGCAACACAAAAAAGAATTTATAAGAGTATAGATAGTGTAGTTTCACCAACCTTTCACTAACAAAATATGCTCTTTCGTCAGATTTTTGCTTGGCTGGAATGATTAGATATCATTGTTAAAGAACTACATGCAATACGTAGTTAAAACAAAACAGTGAAGTTTAATGAAATATTCAAATATCTATGCATCTCATATAGAAACCAAGAAAGGAAGTCCTTTTATTTTTGAGAACTTTGAAGTAAAATGAAAAAAAAGAAAAAAAAAAAAAATCGGACACACACGAACGTTTGCTCACCCAAAACATTAAACTTTTCAAACAAACACGTACTCAGACAAAATAAAACACAGCTGCATGGGGAAAGCAATACACTGAAAACTTTGCAAACAACTGCACTTCAAACATGCAGACAAATGGTGCCGACACAAACTGGAGACAATATTGGAAAATGAAAACCACAAAATCTTATTTTACTTTTTGGAAGCCTTTGAGATGAAGCTTCATAATTTGTGTATTCATTTTTTATTTGTTTTGCAGACTTTTCTCCTCATTTTCATAGTTGCTGTTTCACTATGTTTCGGCCAACTCATCATCGGGAACTTGTGCCACAGTGGTTAGAGGCATTTAGTTTCTATTGTTCCAGGTGAGCATTGTCTGAAGATAGCGGTTTCAATCCTATCTAAAGCAGGCCAGTCGACCAAAACATGGTGAAACAACAACTATGGAAGGCAGTAATTATTAGTGATAAAGTTACAAGACTCAGCATTTCTATCCCGTTGCGGGTAATCACCTGAAGAAGGCCAGAGGATGAGTTGGCCGAAATGTAGTGCAACAACAACAACTATGAAGATGAGGATAACAGTCAGAAAAAAAAAAAAAAAAAAAAATGAATACACAAGAAGGAAAGAAACAGTCAAACTAGATTTTGCTGTTTCAGCAGTCCATAGGGTGAAGCTTAAAGAAATAAAAAAAACAAAACAAAAAAAAACAAAACAAAAAAAACAAAACAAAAAAAACAAAACAAATACACAGAACTTTCCAGAGAAATGAAAAGAATACTGGAGCATGAAGAAAATCAATATAATACCAATAATTGTAGGAGCACTAGGAACAGTCCCAAACTTGCACATATATAAATACTAGCCAAGCTACCCAACCTCGCTTGGGTCAAAAGTGCAACATACCTCTATTAAAATTTCTATTTCTTCCTCTTTCCAGTTTTCTCCCTCCCCCCCATCTCCCCATATTCTTTTGTGCCCAGTCCATTCCTTATTAGACACACACACACACACACACACACACACACACACACACACACAATACATTATAGATTCCTCAATGACTGAGTTGGCGTAAGGGAGTTAATAGCTTGATTAAGAAATTACTTAATTTTAATTGGTACATCAAATGGACGGAAAAAAGCCCCCCCCCCCAAATAAAAAGATATCAAAGGAGTCGGAGTTTTACCATCCGATTCTACAACCCTGATACGTTGTCTGGTCATTTTAGTTTGCCTTGTCTTGGCTGCGGCTATTTTACTCTTGCAGTTATTTCTAGCTTCTTAAAACTTTTATCTATTTGTACAAGGTGACCAAAAAGTCACTATGTCATTGTACCATTAATGGTTTTTTTTTTGTTTCTCTATTTCAAATATTTTACAGATAATATGTTGGAAATGAATTATGGATATGTATAGCATTGAACAACGGCACAAACGGTGAGAGACACCATGGAACTTCTCAGGCAATGCTTTGATGACAACATTATCTCTTGCTATGGCAATGTCAAAGTTGAAGTGGTAATGCTCTAGTTGAAGTGAACAATTGGAGAGAGTGGAGCTTGCTATAATACTTCTGTGTTGGAACATGTGCTTCAATGCCTACTTTGCACCATTCAGTTGTCTCACTGGCACACTGTTCCGTAGGAAGAGAAAACAGGAATCTTTGGAGCATCTCTGATGACTTCCCGATCAGTTTTTTTTAAGCACCTTGTCATTTTGAGCAACAGCTCCTCGACTTGGAGTCTAAAAATAAGGGTCATGCCTAACAATATCACACAGTGATCGGCATCCCCTAGTGGAATATGAGCGTTTGTCACACAATGCTCGGTTACTGTAGTTAGGAATAGATCTAGAAAAGAAATTTGCTGATTGTCATAATCTGGGAGGCGGACCAGGAAAGGTGTAAGGAAATGAGCTAGAGAGAAACTATGTGCGCTGCTCCTAATTGCAGCTGTGTAATTCGTGAAATGAACCCAACTACTGTTGTGGACATTAAAATCCCTAAATACATGTACCTGGGTGTTAATATCTAAGGAGAGTGCTGCATCTATACTGTCAGAGACATAGTCGATTAGCACACAATCCTCGGTCAAAGGAGGACGTATAGGAAATATAAGTATCTAATACAGTGTTGCAGATTAATCTAAAGCAAATAAAGGCCTGGTCATCTAATTCTATACTTTAATCTCGTTAAGGGAAGTGTGTTATGAATATAAACTCCATGCATATATCCGTAAGAGTACTTATGGCAGAGAGGAAGGTATCCAGTCATGTTAAAACAGAGGGAGTTGAAAAGTGTAGGTTGGTTTCACTTAATGATAGGATATCTGGGGAGTTTATAAGGAGAAAAGATCCAATATTGTTTAGATTAATCCAAAGCCCATAGATATTTGTAAATGCAAGTCTTAAGGGAGGAGGCGAATTGGTTTTGTTGCTGTGGGTGTTTTTGCTTTGGATGATATTTCATTTGATTATTTAAGTTTGGGGGTAGAATAGCAAAGTGGATCCGTTTGATGCCCAATGTGTGAACACAAGTAGATTAGCCGAGTCTTTATCTAGCTAGTTGTGGCCTCAAAAAAATCCAACTGGAGATAATTGCAAGGTCACTTTCCATGCACATGATGTTACAACTATCCTAATATTATATAACTGATGATAAAGCGGCTACTCTAGTGCTACCTAAGAGTTAGTGCTTTTGTACTGTTAGTCAGAAACAGCAGTCAAACTATCAAACCAGTAACCTCAAACTGTCAGACAAGAGCAGTGCAGACGAGTCACATGAACAGGAAAGGCAAGTAAGCGTAAACAAGTTGCTCAGTTTAAGAGAGAAGAGTAAGAAAGAAATGGGGAACAGCATTCATTGTCCTAGTGAGAAAACAAGGTCAAGCACTGGATGTCTCTGATGAGTCTCTGATTGTACCACTGTGCTTGGCTAATAGAAAAAAGAAGGAGTGTGAAAGTCAAGTGATAAGCAGACTCTACTTACTCCTTAGGCAATTTAGGTTTGCAAACCAAACAATTTGCTCAAGTCATCAGTTCAATGGTTTAAATCTGTTTTAGTATTATAAAAATATATTATTTATTAAATATTTATTAATTTCTTTTATATTTATTAGAAAAATAGGTAAATTTTCAGATTTCGTAAAGAGGTAAAATTAAACCTCAGTTTACGGCATAAGGGTGGCTGGATGAAGCAGCTGACGTGTGTTATAGGAGGTATTACCCTACACCCAAAAAGAATATTCCAGGAAGATCAGATAGAGAGTCTGGTCTAAAAAATAAAATTATGAAGTCAGTTGAAAAAGGGCTGACTTGGAAAAAAAAGTTTCGTTTTTGTTTTATGGTGTCCGATCTTTCTTAGCCAAGAGGTTATATAGAAAACAAAAATATACTAAAATTTAAAAATGTGTGCATTTTTTTTTTTTTTTTTAAAAATGAGAGGAAAAGGATGTTACATGATAAAAGGGCTGTCCCCTTTTCATGCAAGTAAAAAAAAATAAGGAATTAGTTAAATATAAATATGAAATAGAATAGTCAAGGATTCGAACTTGCGAAGCTAGATTTGGAATTGAGAATTGCAATCATAAGTTAAAATAAGCACAGAATGTTATTATAAATGGAATGTCCAGTAAATTGTTGATTCTGTTAAAATATTTAATAAATACAAATTTGGCTAGAAACTATTCACATTCTTAGAAAGAATGCATAATAAAATATGGGTTACAGAATCAGACAAGTAGGTTAAATTCCTTTGTAAAATAACAAAGAGAATGGGAAATTTCCTGGTCGTCAGAAATGGTTTCAAAACGTGCAAATCGCGCATGTTGGAAACACATGAGTTGTAGTCACATTGACCAAACATACGTGCGATTTCTCAATATAGGAAAGAGTTCAAAGATAGTTAGAGGGAGTTAGATCAGTCAGATCAGAGAAGCAGAGATGTTCAGACCGATTCTCAGTTCGAGTCAAGGCACCCTCTAGGAAGCGAGAAGTTTTTAGAAATAACCATGTAAAACTTTGAATCCCTGAAATACAGAATGATTTCCGACCGGTCGAAGAATAAATGATCTTCATGTTTTTTTTTATAACTGTCGTCTTTCTGTGTTCATCATTACAACGAGAAAGGCAACGTGTTTATATTATATGTACAACTGTTAAACATAAATGTCAAACGCACGCTCAGTCTATCTATCAAGATATTAAAAAATCTCTTCTAGTTGAATTACAGGCTTGGTGATCTTGTAGTAACATATACACTGTCTATTATATATATACAGAACTGTCTCTCTCTTTATATGTATTCTGTCTCTCATATATATATACAGAACTGTCTCTCTCTTTATATGTATTCTGTCTCTCATATATATACAGAACTGTCTCTCTCTTTATATGTATTCTGTCTCTCATATATATACAGAACTGTCTCTCTCTTTATATGTATTCTGTCTCTCATATATATACAGAACTGTCTCTCTCTTTATATGTATTCTGTCTCATATATATACAGAACTGTCTCTCTCTTTATATGTATTCTGTCTCTCATATATATACAGAACTGTCTCTCTCTTTATATGTATTCTGTCTCTCATATATATACAGAACTGTCTCTTTATATGTATTCTGTCTCATATATATACAGAACTGTCTCTCTCTTTATATGTATTCTGTCTCTCATATATATACAGAACTGTCTCTCTCTTTATATGTATTCTGTCTCTCATATATATACAGAATTGTCTCTATCTTTATATGTATTCTGTGGTTCATATATATACAGAACTGTCTCTCCCTTTATATGTATTCTGTCTCTCATATATATACAGAACTGTCTCTCTTTTTATATGTATTCTGTCTCTCTCTTTATATGTATTCTGTCTCTCATATATATACAGAACTGTCTCTCTCTTTATATGTATTCTGTCTCTTATATATATACAGAACTGTCTCTCTCTTTATATGTATTTTGTCTCTCATATATATACAGAACTGTCTCTCTCTTTATATGTATTATGTCTCTCATATATATACATAACTGTCTCTCTCTTTATATGTATTCTGTCTCTCATATATATACAGAACTGTCTCTCTCTTTATATGTATTCTGTCTCTCATATATATACAAAATTGTCTCTCTCTTTATATGTATTCTTTCTCTCATATATATACAAAATTGTCTCTCTCTTTATATGTATTCTGTCTCTCATATATATATACAGAACTGTCTCTCTCTTTATATGTATTCTGTCTCTCATATATATATACAGAACTGTCTCTCTCTTTATATGTATTCTGTCTCTCATATATATATACAGAACTGTCTCTCTCTTTATATGTATTCTTTCTCTCATATATATACAAAATTGTCTCTCTCTTTATATGTATTCTGTCTCTCATATATATACAGAACTGTCTCTCTCTTTATATGTATTCTGTCTCTCATATATATATACAGAACTGTCTCTCTCTTTATATGTATTCTGTCTCTCATATATATATACAGAACTGTCTCTCTCTTTATATGTATTCTGTCTCTCATATGTATATACAAAATTGTCTCTCTCTTTATATGTATTCTGTCTCTCATATATATATACAGAACTGTCTCTCTCTTTATATGTATTCTGTCTCTCATATATATACAGAACTGTCTCTCTCTTTATATGTATTCTGTCTCTCATATATATACATAACTGTCTCTCTCTTTATATGTATTCTGTCTCTCATATATATACAGAACTGTCTCTCTCTTTATATGTATTCTTTCTCTCATATATATACAAAATTGTCTCTCTCTTTATATGTATTCTGTCTCTCATATATATACAGAACTGTCTCTCTCTTTATATGTATTCTGTCTCATATATATATACAGAACTGTCTCTCTCTTTATATGTATTCTGTCTCTCATATATATATACAGAACTGTCTCTCTCTTTATATGTATTCTGTCTCTCATATGTATATACAAAATTGTCTCTCTCTTTATATGTATTCTGTCTCTCATATATATATACAGAACTGTCTCTCTCTTTATATGTATTCTTTCTCTCATATATATACAAAATTGTCTCTCTCTTTATATGTATTCTGTCTCTCATATATATACAGAACTGTCTCTCTCTTTATATGTATTCTGTCTCTCATATATATACAGAACTGTCTCTCTCTTTATATGTATTCTGTCTCTCATATAAATATACAGAACTGTCTCTCTCTTTATATGTATTCTTTCTCTCATATATATACAAAATTGTCTCTCTCTTTATATGTATTCTGTCTCTCATATATATACAGAACTGTCTCTCTCTTTATATGTATTCTGTCTCTTATATATATACAGAACTGTCTCTCTCTTTATATGTATTTTGCCTCTCATATATATACAGAACTGTCTCTCTCTTTATATGTATTCTGTCTCTCATATATATACAGAACTGTCTCTCTCTTTATATGTATTATGTCTCTCATATATATATACAGAACTGTCTCTCTCTTTATATGTATTCTGTCTCTTATATATATACAAAATTGTCTCTCTCTTTATATGTATTATGTCTCTCATATATATATACAGAACTGTCTCTCTCTTTATATGTATTCTTTCTCTCATATATATACAAAATTGTCTCTCTCTTTATATGTATTCTGTCTCTCATATATATATACAGAACTGTCTCTCTCTTTATATGTATTCTTTCTCTCATATATATACAAAATTGTCTCTCTCTTTATATGTATTCTGTCTCTCATATATATACAGAACTGTCTCTCTCTTTATATGTATTCTGTCTCTCATATATATACAGAACTGTCTCTCTCTTTATATGTATTATGTCTCTCATATATATACAGAACTGTCTCTCTCTTTATATGTATTCTGTCTCTTATATATATACAGAACTGTTTCTCTCTTTATATGTATTGTCTCTCTCTTTATATGTATTTTGCCTCTCATATATATACAGAATTGTCTCTCTCTTTATATGTATTATGTCTCTCATATATATACAGAACTGTCTCTCTCTTTATATGTATTCTGTCTCTCATATATATGCAGAACTGTCTCTCTCTTTATATGTATTATGTCTCTCATATATATACAGAACTGTCTCTCTCTTTATATGTATTATGTCTCTCATATATATACAGAACTGTCTCTCTCTTTATATGTATTCTGTCTCTTATATATATACAGAACTGTCTCTCTCTTTATATGTATTATGTCTCTCATATATATATATACAGAACTGTCTCTCTCTTTATATGTATTGTCTTTCTCTTTATATGTATTCTGTCTCTCATATATATATACAGAACTGTCTCTCTCTTTATATGTATTCTTTCTCTCATATATATACAGAACTGTCTCTCTCTTTATATGTATTCTTTCTCTCATATATATACAGAACTGTCTCTCTCTTTATATGTATTGTCTCTCTCTTTATATGTATTATTTCTCTCATATATATACAGAACTGTCTTTCTCTTTATATGTATTCTGTCTCTCATATATATATACAGAACTGTCTCTCTCTTTATATGTATTGTCTTTCTCTTTATATGTATTCTGTCTCTCATATATATACAGAACTGTCTTTCTCTTTATATGTATTCTGTCTCTCATATATATATACAGAACTGTCTCTCTCTTTATATGTATTGTCTTTCTCTTTATATGTATTCTGTCTCTCATATATATACAGAACTGTCTTTATCTTTATATGTATTCTGTCTCTCATATATATATACAGAACTGTCTCTCTCTTTATATGTATTGTCTTTCTCTTTATATGTATTCTGTCTCTCATATATATACAGAACTGTCTTTATCTTTATATGTATTCTGTCTCTCATATATATATACAGAACTGTCTCTCTCTTTATATGTATTGTCTTTCTCTTTATATGTATTCTGTCTCTCATATATATACAGAACTGTCTTTCTCTTTATATGTATTCTGTCTCTCATATATATATACAGAACTGTCTCTCTCTTTATATGTATTCTGTCTCTCATATATATACAGAACTGTCTTTCTCTTTATATGTATTCTGTCTCTCATATATATATATACAGAACTGTCTCTCTCTTTATATGTATTGTCTTTCTCTTTATATGTATTCTGTCTCTCATATATATACAGAACTGTCTTTCTCTTTATATGTATTCTGTCTCTCATATATATATACAGAACTGTCTCTCTCTTTATATGTATTGTCTTTCTCTTTATATGTATTCTGTCTCTCATATATATACAGAACTGTCTTTCTCTTTATATGTATTCTGTCTCTCATATATATATACAGAACTATCTCTCTCTTTATATGTATTCTGTCTCTCATATATATACAGAACTGTCTTTCTCTTTATATGTATTCTGTCTCTCATATATATATACAGAACTGTCTCTCTCTTTATATGTATTGTCTTTCTCTTTATATGTATTCTTTCTCTCATATATATACAAAATTGTCTCTCTCTTTATATGTATTCTGTCTCTCATATATATACAGAACTGTCTCTCTCTTTATATGTATTCTGTCTCTCATATATATACAGAACTGTCTCTCTCTTTATATGCATTCTGTCTCTCATATATATACAGAACTGTCTCTCTCTTTATATGAATTCTGTCCTTCATATATATACCGAACTGTCTCTCTCTTTATATGTATTCTGTCTCTCATATATATACAGAACTGTCTCTCTCTTTATATGTATTCTGTCTCTCATATATATACAGAACTGTCTCTCCCTTTATATGTATTCTGTCTCATATATATACAGAACTGTCTCTCTCTTTATATGTATTCTGTCTCTCATATATATACAGAACTGTCTCTCTCTTTATATGTATTCTGTCTCTCATATATATACAGAACTGTCTCTTTATATGTATTCTGTCTCATATATATACAGAACTGTCTCTCTCTTTATATGTATTATGTCTCTCATATATATACAGAACTGTCTCTCTCTTTATATGTATTATGTCTCTCATATATATACAGAACTGTCTCTCTCTTTATATGTATTCTGTCTCTCATATATATGCAGAACTGTCTCTCTCTTTATATGTATTATGTCTCTCATATATATACAGAACTGTCTCTCTCTTTATATGTATTATGTCTCTCATATATATACAGAACTGTCTCTCTCTTTATATGTATTATGTCTCTCATATATATACAGAACTGTCTCTCTCTTTATATGTATTCTGTCTCTCTCTTTATATGTATTTTGCCTCTCATATATATATACAGAACTGTCTCTCTCTTTATATGTATTATGTCTCTCATATATATACAGAACTGTCTTTCTCTTTATATGTATTCTGTCTCTCATATATATATACAGAACTGTCTCTCTCTTTATATGTATTCTTTCTCTCATATATATACAAAATTGTCTCTCTCTTTATATGTATTCTGTCTCTCATATATATACAGAACTGTCTCTCTCTTTATATGCATTCTGTCTCTCATATATATACAGAACTGTCTCTCTCTTTATATGCATTCTGTCTCTCATATATATACAGAACTGTCTCTCTCTTTATATGAATTCTGTCTCTCATATATATACCGAACTGTCTCTCTCTTTATATGTATTCTGTCTCTCATATATATACAGAACTGTCTCTCTCTTTATATGTATTCTGTCTCTTATATATATACAGAACTGTCTCTCCCTTTATATGTATTCTGTCTCATATATATACAGAACTGTCTCTCTCTTTATATGTATTCTGTCTCTCATATATATACAGAACTGTCTCTCTCTTTATATGTATTCTGTCTCTCATATATATATACAGAACTGTCTCTTTATATGTATTCTGTCTCATATATATACAGAACTGTCTCTCTCTTTATATGTATTATGTCTCTCATATATATACAGAACTGTCTCTCTCTTTATATGTATTCTGTCTCTCATATATATGCAGAACTGTCTCTCTCTTTATATGTATTGTCTCTCATATATATACAGAACTGTCTCTCTCTTTATATGTATTCTGTCTCATATATATACAGATGTATTCTGTCTCTCATATATATACAGAACTGTCTCTCTCTTTATATGTATTCCGTCTCTCATATATATACAGAACTGTCTCTCTCTTTATATGTATTCTATCTCTCATATATATATACAGAATTCTCTCTCTCTTTATATGTATTCTGTCTCTCATATATATACAGAACTGTCTCCCTCTTTATATATACCCTGTTTATGTCGCCAATAGTCTATCCCCACAAACATGAACTTAAGACATATGAACAACACATGAACACTCCTAAGCCTGTCTCGATCACTGTAAGACTCTCACAAACATGAACAACAACAAATATAGAAGTCGTCATCTTAATAAGAACAACGTAATATACTCTCATATTTGGTACCTTCTAAAATGATACCACCCATTACATAACAGGGTGTTTTGTGATTATGTTTTCACCTAACAATTTAATAAACAAAACTTAACATAAAACTCGAATTTAATTTGAAAATATGTTTAAAAACATAGGTGCAAGGTGCATCATCACTGCATACTGCATAAGCACTCAATGTTTTTATTTGTTTTTTTAATATACCACTTCGAAAATAGAATACAATGTTTTTTTTCTGTATTATTTTGTTATCCAATAATTTATTTGGCACCTATGCATGACAAAGGCGAATGCTTGCGTTTTAGTTTCAAGAACCGGAACCGCCGACAGATCTCGCTTGTCGGGGTCGATAAGTCTTCCTTTACTTAAAGTTAGTTCAAACTAAAATTATATTTTTATACAATCTTTCTGTACAAAATAAATAAATATTCTAAAACCGCTATAAAGGGGTTGTATTAATGTATTACTATACACAGATTCGAAAAAGTTTTCAAAAAACAAATATTTTTCGAGTTGAATAAACATTTTACATTATATAAAAACACTAAAAAATTATCCAGTTAGGTAGAAAAGTAACTTATCTTGCTTTTGATAACATTTATTTGTTTGTTTGTTTTTTTACCACTTTTTCGAATCTACAAACCCATTGATTAAAATATTTTTAAGCAATAATACTTTTGGTGTAACTAAAAATAATAACAAAGTTTTAAAAAACATGGCTACTAACGAAATGAAATTAAAACAGGAACTCCAGTCTGGTAAGCGGAACAATCTTACACTAATAAGCAATTTTCCATTGACACCGGTTACGGTAGCCCATGCTTCTGTTATGCCTATAAGCGATATAAAAGAGTTAGTTGATCTTACCAAATATAAGATTAAACACGATCTGCGCGTGATGGAGTTTGTGCGTACAGAGAAGAGTCGTCATGCTTCCGACGATCCACAGTAATCCGTGGCAGGAGATTTCCATTGCAATCATCAACGGCCGGAGTACGGCGAGGGGGGAATCGGAACGGGCACAGAGGGCCAACTGGTTCCAACAGCACGAGGGAACATCTTTTTTCGTTTTCACCTTTTGGGGGTCAGTTTGGGATCCATTTTGGGGGTTCACCTCATTTGATTCCGTCGTTTCCTTGTTGCCCTCGTGAACATTTCTCTTCCTCGTTGATGTAGACATTTTTTTTTTTTTTTACTCTCCAACTTTTCAGGCGGATGAAAGAAGATAAAAACACGGCTGTTTCTTTTTCTAAACTTATATAAATAAAAATATATATCGATTAATTAACTGAAATAAAAACTGTTAACTTTAACTGAGTGTTGATGTTGTTGGTGGAAGTTTACGGTGTAAAACGTGACATTTAATGAAAAACGATGGGGAAATCCCCTTTCTGTTGCATTCTGGGAAGTAGTTTCTAATGCAATGCATTATGGGAACATTCATTTGTATGGAAACCTCTTATCGACATAATTTTCTTTCTTTTCTTTTTTTTTTTAAATCTTGTTTTGTATTATTTTTTTACCCTGCTTTTTTTTATTATAATTTTATTTAACCCGTTTTTTTTTGTATTATTTTTATCCTGCTTTATAATTTTTAAAAAATTATATATTTTTCCTTATATAAAGACCTTGACAAACTGGTGAGTTTTTAAATGGATGACTATCTGGGAATATTGATTTGCTGTTTTTTCAGAGGTGTGGCCCACTTTCGTCTTTTCAGCAGAGGTGTTTTAGAATAAAGTGTTGTTGGGGGGACGTTAAGGTGTTAATTAATGAGCTAGGAGACCAAGGTTCAATTCTTAGTTGTGTCATACAAAACATTAAAAAATGGTAATTGATGTCCTCTTGTTAAAAACTCAGCATTATAAGGTAAGGATAAACAGTACAGGGCTCTACATTGCGAGTGAAACAGTTGCATTTGTGAGTAATTTTTCAAAGTGACGACTAGAAATAATAAAATGCTTACTTTTTGGCGATTGTATTTCTTTCACTGACAATCTTCCAAAGCTCACTACTGAGTGAAAAATATCTTTTCAACTTTTTTTTATAAGCTATCTATATATCTATAAAAGTGAACGTGTCTGTCTGTCTGTCTGTCTGTCTGTGTACATTTCCCTACGCAATAACTGTCAATTTTTAATCTACAGACTCGAAATTTGATATACAGGGTACTGAGATTTGGGAAAATTGATGTGATCGGTTTTCGGCCAGAAATTTGGCTATTAAGGGGTCAAAGTTCAACAATTTGACGTTTGAGAACTCTACCAAACTCCTCCAACAATTTACGGTCTAAACTCTTGAAATTTTAGATATAAGTTTCTTGGATATGGATCTAACTTAATAACTTGATTTGAGCCCAAAACAATAAATGTTAATAGGGGTCAAAGTTAAAAAAATTGGCCGTTTTTTTTTTTTTTTGCTCAGCATACACCTCCAAACACCCGGGTAACACCGGGCCGAAATGCTAGTATATCTATAAAAGTGAACGTGTCTGTCTGTCTGTCTGTCTATGTATCTGTCTGTGTCTCTATGTACATTTTCCTTCGCAATAACTGTCAATTTTCAGTCTACAAACTTGAAATTTGATATACAGGGTACTGAGATTTGGGAAAATTGATGTGATCGGTTTTCGGACAGAAATTTTGCTGTTAAGGGGTCAAAGTTCAACGATTTGACCTTTGAGAACTCTACCAAATTCCTCCCACAATTTTGGGTCTAAACACTTGAAATTTTAGATATAGGTTCCTTGGACATGGATCTAACTTAATAACTCGATTTGAATCCAAAACAATAAATGTTAAGGGGTCATAATAGGGGTCAAAGTTAAAAAAATTGACCGTTTTTTTTGCTCAGCATACACCTCCAAACACCCGGGCAACGCCAGGCTGAAATGCTAGTAGTAGTAGTAGTAGTAGTAGTAAAATACTACTACTACTAATAATAATAATAATAATAAAATTATTTAAACAATAAAAGTTTAGTAGAACAATATACTCTTTTTTTTTTTAACGAAGTGTGTTTAAAAACATCTGAAGAAATCAGAATGCCTTCAAGTATCAACATAAAGTTTGTTGAATGAGGACGACACAGAGCTAAGTGAAACAGCAACTTTATTGAGTGGCCAAATCTTCCTCTTTTCTGGGAGAGTTATGTATGAAAGGGAGGGCAGTGGTGGGTGGAGTTTGGTTACAAGCAACAGGGAATGGGGGTGGGGGCTGCATCTATTTTTTCAAACTCTCCTGTGTCTTACAATCGTTTTCATCAAATTCTATTTTTTATTTTCTTTAATAATTTTTTACCTTATCGATTTTCGTAATTTTTGGATATAATCATCTTAAAAATATGAGGAATACATAGATACCATTGTTTTTATGTGATATTCAGGATTACAATTTCTGAAATTTTGTCCTAATAGTGTAGAAGCGCTGGTTAATGAATGTAAGGTTGTAGTGTAGTAATCGTTAATGGTATAGATTAGGTAGAATTTGGATTATTTAAAGAGACCACTCAGCAAGAATTTGTTTACATTGGACTTGAAGGCTATTGTATTGTAATCGACCGGGAAGCTGGCCACAGACGGGCAGTTCTGGGAAAGAAGCTTTGTTCATGGAATCTGCATTTAGATTTAGGCACAGATAGAGAGTAGGGGAAATTGTTGATAATGGTTGTAGCTAGTTGAGTGTTTTTTTGTGAAAGTTTGGCAAAGGGGACAATAGATTGGAGCTCTGACTAGCACTTGCCATAAAAGTAACAATAGAGAAAAGACAGACAAATAATATTAGTTAGGTCCAGTTACTCCCCATCCTCCTTTTATTTTGACCTTGTGCCACATTTTATGTGTATCATCATATTTATGAATAAATATTGTATTTGACTTATAAGCTAAGAACTTCTCATCTGCAAGTCTGGAGCCTTTTGCTGTGATCGGCATCAACCAGACACTGGCTAATGATAATAGATTGATTTAAGTTTTTTCAGAGATTTTTTTTTCCTTCTTTTAATAACCATTTTTCTAAATTAAATTGTTAAAATTTTAATTTCATTTTTGAGGCTATTTTATTTTCTGTTTCTTTTTTCTTTTATTACTAAAATAAATTGAGTCATAGTAACGTTATTCAGCCGTGCTCGTTTGTGTTGCGTTCTCACTAAATCGATATTTGTTACGTTGTGGGGTTTGAGTGCGTGTACGTGTTACTATTCTCTATCTAGTGGCTTTTCACTATCTGGACGTAGTTAGATTTGTGACCTATTTGAGTTCGTTCCATGATTAGAAGTGTTCTTATGCAGGTGTGTGTGTGCATCATACATGTATTTGACATATCTTATTTTCAAGAATGTCGTTTTTGTAGTCCGCCTGGTTTTCATCTGTTCTTGGCGGGAAGCTGGAAACTGTTTGAATGAATGCATTTCACTTCAAAACGATGGTTGGTTTTATATGGTTCTTATTCAATTTCCAGGTGTCGAACGCAGAAGAATGGAAACTGAGGATCTTTGCTTGGGTGGTTAATTCTAACCTCCAATTTAGAGACACGTCATCTTTCTCCCTGGTGAGGGGAGAGGGAGGCTGCCATCAATCCAGCCGCTCTGTGTCCAAATTTCAACTCTGACTATGTCCAGCTAACCTGATCACGTGGTAACAACTATGTCCTTCCGGTCAGCTATTTTTAGAACTTCCGGTGAAACTTGTCCATTTTATACTCAGTATGTTTTGACAACTTTTATCAAAGCATAGCTTCACATCTCTTGTTTACCTCGCCAGATAGACAGATAGATAGACAGATAGATAACTAGATCAAGATAGCTAGATAGCTAGATCTATAGATAGCTAAATCGAGAAAGATCACATAGATATATAGATAGATTATAGATAGAAACGGATAAATACCAGATAATTTCTCGTGTTCCCAATTACATAACATTTGTTCAAGTGGTACGCTCAAATTGTGGAAGTCGTTTTGCCATTTGCATGTGAAGCGAAAACT
Organism: Euprymna scolopes; assembly: GCF_053919585.1. Lineage (NCBI taxonomy): Eukaryota > Metazoa > Mollusca > Cephalopoda > Sepiida > Sepiolidae > Euprymna > Euprymna scolopes. The sequence goes on from NC_136506.1 coordinate 74,735,017, forward strand.
GTTGGTGTTGCAAGTTGTGCGTGTGCAGATAAACTGGTACCATTTTTCATTGCAGAGATTCTGAGATTCAAAGTGCGCAATTCGTGGTGGGCAAAAGAAGTTTGGTCTGATGTGGAAATGGTGTGCGACCTGGGCGTTCGTTTGTCGAACAAACGTTTTTTTTCTTCACACTTAACATAACGGTTAGCAGGTTGTTGAGTAGATATTAGGTGCGTGCCTGCATATTGTCACTTTTTAGCGGCACTTTCTCCAGATGTGGCAAAAGTACTCCATTTTAAGACAAATTTTGTTCTTGCACAAGTAAAAGCTTGCGTTAGAAGTTGTAACAGAGTGTGGAGACACGTATGGTAGCAGCAGCAGCAGCAGCAGCCAAGATATGCAAATGACTAAGCCACGTGACATCACAGTGAAGAAGAAGGAAAGAAAAAGACTATATATAAAAAAAAATAAAAAAAGAAAAACGTGGCTGAGAAGGAGAGGACAGAAGTAGATGTTACACACGTGGGCTGAGAGTCACAGAAAAAGATGCATCCTAAACATGGTCAGACAAATGTGTTCAACATGGCAGTCTTGTTAGGCAAATTGGAATATGAGAAAACTTTTGAACAAGAGACAAGGCGTTATTTTAAAAAGTACCTAATGCATTTTGTGAACCAAATTCTCGTAAATGTCCTAGACTGGAAATTTATGCAAACCACCGGAATATGCTGAGTGCTGGTCAAATTAATCAGCCAATCAGAAAGTGACAACAAACATGATTAGCCAATGAGAAGCCACAGCTAGCAGACGGCTTTTGATAAATTGAAAGAAAAGGAGGGGGGAAAAAAAACTTTTTTAGTTATTAATTTTAAATCATGGAGAAATATTTATTTATAAAACTTACGCTAGGTTGTTGTTATATTTTATTGTATTGTATTGCCATTTTTTTGTTTTTTAATTGGAATTCGTACTCAGTGAATGTTGCTATTTTCTGTTTCCTAGTGTTTTTAAGATTTGCTCAGCATGTAATAGAGTACAAACATGCATATGGCAGTGGCAACAGAATATAAATGACTGAGCTGTGTGCAAGGTAAAGTCACAGTGAGAAAGACAGAAATAGAAGGACAGCAATAGACATGCTACACACGTGGGCCGAGAGCAACAGGAAAAGACGCACCCTTACCATGGTAAGACAAAGACAGATTACCACGTGTTCAACACGGCAGACTTTTGTTAAGCACATTGGAGTACGAGAAGACTTTTGAAAAAGAGACAAGTTGTTATTTTGAAAAGTACCTGTAAATAAATATCTGTTGTTTCACTGGAAAAAAGGAGTCGAATTCTTTCCTTGTCTTTGTTTCCTTGCAACTGTCTGTATACAACGTGTGGGTCCCGATTGTTAACATGTAAGGTCTACGTTACAGAGTTTCCAGAACTGATTTTCAGCCCAGACCTGAAATTGATTGAAAACCAACATCATATCTGTTGCTAAAGTTGGCTGAAAAAAATTATTGGATCAACAGCAACAGATATGATGTTGGTTTTCAATCAATTTCAGGTCTGGGCTGAAAATCAGTTCTGGAAACTTAACAAAATAGGGAGCGAGCCGTTTATTTTGACCGGTCAAAAGTGAGGAGTAATAAAAGAAGGGGGTTATATAAAAAACACAGAATGTAAATATAAAGGCGGACACACAAAAATGGGGTTGGAAACATGCATGCATCCACAGATTTATAATAATGATGAAGAAGAGTCAGGTTTGTCTTTCATTAGACGGAGGTACGAAAAAGTGTTGGGAAAATAAATATATATAACAAATGTTACCAAAGGCAAGAAAAATTACTCTTTTATCTAGCTGAATAACATTTTAGTCTTTTTACTTACTTTAACATGTTTATTCGGTTTGAGAAACAAGTGTCTAGCATTTTTACGTGGTAGGTGTTATTATTAGAAGGTACTAAATATGGATATGTTTTATACTGGTGGTATTAAGATGATGTATATTCTGTATTGTTGTCTTAGGAGAGTCTTAGTAAGAGATTAGAATCTTAGGTGTGTTTATGTGTTGAGTGTTCATATGTCTTAAGATGTTCATGTTGTAAGAGATAGCATGTTGGAGACATAAACAGGTATATATAAAGAGAGAGACAGTTCTGTATGAACGGGAGTGTTTCTATAAATATTGATACATATCTTTTTTACCTATTTTTGAGATGATGATTTTCACAAAGTTCTTATAATATAAATGGACAATACCTTTTCTGTTGAATCACAACATGAAGACACAGATACACAAAGATGATGACGTCCTTTATTTCATGACCGGTCCATGATTTCGCTCCAGGAATTCAAAGTTTCTTTACATGGCTTTTTCTTCTCTAACCTGTCGCTTCCAAGTTTTGACGTCAGCAGCCGTCTATGACCTCTCTCTCTCGGCTCTTTCTCCCCGACTCTTCTCCTCTTCTCTCCGACTGCATCTAAAAACTCTACCTATATTGAGAACTCGTCATGTCATCGCATGATTAAACATGTGCTCATAAAGCACATTGAATGGCATACATCACGTTGCTAAACTTGACATGACCTCGAGTTCAGTGACCTATTTTTCAAATAACCTCTTTACAAAATATGTTTACAATTTCAATTGACGATTAAATTCCTTATTTTAATTTTCACAGAAACAAATTTCATGATTACATTCCTTTTCCATCTACAGATATGTAAGCTAAACAATTGCAATTCCACATTCTTTATTTCAATAACATTCTGTATTTATTTTAACTTATGATTGGAATTTTAAATTCCAAATCTAGCTTTGCAAGTTCGAATCCTTGACTATACTATTTCATATTTACATTTAACTAATACCCTATTTTTTTTACTTACATGAAAAGGTGACAGCCCTTTATCATGTAACAGCATTACATGAGAACACTAAAAAAATGGTTGCGAATTGACTCTTACATCTTTTGAGTTTCGATAATGGGTTAAAATGAAGTGAAAAATAAAAAGGTGACACTAACCCTATGCGGGTTTAACTGGCTTCTTCCAAAGGAGGAAGTTCCATGGGAGTATGAAATTCACATGCAATCCCCAGTCTTAGGTATATCCCTGTTAGGTTTTTGCAGCTCTTGCAAGGAGGTGTCAACGTCCTCCTATATACAACAGCTGGAATTTGCAAATGGTCACCCACCTGGAACTGATGAGGCTCAATGTTGCTTAACTTTGGTGATCTAATAAGAATCAGTGTGTCAACATGCCATATATATAATAGGTTAAAAATAAAAAAACAAAATACTGTTAGAAACCCATCCAATAAATATTACCATGACATTTATTGGGTGGGGTCCTAACAGTATTTTGTTACAGTGAGAGGTGGATTGATAATATCATCTTTTGGTTAGTTCTAACAAACCCAAACAATGTAATATTGAATTGCTGCTCCCTTATTTATATATAACTAGCGAGGGGTACCCGGCATTGCCCGGGTGTTTGGAGGTGTGTGTGGAAACTCCGAGGGGGGGGGGAGGTTAAAATAAAAAAAAATGTTTTGGTAGGTAAGTATGAGGATCGAACCTGAACCCTTGAGGCAAAGTTGAAAATCAAAGTGTGAAAAAAAACGTGCAATGTTAACCATTGCCCCACCGCAAGATGCTAACAGAAACACGTGTGCATTTATTTAATTACTTAAATTAGCAGGTGCACGTTTTAATGACTTAATGAGGTCAACTTTTGACTGTAGGGTAGCATTTCATTTAGTGCAGGAATGCTTTTTTTTCCCCCCCAAGACGTTGGGGGTAGGGGGGAAACATTATAGGAAAAGGCCTAACCTACATGCGGCGAGCGAAAACTGTTGAATATTTATCTTCCCGAAGTCGAGCAAATTAAATAGACAGGCGAGCTCCATTATTAACTGTGAGATATTACGATTTACATGTGATATAAAAAGTTTTAAAAAGTTGTGAACTGACTGACCGCTTCTCTGAAAAAAGCCTTTCTTGGATATACAGAAAAAGCGAACATACATTTTCGCTTTTATATATGTAATGTTCATAACTTTATGTGCATATATATATATATATATATATATATATATATATATATATATATATATATATATATATATATACTCGGGTTTTTTTATTCAAAAGTAATGGACTAATGAATTCAACGAGGTTGTTAGATAGTGCTCAATAAAAAGAGCTGATAATATTTGTTTATTGTTATATAAAAACATGGTCACATCCTGCTGCTACAAATAGCCACTTTTTTCAATCAAACAACAGATATCATCAGGCAGCGACTTGACTATTCAAAAGTTCAATGAATAATGGATTTTTATTTTAGGTAGGAACTCTTTAAAAGTTGGAGTTAAAAAACTTAAAACACAGAACTTTAACTTTTTAAATATATAACAATAAACATATATATATATATATATATATATATATATATATATATATATATATATATATATATATATATATATATATATATTAAAATGTTTGAATCATGTCCAGGTAACCTACATTAAAAATTTCAAGGGTTTAAATCCAAAATTGGTGGAGGAGTTTGGTAGAGTTTGCAGAGGTCAAATCTTTGAACTTTGACCTCTTGGCAGCCAAATTTTTCGCCCAAAAACTAATTAAAAAGCTTGCTGCATGTCTGACTACTCTTTATGTAAAATGTTCAAATGTTTAAATCCAAAATTGGCTGAATAGTTTGCTAGAGATCGCAAAGGTGAAATCTTTTGAACTTTGACCCCTTGGTAGCCAAATTTCCGGCCAAAAACCGATTAAAAAGCTTGTCCTATATTTGAATACACTTTATGTAAAATTTCAAATGTTTAAACCAAAAATTAGCTGAGTAATTTGATAAAGAACGCAAAGGTCAAACTTTTTTTAAGCTTTGACTTCAATTTTGACCTCTTTACATTTATTGTTTTGGACTCAAATCAAATTAAAAAGTTCGATCCATGTCCAAGTAACCTTCATCTAAAATTTCAAGTGTTTAAACTCGAAATTGGCAGAGGAGTTTGGTCGAGTTTTCAAAGGTCCAATGTTTGAACTTTGACCCATTGACAGCTAAATTTCTGTCCAAAAACGAATTAAAAAGATTTTCCCAAATCTCAATACCCCTTATCTCAGATCTCGAGTCTGTAGACTGAAAATTGACAGAGTAGTTTGGTAGGGAAATATACACACACAGACATACACAGAATTTCAATTATATATATATATATATATATATATATATATATATATATATATATATATATATATATATATATATATATATATACTCGGGGTTTTTTTTATTCAAAAGTAATGGACTAGTGAATTCAACGAGGTTGTTAGATAGTGCTCAATAAAAAGAGCTGATAATATTTGTTTATAGCAGCGGGATGTGAGCATGTTTATATAACAATAAACAAGTATTATATATATATATATATATATAATTTTCTCACAGAGGTTTGTTAACTACAAATGTAAGCTGTAACATGATACATAAAAAGGCGGTTTAAATTAAGAATTCCTACACACAATGCAATAGGCTATGAAAAATGAATGCAACTTATTTTACCTTACCTGGCATCTATTTAGTACAAGAATGCTACAACTAATGATGATAGTGGCTACCTGTCTATGGAGTGCCTCATCTAAGTATCCACAAAAAACAAAACTAAACAGCACTGCATTTGCGGTGCAAAGCTATACAAATATGGAAATCCAAGTGGACACCTGTGTTGGTCTCCATATTGTAACATGTTAAATACATATTTTATTAGGTTCACAAATTGTTGGAATTAAACAAGAAAAAAAGATAATGATGAAGATTGTATTTACACACGTATATATATATATATATATATATATATATATATATATATATATATATATATATATGCAGGTACGTATACAAGTGTAATCAATCAATAGAATATGTAGCAGCCGAAACTTGTTACAATCACAGGCAGGAGCTAATTCTTGCGGCTCGAGATTTGAAATCCATTTTCTGCCTGGCTTGTCCAATCACAAGCCGGCTTTCAATCATGTGACGGAGTACATAAAAGGCGAAATCTGAAACTCTTACTCCTCTTTCTTTCTGCTCTGCTCAGCAGCACACATTGCCGGGGGGGGGGGGGAGGCTTTGGCCCCCCCGGCCAAAGTGAGTATAGCAAGTTAACATGGCTCTCTTCTAACTTTCACTTATTTCCACGTGCGATACCCACACAAATTTTCTTTATCATGCTACAGAACTGCTCTCATCAATACACTGACACACACCGACCCACTACAACACGCAAATACACTGAAGAGTTTGCTCTTTCTTTCTCCTTTAACCAGCCTCCTTCGTCCCAATGACTGTTGGCTGCAGGCACGTGTGGACTGAGCTGTTCTCTCCTCAACAAGCCGGCAATATATTATTTCTCTCGTGTACTAATGCTACTAACGAAAATAACAAATAAAGTTGTTTATTAATATAGAATGAAACTCCATTCCATTTTGTCTTCAATTTTAACTAAAAATATCGTAAGTGGGCTAAAATATGCATAAATGTGTTAAAAAAGATAATAATAAATAAATAACAACTTAAAATGAATAAACAAGTAACAAAAAACAAGTTGTGAAATATAATTTTGTGCTGAGTTTATTGGACAGATTTAGAAGAAAAGTAAATCTCAATTTCGCTTTTTGTTAAAATATTTTGTAGGAAAATTTCGGGAGCCATTATCTTCAATTTTTCAATAAAATGTGCTTGAAAACAGTGAACTGAAATTAATATTAACTAGCAGTTAAAAATTTGTACAATACATTATAAATAAAATTAATAAAAAAAACAAAAAAAACAAATAACGATGAGTTTATAATAATTTTTAAAAACCCTTTAAAGCTAAAAAGAATTGATTTAAAAAGTTTACATTTTTTTAATGAAAATTCTACACATAACACATTGTTTTTGTTTTTTTCTGAATACTTTTTTTATATAAATCATAAAGAAGCAGAGGTCAATTCACTTGCAAATCTTTTTTTTAAATTTAAAAAAGAAACTATAATAAAAAAAACAAAAAACTTACAGTCTCCTCTCAACATGGCTTTTTGTGTTTTGTTTTCTTAATTTTTGGAGAGGTTTTAATGATTTTTAAGAGCAACTATAAAGGGAGGTGATTCGTTTCTCATAATGTTTGCAATAATGATGTTTTTTGGGGTTTTTTGTGACACTGGACGTACGGACAAGTAAATTTATATATAGATATTTTGTAATCAAGTTGCGCTGCTTAAGGTTTGTCAAATACAAATTTGAGAGAGACATAATATGATACATGTAAAGGTGCACATAATAGATGTAATTTTTATGGAATGAAATGTCATTGAAAATAACAAACTAAAATTAGAAATGCAGAAATAGATAGCTATCTTTTGAGTTCTTGTCTAAATTGACATAAAAATGAGATTTGATAATATTACATTTGTGATCTGGTTATATGAATGTGAAAAGTGAACACATCTGCTTGTCTTGACATTCTAACCTAAAACGAGATCAAGCCTTGATTTTTGATATAGTAGAATATCCTCACACCCTCTGAAAGTAGATTATTCAGTCTATAAAAGATGCTAGAAAGCGGTAACCAGACGGGGAGTAAGTTAGTCTTCATACTACGACATTCAAGATACGTTCCAGCGTCAATATCTATTTGTTACATTGTACCGTTGTACAATAAACTTGTTATAACTTACTCTGTGTGTTGAGTTTCATTATTTTATATGATTATATTCCTTCAGGGATATATCAATTTCAAATCTATCATCACACATGTGCAAGTTTTTTTTGTACTTCAAAATTGAAAAGTGATTTTTACTCATTAATTCAGGGGCGATAACTTGTATATTGTTCATGAGATGTTTATTCGCAAATATACTGACAAAAGACTCCATAAAACATAATATTGCTTGCTAACAAATAAACCGAAAAAAAAAAAAACTAAAAAGAAATTAGTTTATTTTACTATATCTCATTTTGGGGCCGATTTGACATAGTGGTTAATGTGTTAATTAATGAGCTAGGAGACCAAGGTTCAATCCTCAGTTGTGTCATACAAAACATTAAAAAATGGTAATTGATGTCCCCTTGTTAAAAACTCAGCATTATAAGGTAAGGATAAACAGTACAGGGCTCTACATTGCGAGTGAAACAGTTGCATTTGTGAGTAATTTTTCAAAGTGGGGACAGGAAATTATGAAACGCTTATTTTTTGCTGATTGTATTTCTTTCACTAACAATCTTCCTAAGCTCACTACTGAGTGAAAAATATCTTTGCAACTTTTTTGTTAATAAAATGAACACAGTTAAATTATTTAAACAATAAAAGTTTAATAGAACAATATACTCTTTTTTAACGAAGGCTGTTTAAAAAAACATTTGGAGAAATCAGAATGTTTATACCTTCAAGTATCAACATAAAATTTGTTGTATATTTAAAATGACATTTATTTAAAAATATAGAGAAAAATCTTTATGATGTACATACTCATCACAGAACGAAGATGTCATATTCTAAAAATCATGTGGGTTTGGCTATTAACTTTTCTATTTGGCTAGTAAACAAAAATATTTAGCTGTCAAAGGTCAACTAAATATAAATTTGTCCATAGAACCCTGCAGTAAATGGAGGAATCCAGAAAAAATATCATACATATCAGTGTAGCAGCCAATGAAAAGGGAGCCTTTGGGTTACACTCAACTACAGTTGATCTATTTATTATCGATAAATTTGGCATAATTTTTGTCTGCTAATAGGCCAGCAAATCACAATTTAGTCCTCAGCTGTTTGGTGAAAAGTGAGCCTTTGGGTCACCCTTGACGATGGGTGATCCATTTATTTTTTAAATTTATTCTAAAGGTGCTAATTGTATACATAGCCCAATATATAAACGGTAACATTAATATGAACTAAAATAAATTTCCATATAAAAATATCCTTGACCTAATTTTCTGTGCTCATCAGAAAGTGTCACATATTATTCGTTCAGCTCTGTTGAATAAAAACAATAAACCAAGGCATAAGTTAATACGTTCAATACCACCTGTCGTTTTTTATAATCGATATATCGGTTTAAGTAAAGAGCATGTCCAGTCAAAAATTATATCATGTCATATTACACTCCTCTCTCTTGCTTTATTAAGGCATCTGAATCTGTGTGAGCTGTCAATCTCCATCACCATCATCTCTATATATCTATACTAGCATGGGTACCCAGCGTTGCCTTTTTTTTTCTTTTTTTTTTACACAGTGATCACCACTTATCAAGGCCTGGAAGCCACTCAGGGATAAGGGTTATTGCAAGTACATTACGTTAGTGTAGAGATTTGACGAAGTGTCTACATAAGGGGGTGGTTCATTAGGAATTTGTTAACGTTGGACTTAAAGACATCCAAATTGTAGTCCGGTGGGAAGCAGGCAGACGGAACAGAGTTCCACAGAGTTCCTGGGTTGACATGAAGTTCTGTTTGAAACACACCTGTATATTAATAATTTTCATCATGGGCAACGTGGATACCCCCACAACAGAAATAAAAGAACGGATAAAAATATGTAAATGTAATTGCCCCAAAAAAGAAGTATGTGATACCCTCTCCACCAGATATTTCGGCAGAAGGGCTACAAAGAGAAGAAACTATTCTCCGGATATTGAGCACTGGAAAGACCCCCCCCCCAAAGAAAAGATAATTAAAAATAAATCATTACAACTTTTGTTTCAATAAAAATAACAGCGAATGCCTGTGTAATCACAAAAAAAAAAAGAAAAAAAAAGATCTACCAAAAATTAATTCCAAAAACAATTAAATGACATTTTTCGTCATTTTATATTTTTAATGTAATCCCCCCCCAAAAAAAAATTGAATTTGTCATATTTTGGGGTTCGTTCTGTTTATAAAATTGTTAGGTGAAAGTACAGAATGGTTCATAAAAATTAATTAAATTTATCATTATTTTATGTTTCAAATGTAATTCCTGCCCCCCCCCCCACCACAAAAAACTAAAAGTTTTTGTATTTGTCATGTTTTGTCCCCCCCCCTCGATCGCCAAACTTGAAAAATTGCTAGAGATGACATGTCTGGTTGAACACTTTGTGGCCAAAAAGTGGGTGCTCATTTTATGTTAAATTTATATAGAAAAGTTATCCTCCACGCTAAAATGTTAATTTTTTTTTTTTTTTTCAAAATTTCTTCTTTCATATTATTCATAAAGACTGCTTAAACGTATTAGGCCACAAAAAACCAGGTCTTAATTTTTTCGGTCAATGTCAAGTTTCTTTCCAACTCCCCCCAAAACTTTAAAATGACGACTTTTAATGGTTTTCCGTGATGCTGAAAACGAATATTATGTTTAAATTTGGGGCAGATAAGTAGTTTTCACATGAAGAAATTATTTTCAAAAAGTGGTGGATCACTTTCCTATATAAATTTAACATAAAATGAGTACCCACTTCCTAGTCACCTAGTAATTTCTTCATATCATAAAACAAATTTAACTGTGATATTCGTTTTCAGCACTCCCGAAAATTGGCGCCGTTTCTTTTTTACTAAGAGATGCATTCATTTTTTCATCTCATAATTTAGGACGCTAATTATGCTGCTAGTAAGTTTACAAAAGCATACTTTTGTTTTTCGTTCTTTTTTCATTATACAACTTGTATAGTTGTGAACAGGTGCCTCTGCAGTTTAACATTTCACAAAAATGCTGTTTACATTAGGAGGCAGTTAAGTAAACTACAGAAGCATCTGGTAAAAACTATACAAATTCTATAATTGAATACCCACCTCAAAAAAAAAAAAAATTTTTTGTAAACCGCTTGTGTAAGCTTACTGACAGCATTATTTACATACTAAATTATGAAAACATAAACGAATATCTTAGTAAAAAAAACAGCGCCAGTTTTCGGTGGTGCTGAAAACGAATATCACAGTTAAATTTGTTTTATGATATGAAGAAATTATTAGGTGGTTAGAAAGTGGGTGCCCATTTTACGTTAAATTTATGTAGGAAAGTGATCCCCCACTTTTTGAAAAAGTAATTTTTCATATCATGAAAACTACTTATCTGCCCCAAATTTAAATGTGATATTCGTTTTCAGCACCATCGAAAACCAGTAAAAGTTGTCATTTTCAAGTTTTTGAGGAGTTGGAAAGAAACTTGATATTGACCATTTTTTTCTGGGTCACGTCGTAAAAATTGAGCATTTTTAATTTAAGATATTAAATAAATGATAAAGAAAATCTGTTTCGCAGGCAATTAAACATACTTGCTATGGTATAATTATTATAATAAATCCTGGGCAACACTGATTAAAATTTATAAACAAAAAGAGCAGAGGATGATGGATTTTGTTCACATGTGTCTCTGACTAACTCAGCCCTCGTGAGGAAGCAAGTAAATGAGAACATTAGTTTTAATCATTTTTCTCTAACAAATAAAAAAGGTTACTTAAAAATTAAGAATAAGCAAAAAAAATTTCCTCCGAATTAAAAATAAAAAATAATTCAGCTTAGAATAATATTTCGAAATGAAAACAAATATTTAATAATGTGCTCCGTTTCAATTAAACTATCACAGTTATTTCCCCTTTTGGTTTTCTGGTTCTTGGTTTGAAAATAAAACGGTTTCAGATAAAATCAGTTAAATCAAATATAACTTAAAATTTAAATAAACTAAATAATTTTTTTAAAATTAGTACAGTTGAAACAAAGCTATTATATCGAATAAGTAATGTCATCGAGGTAATTATTTAAATAGATTTAATTTAATGTGATATGTTAATGACCGTAACTCAATAATGTAAATGTGGTTTGAAGAATGCTATATATTGAAAGTCCGTATACACTATAATGTCTCCTTTAACAGAAGTATCCTAACATGCGCATTAATATTTCTTGACCAGGAGAGCTGTACACACATTTGGCCTTTATATTTCTTTGGTCATTGGGAGTTGTACACACAGACACACGAACGCTACTACTTTGTATATGTATATAGATATTTATATTTCTCTATATATAAAAAGTTAGGTGTGTGTATATTTCTCTCTCTATATATATAAAGTTGGATTTGTGCATATTTCTTTCTTAATATAAAGTTAGATATGAGTATATTTTTCTCTACATATAAAGTTAGGCATGTGTATATTTCTGTCTATATATAAAGTTAAGTTTGTGCATGTCTCTATATAAAGTTAGGTATGTGTGTATTTCTCTCTCTACATATAAAGTTAGGTATGTGTATATTCCTCTCTCTCTATATAAAGTTAGGTTTGTGCATGTCTATTTATATAAAGTTAGGCATGTGTATATTTCTCTTTTTATATAAAATCAGGTATGTGTATATTCCTCTCTTTATATAAAGTTAGGTATGTGTATATTTTTCTCTATATATAAAATTAGGTATGTGTATATTTCTTTCTACATATAAAGTTAGGTTTGTGCATGTCTATTTAAATAAAGTTAGGTATGTGTATATTTCTCTCTATATATAAAGTTAGGTATGTGTATATTTCTCTCTATATATAAAATTAGGCATGTGTATCCTTTCCTATATCTCTCTGTATATATAAAGCTAGGTATATCTATATTTTTCTCTCTATATATATAATCAGATATGTGTATATTTCTTTCTATATATAAAACTAGCGGGGGTACCCGGCGTTGCCCGAGTGTTTGTTTCCAGGACGGGGGGGGGGAGTTTTAAAAAATGTTATGGTAGGTAAGTAGGAAGGATCAAACCCGGAGTCATGAGTAAAAGTAGGAAAATAAAGTGTGAAAAAAAAACAAAAAAAAAACATCTGCAACGTTAACAGTTCGGCCACCAAGAAAAGTCCATTCCAGTTGTTTAGGAAAAAAAAAAAAAAAAAAAAAAAACGACTATGGTAGGTCGGCGCGAACGTGAACATATAATGTGAATTGTCCAGCACGCTAACCACTACGCCACAGAGCACTGCAGCTTAGTTTAGTGATTTTAAATAACTTCACATGAAAGAACTACGAAGCCAAACCAGTGTTCTCTTCTCAACTGTTCCTTGTGAACGATCCCCAAACGGTGTTAAGTGGTGGCAGGGGGAGGAGGAATTTATTAGAGAGAAAATATTTTACCACTTCCATTGATCTTAACCGATTTTGGCCGTGACTTCTCAGCAGAAAAAGTATAGAAATCTAAGATTATCGAGGAATTTGAGAAATAATAAGCCTATAACACACCTCAGATATTGTTCTGCCGTTTGTGCATATTATATTTGCATGAAATATCTTGATTTTTAATCCTATTAATGTCAAAATCAGACGGGAAAAAATGAGTTCATTTTATTAATATAGAGAAGATTAGGTATGTATATATTTTTCTATCTATATAAAAGGTAGGTATGTGCACATTTCTCTTTATATATAAAGTTAGGTTTGTGCATGTCTATTTATATAAAATTAGCTATATGTACATTTCTCTCTATATATAAAATTAGGTATGTGTATCTCTTCCTATATCTCTCTCTATATATATAAAGTTAGGTATGTGTATATTCTTTTCTGCATATAAAGTTGGGAATGTGTATATTTCTCTTTATATATAACGTTAGGTTTGTGCATGTCTATTTATATAAAATTAGGTGTGTGTATCTCTTCCTATATCTCTCTCTCTCTCTCTATATATATATATAAAGTTAGGTATGTGTTTATTTTTTTCTGCATATAAAGTTGGGAATGTGTATATTTCTCTTTATACATAACGTTAGGCTTGTGCATATCTCTTTTTATATAAAGTATGGAAAGTGTTCGACTGAGCTTCAATCTATGGTCCCCCCTCGCCAAACTTTCACAAGAAACACTCGTCTAGCTGTAAACACTATCAATAATTCCCCCCACTCTTTATCTGTGCCTAAACCTAAACGTAGATTCCATGAACAAAGCTTTTTTCTTAGAACTTCACGCCTATGGAATTGTCTTCTGTTTTCCTGCTTTCCGGCTGACTACAATATGGTTGTCTTCAAGTCTAACGTAAATAAGTTCTTGATGAGCCGTTCCATATAAGTTATCAAATTTACCAAATTTTCATTACTAATGATTACTATATTGTCCAATTTCTACTGTACACTCTTTAACTTTTATCCTTGAGTGGCGTCTTGGCCTTGATAATGTGGTGATACCTATGTAATAAAAAAAAAAAAGGGCTAATAGGTCTTGCACTATCAGACAAGCTCCAACTTCTATCCCTTTGCCACAATGTTGCATCTCTGTGCCTTCTTTACAAGGAATGTGCTCTGATGAACATAGCACTTATACGTCCTCGATGTGTATACTCTCGACCAACCCGAAAAGCAGCAAAATCCCACCCCTTCACTGTTGAGATTCCTAGATGCTGGAAAACCTTCTACTCTAATAGTTTCTTCCCTCGCACTGCTAGACTTTGGAGTTTCCTCCCTGCTTCCTGCTTCTCTGACTGGACTGATAAGCAGAAGTTTAAATGTAATGTGAACAAGCATATTGCTACTCAACTCTCCACAATTCTTTGTCAAACATGATCCCAAAATAGTAGCCCCTTATGTCCAGGTGGCAATACGCCTTGTTTAGGTTAAAAAAAAGTTTAAAAGAATAAATTTTAGAATCAGAATGAAATATGAATTTAAAATCAAGTGGAGGAAAAATATAAAACTCGTTTAAGTCAAATTTATTTGCTGAAATTGAAGAAAAAAAAAAATACATTCGTCCCAAAGTGAGAATCAGTTACTCTAGTAATAAACTTACAACACACACACAAACATATATATTGCATAAAAAATTGTGACTATTTTTTGTTTATTTTATGTACAAGGTGATTGAACACTACCTGAAGTTTTGTATAACCTCTGACCCCGTGTATCTTTGTTTCTCTCTTATACTCCTCCATTTGACTTAATTGCTGCTGCTGCTGTTGTTGTCTCCTTCCCAATATTTATACAATATTTCTTTATGCCATATCACGTCAGATCTTCAGACTCACATTTTCCCCAAACAGTAATTCTCCAATTGTCTGTCCAGTTTCATCAGAATTTTAAATTATATTTCTTTTATAATATGTAGAATCCATATCCCCGCTTTGTCCAGTGTTCATCATACTGACGATAAGATTAAAGGAATGTTCTGATTTCTAAATTCTCTCCAAAGTAATTCCTATTATTATTATTATTATTATTATTATTATTATTATTATTATTATTATTATTATCATAATAATAATAATTATTATTATTATTATTATTATTATTATTATTATTATTATCATAATAATAATAATAATTATTATTATTATTATCATAATAATAATAATTATTATTATCATAATAATAATTATTATTATCATTATTATCATAATAATAATAATAATAATAATAATAATAATTATTATTATTATTATTATTATTATTATTATTATCATAATAATAATAATTATTATTATTATTATCATAATAATAATAATTTTTATTATTATTATCATAATAATAATAATAATTATTATTATTATCATAATAATAATAATAATAATAATTATTATTATTATTATCATAATAATAATAATTATTATTATTATCATTATCATAATAATAATAATAATAATAATAATTATTATTATTATTATCATTATCATAATAATAATAATCATTATTATTATTATCATTATCATAATAATAATTATATATATATATATATATATTTTTTTACTCACTAAGTGTTCTCACACAGTAATAATCAGTGATTATCCATTAATAATAACCAGTAGTGTTTCTTGGAGCCTAGGTAACAACAAGTCTCCCCCAAATTTCCAGTACTCTCCACCTCTTTCGACAACCTTTGCTACTTACCATTGATTACTTACTGAGAATGACCATTGGTCTTCACTAGAATTTGGGTGGCAATAAACTTCCCCAAGATCCCAATTCTCATCGCACTCCTCCTGTGGAAGCTTTGTTAATGCTTTTTTTTTTTTTACCCGTGTTCACCTCATACAAAGCATATCGCTACTTGGACGTAAGGGGCTACTCTTTGGGGCTATGTCTAGGAAAGATTAAAAATATCTTTGTTCATGTTACATTTAAACTTCTGCATATCAGTACGGCCAGGGAAAGGAAACAGGCAGTAGGAAGGGAATTCTAAAGTCTAGCTGTTCGAGGGAAGAAACTGTTAGAATAGAAAGCTTTCTGGCATTTAGGGACAACAACAGTGGAGGGTTTAGATCCCCTCAGTCTTTCCATCCTCTTTGACCTTTCTTGATTTGGTATGGTGACAGTCTGTGCCGACATTACCCTTTTATTTTATTCTCTTTTATTTTAGGGATGGGGGGGACTTAACATCTTGTATTCTTTTTTTTTTTTTTATCATATTCTTGGTTCTCTGTTGACGTGTTCTGTTTTGTTTTTATTTCTATTTAAATGCCTGGTTACTATTCATAGTTCGTGTTCTAGGGTTTTCCTTAAGACTTCAGATGTTTTCATTAATTCTATCCATTGTATCTTCTCTGCTTTCCCCAGATTCCAATTTCCCCCAATCTTTTTTCGAAGTTTTTCTGGATTATTCCTCGTGCATATTGGTGTTATCTTGACTTTCTTTATGTTCCATGCTTCTTTCAGCTCTGTGTATTTGCTTTGCTTCTCCGTCTCCTTAATGTCCACCCTGTGGTCTACTGAGATAGCAAAGTTTATGATTTGGTAGGTTCTTTTTTTCTTCTTGTTAATTACTATGACATCCGATTTCTTTGCTTGGATAGGTTTATCCGTTTATACCTTCATGATGACCATTTTATCCGTTTATACCTTATGATGACCATTTTCAAATACTGCTATCAGTTTGTGTTTGTGCCATTTGTCTGACTGTTCAAAACATAGTTGTTTGTATAGTTCCCAGTGTATTGCATTCCCCACCTGGCCGTGTCTATTCTTCTATTCTTTTGGGGCTAGTTTGCTACATTCATTTATTATGTGATTTATTGTTTCGTCTCTTTGTTTGCAGAGTCTGTATTTGCTGTTTTCTTGTGTCCTGTTTATCTTAGCCTTCCTATAGTTTGCTCTAATCATGTTATTTTCATATAGTTTGCTCTAATCGCGTTATCTTGTGCAGCTGTTAGTAGTGAATCAGTCTCTCTGTTTAAGTGTTCTTTTTGTAGTGATGTCTAGGTGTTTTCACGAGTTTCATCTTTTGCCATACTTATGAATCGTTCATGTAGCCGTTTCTCTTCACATTTTTCTTTTCTCGTCTTATCCATTTTTCTCTCTGCTTTCTGTCTTGTTCATTTTTACTGTGTTTCTTGCTGCACTAATTATACTTTCTGTGTTCTGCATTATGTGTTTTTCTAATTCTTTTCTCTTCCTCCATCTTTCCTTTTCACGTAGAATTGCTCAGCATCATCCTTTGGGTGTAATGCATTGTGCATGGTCATAAGTTTCCTGGTCTTCTGACTACTTTGAATTTTTCACTGGCAATGATCATCGGTATTCCTGGAAGTCAAAGTGTCAAAAAAGTCTCTCCAGTGCTCTCTGCACTTTTCCAGTGGAGGTCTGGTTAGTGTCTTTCCAGATCTTTCATGACTCTTTAATGTGGTGCCATCCAATTTAGATGCCACCAATTTTTTTTTATGTGCGCGGGTGGGGGGCATAGTTAACCTTATGTTTTGCAGTTTCGGTTTTCTTGATTCCGTGTGGTCGTATTCTTTCTGTTTTATTTTTAATTTTATTGAAATATTCAAGTTAATGGTTAGTGTTTGCATTTTATGCAGGTTATTTTCCTTAGAATTTTAGCTGTTTTCATTATTGCTATTCATTGTAATTTCTCAGTCCCCCCTCTCTGATTCCAATTTCGTTTTTTTTTTTCATTTTGTCGGAATTATTATTATTATTACTATTATTATTATTTCATAGCTTACGACTGTCTTCCGAAAGTAATGTCTCCTATTTTTTTTTATTCTATCCGAATGGATCAGAGGGAATTGCAAACTGTATTGTTATGATAACTGAACTCATGCATTAATGACCTGAAAGTTTCATCTTTCTGTTGCAGATATTGACGGTGTGAGACACTCGTCATGGACGTGCGTCAGAAGCAGAGATGCATCATTGAATTCTCGACAAAAGTGCATTGAGAGTGGTGGTGACTATGTGGAATAATAAATGCTGAAACACAAAAGGTCGCTCGTTTTAATGGTACCACTTCCATCTTTGCAGCTCTTCAACTTTTTGAGTTAAAAAATAGGAGACTTTATTCTTGGAACGACCCTCGTATATCGCCTCTTCTTTGCATCAAATTATTGCAATATTAAAAATATTGTGCACGACTAAATATCAAAATCATTGAAAATCATTGAAAATAACAAGGAACAATAAATGGTTAAGAACAAACCAGATTTTTTCTTTACCTTCTATTTCTGCACGACAAATTATGGCATAACAGGGAATGACAAATCACTCCTGCTGAGTCTCTATTCGTGTGATATTTAGACTCATTATTCGAGCAACCTGGGATTCTTATGTCAAGAACAAGAAGGAACCAATTTTAATTTAGATGGACTGGCCTGCTGTTTTTTTTTTTTTTCTCTCTCTCTAAAAATCTTTGTAAAAAAACACATTTTTTTTTCAGACTGACGGACTGAGATTTGATGGTTGGTTGTTTTTGTTTTACGGCATATCAACCTTTTTCAGGTTATTTAATGCCGAATCTAGTTATTTTGAGGAACGATTTTTAATGGAGTATATTTGTTTTTTAAGTCGGATTCTATTTAATCCATAGTTGGGACGCTAACAGGTACTACCACTCCGGGTCAGAGTGGACATGGGAGCAATGGCAATTAAAGAGTGGCTCCACACTCCCCAAGGCCAGCAAGGTGGGGCCTCACCATCGGATATAGTTTTATGTCATATCTAGGACCACTGAGATTTGAGAGAATTAAATAATTTGTCGATATATTTACTTTTCATTGTCATATTTTTAGTAAATATTTGCTATTAAAAAACAACAAACATTAAAAAAAACATTTTCTAATAAACAACAAACATTTGCTATTAAAAAACAACAAACATTTAAAAAACAACAAACATTTACTATTAAAAAAACAACAAACAGTTACTATTAAAAATAACAAAAATTTACTATTAAAAACAACAAAAATTTGCTATTAAAAAACAACAAACATTTACGATTAAAAACAACAAACATTTACTATTAAAAAACAAACATTTGCTATTAAAAAACAGCAAACATTTGCTATTAAAAAACAAGAAACAGTTGCTATTAAAAAACAACAAGATTTGCTATTAAAAAACAACAAACATTTAATATTAAAAAACAGCAAACATTTGCTATATTAAAACAGCAAAACATCAACACTTACGATTTTAAAAACGTAAACAATGTTTTTTTTCTTTTAACTTAAGGAAACATTTTTTATTGCTGTATTTGATTCATATTTTAAAAAGATATATCCCCCCCTCTCAAATCTGAAAAAGAAATTGTTTTGTTTTTGTTTTCTTTTTACTTCCTTTACACCTCAGCATTTACCGTCAAATTGACGTCTATTATAGTTTTTGAATATTCGGAAATTAATATACTATTCAAATTTGGCGCAAACAAGTATTTTTCTGAATATGAAGACTTATTATCCAATTTAATCCATTATGTTTTTACTGGTGGTCATGTTATCCCCCAACTGAATAAGTACTAATGCACATGCACATTACAAAACACCCCCTCCTAATGTTAAAAATGGTGAACGCCACGGACATTTATTGAGTAATACCTTGAAAAAATTGTGCTAACATCCAGAAAAATACTTGTCTACCTCAAATTTGAATGTGATATTCGTTTTCAGCAGACCTATAGCAACCGCAATACCCAGCCGGAATAAATCCTCTGCCGGAACATTTCATAGCAAGCACTGCTTCAATGCCCATGCGTACAAAGAACGCGTAGATACATGACGTCATGATTCGACCACACGCATACATATAACAAAAGGAACTGTTGCATTCTTTTGCATAGAAATACAATAAACAGGTTGGAACGTTTGAGAAGACCTGTATTTAAAGATTTGCCTGCCAAAAATCACATTAGTTTTCTTTTTGATTTCTCAAGAACAGCACATGTTCAGAATAAATCCATCACCAGGAGACGTTACCCCACCCCTGTTCTGATATTACGTGCAATGCACATGAACTTTAATTCCCATCATGGAAAGTTACCACATCGAACGAGAATTTAAATCTTCCTTTAAAGAATTTTATTTCGAAATACTGTTCTTACGATATGGACACACACACACACACACACACACACACACACACACACACACACACACACACACACACGCTTATATGATTTATGGACGGTTTTTCTCAGAAAATAACCACATTAACTTTAAGTCCACATGTGGCACTCTAATCATAAAAAAATCAGTAATTTCAAACCTTGTACATTCATTATGAACATGCCACACAAGAAAACACTTGTTGGAACAATATAAATTAGTATTCCTAACATGTAAATAAATGTTGTTTATTTCATTTTAATACTGCGATTTCCTGTTTTTTTTGTTTTTTTTTGTCGAATGTCGTTATTTTCCGAATTTCATTTTTATTTTATTATGTAGGGATGTGGATTAGTGAAACCTTTCTTTTAATCAGCGATCCCGTTAAATTTACCTTTAATGGTCTCATGGATACACTCCTACTTTCGACTTCAATAAAGTTGCAGCACATGCAATCTTGGCCCTAAAACTTGATAAATCCGATTATAAATTGTTTATCCTACCAATCCACATTTCCTATAAGTGGTGACTCCACCGGGAGTCCTACAGACCCAAAAAACTACAAAAGTCATCATAAAGTCATCATTTTAAAGGTGATTGTTAAGGCGGAAAGAAAGTAAAAATTTACCGAAATTTGTTTATTTTTGCATAGATTTTTAGAAGAAAAAAAAAAAGGACCATTTGTTGCGCCTTAATGTGGCGTGCCTAAATATCACACGACTAGAAAATCAGGAGTCTTTTGTCGTGCCTTAATTTGTTGTACAGAAACAGTAAAAACCGATCTTCTGTTATTAAACCTATTCTGGTCAAAAAAAAAAACACAAGTAAAGCATGCATGGTCTCCCATGAGTGCACAGTAAATGAGGCATAAAAAAAATGACTAAGTTCAGCATTTACCTCCCCCCCTCCTCATTTACCCCCAAAAGTTAAATCCCGGTGAAAATGAACAAACGGCGCAGTTTAAGGCCTTAACATATGTAAATTTGAGTCCTGCACCATGCAAAAAAGAAATGACTGAGTCCATCATTTGCACCCCCGCCCCATTTAGCGCCAAAAGTCCCGAAGGCCTTAACATATTTAAATTTGAGTTCAGCACCATGCAAAACTGCTAAATAGACGTACACAGAAAATTTTGGACAAATATTGTAAAATAGTTCCAAAATTGGAGTGTTTTTATTAGCCCTAGAAGAGCCTCTGGGGCACAGCCAAAAGTTATCGCAAAGTATAGACAAACAAAATTATATAGAAATCAGTTAGTTACAACTTTTCCGAAAGTTTTATAAAAATCCAAGGCATCAATTTTTTTTTTAAATAAGCACAAAAGTGTTAATTTTAGCCATTTTAACCTGAAAAGCACACCTAGGGGAGGCAACTGGAGTTTTTCCGGAAAATCCGTTGTTACATTTTTACTCATATCATGTTCAATGTTTGTGCAAAATTTCAAAAAATTTCAAGGCGTAGTTATTGAGAAAAGAGCAGTCAGACGAGCGGACAAGGGTGAGTTTACAGGTCCAACCTGTGGGGAAAATGGCTTACCGTACAAACGTCCTCGTGTCTGTCTGTCCTGTGAGTTGTGTGCATTGAGAAAGAAAGACGGAAAGAGTTCATCATGGCAGCCATGACGTTTTGTAGTGAATGAAGTCTCGCGAGATCACGTGCACGTGCCTTATAAAAACAGGTCACTTGTCGGTGGGAGAGGAGAGAGAAATCATTTGCCATTTGAGAAGCGGCAAAATCAGTTGGGAGAATTTGTGTGAGCAGTGATTTTTGCCTGTTGATCGACCACAAGCTATTTCTGCCCATTTTTCTGCAATGGACAAGTTTAATCTGAGATTGATACCAGACTTCAACGGCTCCTCCGCCAGACCCTCGGTAGTTGAGTGGTGGGAAAAAGCTGAGCTTGCCTGCTGGCTTTGCAAAATAAAGGATCCCACACTTGTCATCCCATTGAGGCTGACCAAGGCGGCATACTCCGTTTATCAACAGCTTGGGGACGAACCAACTCTGGAGGAGGTTAAGGAGACACTATACGCTGCCTTTGCTACAGACCCTCTTATTTCCTAGAGGCAGTTCACTGAACGGCAGCTTGGGTTCGATGAGACGGTGGACGTCTACCTGGCGGACTTAAAGAGATTAGCTGCGCCGTTTGGTGGAGTAACTGAACGTATATTAAACTGTGCCTTTTTCACAGGACTCCTGGACGACACTACGAGCATCGTCAAGGCTCACCGAGATTGGGCTTCAGGAATTGTTGGCTAGAGTCCGCAATATTTTAAAAGAAGGAGATGTGAAGCCAGTGCTAGCAGCTGCAGAAGCATCTACTCCATTAGAAGATGGCGTAAGATGTTATAAATGTGGTGGGCCAAACCACTTTTCTAGGGAAGTCGAAGCCGAGAAAATCAAGAGAAATGATCGATCATACACCCTCTTTTTATCGAGGGACCAAAAATGAAAATATAAAAAAAATATGATTTAACTTTATAGATAAGAAGATTGGACTAAACAATTCTTTTTCAACCTTTAAGTTTAAAAAATACAGGGTGAGTCACAGGAAGCGGATGTTTTTAGAACGCTCCTTGCTCTCCTTGAGTAAGGAATAGGAAGTGAGGAAGGTAGTTTAATAAATGTTTTATTGTATACTAGCAGTTCCGCCCGGTTTTGCTCAGGCCCTATGTACTGTTCATAACTTTATGTGTGTGTGTGTGTGTGTGTGTGTGTGTGTGTGTGTGTGTGTGTGTGTGTATATATATTAAAAAGGGTGAATATGTACGGTATTACCTTTCTATATGACAGGCTTCCTTAACTAACCATAGAGAAGAGTTGATAGAGACCACAGACATCAATTCTTTTTAAACTTTGACCCTAATTTTGACCCCATAACGTTTATTGTTTTGGGCTCAAATCAAATTAACATGTTTGACCCATGTCCAAGTAACCCACATCTAAAATTTCAAGTGTTTAGACCCAAAATTGGCGGAGTAGTTTGGTAGAGTCTGTAAAGGTCAATTATTTCAACCTTGACGTCTTGGCAGCGAAACTTTCGCCCAAAAACTGATTAAAAAGCTTGCTGCATGTCTGAGTACCCTTTAAGTAAAATTTCAAATGTTTAGACCCAAAATTGGCTTAATAGTTTGCTAGAGACTGCAAATGTTAAAATTTTTTTAAGTTTGACCACTTGGCAGCCAAATTTTCAGCTAAAAACCGATTAAAAAGCTTGCTCAATGTCTTAATACACTTTATGTAAAATTTCAAATGTTTAGACCTAAAATTGGCTGAGTAATTTGGTAGAGACTGCAGAGGTCAATTTTTTTTCAAATTTGACCCCAATTTTGACCTCTTAGCATTTATTGTTTTGGGCTCAAATCAAATTATAAAGTTAGATCCATGTCCAAGTAACCTGTATCTAAAATTTCAAGTGTTTAGACCTAAAATTGGCAGAGGAGTTTGGTAGAGTTCTCAAAGGTCAAATCGTTGAACTTTGACCCCTTAACAGCAAAATTTCTGTCCGAAACCTGATTAAAAATATTGTCCCAAATCTCAATATCCCATATGTCAATTATTGAGTCTGTAGACCGAAAATTGATTGTGTTATTGCATAGAGAAATGTAGACGGACACACAGACATTTTCATCTTTATAGATATACTAGCAGTTTAGCCCGGCTTTGCTCCGGCCCTATATACTGTTCATAACTCTATGTGCATATGTATATTTTAAAAAGTGAGCATATGTACCGTAATGCCTTTCTATATAATAGGCTTCCTTAAATACCATAGAGAAAATTTATTAGACACAGCAGAGGTCGAATTTTTTTTAACTTTGACCCAATTTTGACCCCTTAACAATTATTGTTTTGGGCTCAAATCAAATTAAAATGTTCAAGTAACCCACATCTAAAATTTTAAGTGTTTAGACTTAAAATTGGCAGAGGAATTTGGTAGCGCCTGCAAAGGTCAACTCTTTCAAATTTTGACCTCTTTGCAGCAAAATTTTCGCCCAAACAACTGATTAAAAAGCTTGCTGCATGTCTGAATACACTTAATGCAAAATTCCAAATGTTTAGACTCAAAATCGGCTTAATAGATTACTAGAGATCGCAAAGATCAAATCTTTTGAAGTTTGACCCCTTGGTAACTTTTCACCAAAAAACTGATTAAAAAGCTTGCCCTTTGTCTGAATACACTTTATGTAAAATTTCAAATGTTCAGACCTAAAATTGGCTAAGTAATTTTGTAGAGACCGCAGAGGTCAATTTTATTTTAACTTTGACCCCAATTATGACCTCTTAACATTTATTGTTTTGGGCTCAAATCAAATTATAACGTTAGATCCATGTCCAAGTAACCTATATGTAAAATTTCAAGTGTTTAGACCCAAAATTGTTGGAGGAGTTTGGTAGCGTTTTCAAATTTCAAATCGTTAAACTTTGACACCTTAACAGCAAAAAAAAAAAAAAGACCGAAAATTGACATACAATTGATCAAGTGTTTAGACCCAAAATTGGTGGAGGAGTTTGGTAAAGTCTGCAATAGTCAACTCTGTAAACTTTGACCTCTTCGCAGCAAAATTTTCGCCCAAAAACTGATTAAAAAGCTTGCTGCATGTCTGAATACCCTTTATGTAAAATTTCAAATGTTTAGACACAAAATTGGCTTAATTTTTGTTAGAGACCGCAAAGGTAAAATCTTTTGAAGTTTGACCCCTTGGAAGCCAAATTTTCAGCAAAAAGCTCCCCCCCCCCAAAAAAAAAACCCGATTAAAATGCTCGCTCTTAGTCTGAATACACTTTATGTAAAATTTCACATGTTTAGACCAAACATTGGCTTAGTAATTTGGTAGAGATCGCAGAGGTCTAGATTTTTTAAAACTTTGACCCCAATTATGACCCCTAATATTTATTGTTTTGGGCTCAAATCAAATTATAAAGTTAGATACATGTCCAAGTAACCTATATTTGTTTAGTGTTTAGACCCCAGATTGTCAGTGGAGTTTGGTAGAGTTCTCAAAGGTCAAATCGTTGAACTTTGACCTCTTAACAGCCAAATTTCTTGTCCGAAAACCGATGAAAAATATTTTCCCAAATCTCAATACCCCTTATGTCAAATTTCGAGTCTGTAGACTGAAAATTGACAGAGTTATTTGGTAGGGAAGTGTACACAGATAAACAGACATTTTCACTTTTATAGATTATAAAATTTTTGTTGAAATATTCACAGAATTTTGCTTTCCTTAAAAACATCCGTTTCCCGAGACTCACCATGTACAAATAAATCTTATTGTGTAAACAAAAATCTTAATATTTTTATTTAATTTTTTACTAAATGAGTCATGGCTTATCAAGGCAAACAGCCATTCGAGGATAACGATTAACGAAGTGAATGGATTAGGATTGAAAACGAGGCACGTTAACCTTTATCTTTGAGTTGCTTTTCGCCTTAATAAATGAGGATACATTGGTAAAAGAAAAATATGGAATGAATAAAAAGTTTGGTTACTTATGGAAATGGTTTATGACAAATATTTCTTGACACTGGATTTGAGGATGACTATGCTGTAGTCAGCTAAGAAGCAGTTCCATGTTAATGTGTTCCACAGATAAGTTCTTGGAAAGAAACTCTGTTCATGTAAATTTTGCCTGGCGATGCTGACAAGAAGTAATGTAACGTTCAATTTTAAGCTCCACTTGCACTTGGTAAAGATGAAAGAATAATGGTTAATTCCTATTTTAGTCACGTAAATTATTTAGAGTTTAAGGGATTTTTTTTATTTAAAATCTTTCATTTTTTTTTCTGTAAGCAAAAGTATAAACAAACGAATATCAATTGTTTATTAATAATAAGTTTTGTAAAAGAAAAGGGGTCTCATGTACTTTTTGTCTCCCTGTTTCTACTTTCGCTTTTCTCGCTCACATGTCCCTATTCCGAATTCGTAATATTGGGCCGGCATCAATGATTTTTTTTTTTTTTTTTTTTTTTTTTTTACCAAAACGATCCCTAACATTTTTTTTTTTTTTTTTTTTTAAGTTTGAGTCTCTCGGCTTCCGGGGTCCTTATCCATAATTGATCCAAATGATGCTTCGCTTTAGTAAATAAGAATAAGATGACGAGCACTAGCAGTAGCAGTACCATGCCACACATTAAACGTCGAAATGAAAACTCGCTCGGAAAAATATAGTAGCCATCTTTATAAACAAATTTAGAAAGCTAGTTAAAGGGCAGAGAATACAAAGGCTGATAAAAAAAATATACCATTTTAAGAGTACAGACAGCACAGCACTGTCTTAAAAAAAACAAAAACAAAAACAAAAAAAAAAAAACAACCAAACAAACAAAAAACACGTTTCCATGTTCTTTAACTAGAATGAACTTGAGTTCTATGATGATTATTTTTTTTCGGGCGAGTTTTTATTTCGGGATTTCACGTGCACGATGAAACTTTTTAAAGCCCCTTTTTTATTTTTTTTTTTTACAATAATATAGTCAAAAGTAGTTTAAGAGTACAACATATTCTATTTTGCTCTAAATAATTCACGTGACTGAAATAGAATTTGATTGAATACAAACAGATAAATAAACGTGTTTTTTTAGTGAAAAATTAAACTATGTTTCACGTTTAAAAAAATGTAATTTTAAAGTTGTTTGTTTGTTGTTTTTTTTTTACTACTTTACAAAGTTTTTAGTACTTAGCGAAGTTCAACCAATTACTGACTATCAACGCGCAAGTAACTCCACCCCCAAAGATTTATAGATATATATATATATACTTAAAAAATAAATAAATAAAAATAACGCGAACAGTTTCATTTGGTTTCCTGGTTTTGTCTTGTGCGGAACAGGCGAAAGAGGGCGCACAATTTTTCGTTCTTCTTTCCCCTCTCTCTACCCTACCCACCCTTTTTATTTACCAATAATGGAAGGATGAAAACCAGAAAAAAAAGTTTCGATGTCTCCGCCGATCATCAATCAAACGAATGCGGGTCCATGCTCACCCATCAACTCGTCCAGACCTTCAAGACTGCTTTTTCGTGTTTTTACGAAAAGAAAAAAGAGAAACCGTCATTTACGGCAGCCTCACAGAACTATGGAGAGAAAGAAGGTGCCAGCAACCACTTATTCTCGGCATCATCCTGTCGCAGAAAGGCAAAACTCAAAAAGAAGAACCAATTCCCTACCGTCTATTCCAACACAGACTCGTTTTTATTTCACGACAAAAACAATCCAAACAATCGACAAAGTTGTATATTATCATCAACAGCAGCATCATCGTCATCATCATATTTTTTCGTGACCCCGGACTATGTGAATTCTCTTTCATTCACAGAAACGTACAATCTCAAAGACATTCATGATAAATTCCTTAAAAACTTAATCCAAATTCGGATTGAAAACACACCGACCAAAATAAGCGAACATGAAAATACCGTGCAATATAAAACACCGAATTTCAGGTAAGAACGAAAACAACAAAACAAAATAATATATTTTCTTTTTCTTTCTATCTTAAAAAAAAAAAAAAAGTGTCCGAGTTTTCGGAATAGAAACCGCGTCGCGTATATTTTTATTTATTTATTTTTACTTGCGGTGTATGAGCACCCAAAGGATTTCAGTACTTAGAGTCACTTCTGAGTATTGACGGAGAAGAAGTCAGTCTCGGAAATGTCTAAAGCAGTTTACGATTTGAGAGCCACTTTTTTTTTTTGTTTGTTTGATCCGCGCTATTTTTAAAAAATAGTATATTCGAGTTTAATTAAAGTTTTCCGATGTCTTTTTCTTTTTTTCTTTTTTTTTTTAATGAATTAAATTGTTAGGTGAAACTACAGAATAGGTACACAACAACACTCTCCCGTCCCTATGTTAAGAATGGCTTTCAAAATGATAACGTAATTATTTCAGCACGGATCAATAAGTGCATCATGCGTACCTTTTTTTTTTTTTTTTTAAATAAGTTTTTTTTTTCCAACTGATTATTTACTGTTTTATGGACATTTTTTTTTTTAATTTTTACAATAAATTATTGAATAACCAACAGAATAAAAAAGGGGGGGGGGAGTGATCTATATATGCATAAATAACAAATGTTACCAAAGGCAAGATAAGTTACTCTTCTACCTACCTGGACGAGCTTATTTTAAAGCGTTTACTTCTAGACAAAAGTAATGTCAAATCTGTTGAATTATATAACGAAAAAAAAAAAAATGGCCATCTCGTTATAACCATGTGAATCCTCGGTAAACGCTCAAAAATAAAAAAAATTAAACAAAATGCAATAGAGGTCACTAATCGTGTGAAACTGTAATTCATTTTTTTTTTTTTTCACTCCTTTTTGTTTTTGTTTTATTGGCTATTGTTAAAAAAAAAGCCTATTATTTTACTTTAAATTATACGATTTTCCTCGACTCTGTACGGTCTGAAGGATGGGAGGGAGTAATTGCAATGAATAAAAAAAAAAAAAAAAAAAGGATCAATGCGGCTATTTCAAAACTCTGCATCAAAGATATTTTCTAAATTAAAATTTAGAATGAATTAAAGAACTTCTGACAAATAAGTTTGAAAAAAGTCCGAAATAGTTAAATCAAGAACTTGTAAAAAACAAAAAGTTACAGCAAATGCAGTAGAAATTAATCGTCTACTGACCTAAACAGTTCTAATGTATGAAAACTAAGTTTTTGTTGTTGTTGTTGTTGTTTTTTTATTTAATTTCAAAATTTGATTTCGATGCGATGAAAGCTGATCGACAAAAAAAAAAAAAAAAAAAAAAAAAACTGCATAGATTTTCGAGTTGGTCGCTTAACTTCGGCTAACTGCTGAAAAGATCGTCACTTTTTTTTTTTTTACTTCCCGGCCCTACGCTAACCTCAAGTACGAGTGACAACCCACTCCACACAAAAAGGATCGTAACAGTAACACTACATTGTAATCGCATAAGTTTTGCGTGATTAAGCGATGACCGTGACCGTTAACTTTTCATCGAAATAAAATTTTGAAAAAAAAAAAAAAAAAAAAAAAAAAAATTACCTCTAACACACACACGTTTTGAGGTTAGACTTTTATTGTTATTCTTTGTTTACAATTTCTCAATTGTTAACTAATCTGATATTTATTCCATAATATTTATTTTATACATTTAAACAAGTTTAAGTCGAAAAATACTTAAGTACAGTATTTATTTTATCTTTTTAACATGTTAAAGTTTATGTTGATTTTTCGTGTGTGTGTATATATATATATAGAGAGAAAGAGATGAATGAACTTTATTTCTTTATGAGTCGGCTATTGCTCTCTAAAAAAGGGGGGGGGTATTTAGCTGTTGTTTCTTCCGATTTTGAAATACTAGGTGGTTCGAAAATTTCACCCCCCCCCCCATCGAAATGGGTCATCCTAAGGTCTCACGATCCCCCCCCCATCAAAATGGGTGGTCCGAAGGTTTCGCGATCCCCCCCCTTCCCATCGAAATGCGTGGTCCGAAGGTTTCGCGACCCCCCCACTATCGAAATGTGTCGTCCGAAAGTCTAGCGATCCCTCCCATCGAAATGGGGCGCCCGAAAGGTCTCGCTATCCCTCCTAATCAAAATGGGTGGTCGAAAGGTCTCGCTTCCTTTTCCCCCTGAAATGAGTGGTTCGTGGTTCGAAGGTCTCATCATCATCTCCATTGAAATTAGTGGTCTATGCTACCCCGTCTATAGAAATGGGTGGTCGGAGACGACCTCATCAACGCCCATTCAAAATGGGTAGTCCAAAGTTTTTGCTACCCCTATAAAAAGGGACCAGTCTGGAAGTTTTGTTACCGCTACCAAAATCTGAGAAGCTTGTACCTATACCAAACAAGCAACGAAAAATAACGATCATAGCACAGCATTATTTTGAACCGCATTCAACAATGATGCTTTTCATACAGATCTTCTCAGTGTGTAATGGTATCAATGAAAGTGAATAAACTGAATTCATTACATGTTTCGTTTCTATTATTGTATCATTTGTACCTTAATTGTTCTAGTGT